>NC_138229.1:36074144-36477413 GCF_964197995.2 Scardinius erythrophthalmus
GCTTTAATTATGACTTCAATAATATCATCATAAACATTGAGTTTTTTCAGTTTTACCATGTAATACAATCATGACATACCATTTTAAGGGGAAAGTGACATCCACAAACTTAAAAACATGGTCAATAAAACTTGCACAACTGTGTGATCTTTCAGAAAGCATACAGTATCATTACTGTTTTGACATATTAAAATGACAAGCAGATGAACCATTCAAAACTTCGAAAAGATTGACAAAACAGCCCTTGGAAACAGGCACAATTTAAAGACGTCATTAAACAGGCTTTGAAATGTATAAAATGAACTCACTCAACATGCAATAAATGCTGCAACATGTAGAGAAACCGACTTACAAGGGACGGTTTACCTAAAGACAATTCTGTTATTTCCAGAAAATGTAAACAGAATTGTCAAGTTTCAAAGCAGAATTACAGAGATAACAGGAAAAGTATTCAACAAAGTTAGTTTGGGCTGTACATCAGCTCTAGAAGAGTATAGTGTCATTAGAATACAACTATCATTGTAAGTACAAAAGCTCTCATGTGTTTAGAGATTACTAAAGCATGTATTATTCTGTACAGAGAATGAGAGTGAGGCAGAAATTGAAAACCCACGGAAAGGATCCTCAGCGGTCTTACACTGCTGGCATTCAGTCAGTGTGGCCAGTTTTTCTTTGGTTATACACTCACCTAAAGGATTATTAGGAACACCTGTTCAATTTCTCATTAATGCAATTATCTAATCAACCAATCACATGGCAGCTGCTTCAATGCATTTAGGGGTGTGGTCCTGGTCAAGACAATCTCCTGAACTCCAAACTGAATGTCAGAATGGGAAAGAAAGGTGATTTAAGCAATTTTGAGCGTGGCATGGTTGTTGGTGCTAGACGGGCCGGTCTGAGTATTTCACAATCTGCTCAGTTACTGGGATTTTCACGCACAACCATTTCTAGGGTTTACAAAGAATGGTGTGAAAAGGGAAAAGCATCCAGTATGCGGCAGTCCCGTGGGCGAAAATGCCTTGTTGATGCTAGAGGTCAGAGGAGAATGGGCCGACTGATTCAAGCTGATAGAAGAGCAACTTTGACTGAAATAACCACTCGTTACAACCGAAGTATGCAGCAAAGCATTTGTGAAGCCAGAACACGCACAACCTTGAGGCGGATGGGCTACAACAGCAGAAGACCCCACCGGGTACCACTCATCTCCACTACAAATAGGAAAAAGAGGCTACAATTTGCACGAGCTCACCAAAATTGGACAGTTGAAGACTGGAAAAATGTTGCCTGGTCTGATGAGTCTTGATTTCTGTTGAGACATTCAGATGGTAGAGTCAGAATTTGGCGTAAACAGAATGAGAACATGGATCCATCATGCCTTGTTACCACTGTGCAGGCTGGTGGTGGTGGTGTAATGGTGTGGGGGGTGTTTTCTTGGCACACTTTAGGCCCCTTAGTGCCAATTGGGCATCGTTTAAATGCCACGGCCTACCTGAGCATTGTTTCTGACCATGTCCATCCCTTTATGACCACCATGTACCCATCCTCTGATGGCTACTTCCAGCAGGATAATGCACCATGTCACAAAGCTCGAATCATTTTAAATTGGTTTCTTGAACATGACAATGAGTTCACTGTACTAAAATGGCCCCCACAGTCACCAGATCTCAACCCAATAGAGCATCTTTGGGATGTGGTGGAACGGGAGCTTCGTGCCCTGGATGTGCATCCCACAAATCTCCATCAACTGCAAGATGCTATCCTATCAATATGGGCCAACATTTCTAAAGAATGCTTTCAGCACCTTGTTGAATCAATGCCACGTAGAATTAAGGCAGTTCTGAAGGCGAAAGGGGGTCAAACACAGTATTACTATGGTGTTCCTAATAATCCTTTAGGTGAGTGTATGTGCCTTAAAATGTTCAATTACAGTTGTAACTTCAGCATTTGACCAGCACACTTTTTGTCCTTTCCACAAGGTTTTCAATTCCTGCCTCATGTTCATTCTCTGTACAGAAGAATACATGCTTTAGTAAACTCTAACTATATGAGAGCTCATGTACTTACAATGGTAGTCATATTCAGATTTAAACCTCAGGTACCTTGAGGAACTTCAGTGGTTTCTCGATAGGCATCTTCTGAACACCTGTAGGAAATCAGTTATAGACAGATCAGAAACTCAGATGTAACTCAAACCTGCATCTAGAACTTAAAACTGGTTATACATCTGATCTCTAAAAATTACATTTCAAATGACATTCAAAACATTATTCTGGAGATGGAATGTTGTGTTAAACATCTCCTTTTCAAAGTTTTTGACCAACATGAACATGATAAACTTATTGGTTTGGTACTGATTCCATTCATTTTGTTCTAGAAAAATTGTTATTTATAATAATATCTGATTATTGATAACTGATTTTTACAATTAATGGCAAAAGGAATGTTTAGAAATGTAATTTGATATTATCTACTGGCACACTATAGTATGATATATATATACATACACTATGAACAATTCTAAACGCTTTTGTTTTTGCCCCCATTTTTCATGAGCTGAACTAAAAGTTCTAAGACTTTTTCTATGTACACAAAAGGCCTATTTCTCTCAAATATTGTTCACAAATCTGTCTAAATCTGTGTTAGTGAGCACTTCTCCTTTGCCGAGATAATCCATCCACCTCACAGGTGTGGCATATCAAGATACTGATTAGACAGCATGATGATTGCACAGGTGTGCCTTAGGCTGGCCACAATAAAAGGCCACTCTAAAATGTGCAGTTTTGTGTGGTCTCAGGGGGTCTGGAAACAAGTCATTATCTGGTGTGACCATCATTTGCCTCACGCAGTGCAACACATCTCCTTCGCATAGAGTTGATCAGGTTGTTGATTGTGGCCTGTGGAATGTTGGTCCACTCCTCTTCAATGGCTGTGTTGGATATTGGCAGGACCTGGAACACGCTGTCGTATACGCCGATTCAGAGCATCCCAAACATGCTCAATGGGTGACATGTCCGTTAGTATGCTGGCCCTGCAAGAACTGGGATGTTTTCAGCTTCCAGGAATTGTGTACAGATCTTTGCAGAATAGGGCCGTGCATTATCATGCTGCAACATGAGGTGATGGTTGTGGATGAATGGCACAACAATGGGCCTTAGGATCTCATCACGGTATCTCTGTGCATTCAAAGTGCCATCAATAAAATGCACCTGCGTTGGTTGTCTATAACATACGCCTGCACATACCATAACCCCACCATGGGCCACTCGATTCCCAACGTTGACATCAGCAAACCGCTCACCCACATGACGCCATACACGCTGTCTACCATCTGCCCTGTACAGTGAAAACCGGTATTCATCCGTGAAGAGAACAC
Source organism: Scardinius erythrophthalmus (assembly GCF_964197995.2). Lineage (NCBI taxonomy): Eukaryota > Metazoa > Chordata > Actinopteri > Cypriniformes > Leuciscidae > Scardinius > Scardinius erythrophthalmus. Next base: position 36,077,518 of record NC_138229.1, read on the forward strand.
CTCTCCAAAGTGCCAGACGCCATCGAATGTGAGCATTTGCCCACGCAGGTCGTTTACAACGACCAACTGCAGGTCGAGACCCCGATGAGGACGATGAGCATGCAGATGAGCTTCCCTGAGACGGTTTTTGACAGTTTGTGCAGAAATTCTTTGGTTATGCAAACCGATTGTTGCAGCAGCTGTCCGGGTGGCTGGCCTCAACGGTGTTGGAGGTGAAGATGCTGGATATGGAAGTCCTGGGCTGGTGTGGTTACACACGGTCTGCGGTTGTGAGGCCGGTTGGATGTACTGCCAAATTCTCTGAAAAGCCTTTGGAGACGGCTATGGTAGAGAAATGAACATTCAATTCACGGGCAACAGCAGGTGGACATTCCTGCTGTCAGCATGCCAATTGCACGCTCCCTCAAAACTTGCAACATCTGTGGCATTGTGCTGTGTGATAAAACTGCACATTTTAGAGTGGCCTTTTATTGTGGACAGCCTAAGGCACACCTGTGCAATAATCATGCTGTCTAATCAGTATCTTGATATGCCACACCTGTGAGATGGATGGATTAACTCGGCAAAGGAGAAGTGCTCACTAACACAGATTTAGACAGATTTGTGAACAATATTTGAGAGAAACAGGCCTTTTGGGTACATAGAAAAAGTCTTAGAACTTAGATCTATAATTTTGTTCAGTGAATATAACTGGCTTAAAACCATTTTTCTTTGGTGAAAATACTAACGTAAAATTGCACTACAATATATATTGGTTTAAAATAATAATAAACATGTTCATAAACACAAACTTGTTATGCTGGGTACACACCAAAAGATAATCAGGCTGATTTTGGGCTGATTTCCCCCTTCTGAAAATCCTAGCTGTGTCCCGATTATCTTGATGGTTATAGATTATCTTATCAGATTTTCCCTTGGTGTGAGGTGTGTTAAGAGTGTCCGAACCTGATCGGAAGAACGTCAGAGCCGACCTGATCGCGAATCGCAAATATTCAACATGTGGAATATTTACGATCAGAAATCCTGAAATGTGGGGGGAAGCCCGAGGACAAACACGCGCATGCTCTGGAGATTATCACGTGAAAGGAAACCATATCCAATCAAAAAGCGAGATGAAGGAAGACGGAAGCATAAGAAACGCAGTCATGGCGCAGCACAAACTGAAATTGATGTGGACAGCAGAGATGGAGGATCAGCTTGTTGATTTGTGGCGCAAATGTTTACACAACGTGTTGTGTAAAACATTTCCAAACACTATCATCGCAATTGCTTCCTGCATATCGTCCGCCATGCTTATTCTGAGGTCTCTAGAGTGTTAACAGTCGAGACTCTGGTTGCATGGTCTTTAGGGTTGGGTATCTAGAACCGGTTCCAAAATGCCAAAAACCGGGGATTCGATAAGTCGCGCACACTTCGATTCCGCTTATCGATTCCTTACTTTGGTGATGCTCACATGCGCGAGGTGAATGTCAGTGAGCATTTGTTTACAGTTGTATTGATCTGCCAGGACCTGCCTGCCGCACATGCGCTGTACGTTATATTTACGATGGCGGAGCGCAGCAGACTTTCGAAAGTTTGGTTAAGCTTTTCAAAAAAAGATGAAAATACAGCGAATTGTATCACATGCAAGAAAGACAAACTAGAGCCGCATAATTCTGGATAAAATGAGAACCAGTTTTGTTTAAAATAGAGATCATGAATAAATACATCAGACAATTAATACGAGTCGAGTCTATAATTCCTTAAAGTGTTATATATATATATATATATATATATATATATATATATATATATATATATATATATATATATATATATATATATATATATCAGTATATTGTAAATTAAGATGCATTGTCACAGTTTTACTGGTAATAGCCTAAATGTAACAAGAATAAAAGGTAGAAAAAAGTATTTGCTCTCTTTTTTCTCTCCAATAAATATTGGAATCGAAACCAAGAATCGTTAAGAACCGGATTCGATAAGCAGAATCGGAATCGTTAAAATTTAAACGATACCCAACCCTAACGGTCTTTTCACATCATGGCACACCACACACTATATGAGCAAAACGGTTAAATCTAGGATTTTTTGTCCTCATGTTTGTGGTCCATCACATTTTGAAAATCTTATAAGATGTAAAATCTTTTGGTGTGTACCCATCATTAGTTGACACATACCAACATTACTGGAGACGCCTGCAGCTCCAGCAGGAACATCACCTTCAGAACCGCTTTCATCAGGATCACTGGCATCAGAGTCCGTCATACTGATCTCATCTTAAAGAAAAAGAGACATTTAAAACAAGAACATCTTCAGTTTAACCTGTATTGAGAAGTCATTTATGAAACATGACAAATGGCACCGTTTAATAATAATAATCATATTAATAACAACTATAATACTTCACTAAGATCACTATTATTAGAATTATCGCCTAGACAGTGATATACTAATACTGTCAATGAAAAATTAATATTTTATAATGAGTATATTATTTTACAATAAGAGGTTATAATACTTTCTTAATTTCTTCACTTAAGCTGTTATACTGGCAGAAACCTGCAGTTTAAGTGAAAACAGGTTTATAAACGCATCTTATTGAAAAATTGTATTACTACAAAAAATGTGGATATAATGCGAATGTGAAAATAGAGAGTAACTGGTGCTGGTTGCGTTCCCAAATGCATGTTAAACTTATGGCACATGCAGAGATGGAGTTCACTGCATTCATTCCCTGTGAAACGAGGCATGGAAAAAGCCAGATCATGAGCTGATCGAGCGAGCAAAGTGTGCTCTTCAGTTTGAAACACGCAGCACAACAGACTACAGACTTACTTTCTTATCGTCTTTTGCGATTTGATAAGGGCATTGAGCCATATTGTGCTTTTGATTTTAGTATGTTTGAGAGATGCTTTACCAAAGCAATTGCGCAAAACACAAAGACAATTTATGTTATTATGAGGCGTAAAAATATTTTCGGTTCTTTTGGTTCAAACTGTGGAGGGACAGATTAGACTGTGGTCAGTCACTAGAGTAAAGGTAATTAATGGTAACACTATGAATTTTACTCCTCCCAAAAATGCCAAATAATAAACAGGTGACAGCGTATTTTAGGCTATATGACACGTTATAGTGAGATATGACAGCGCTTCTGCAACACGCATCACTGCAGATGAGTAGCTGAGGATCTCTTCAGCATGCTGATGCACAAAATACAAACTAAAAATAAATTAAAGTAAGTCGCAGATGCTCAACACACAGTCATCTTCATTAAAAGTAGTGAGAATAAATGATTTTACCAGTGCTGATGCTACTCTCTCTCCTATTGATCTTAAAATTAGCTGATGATACAAAAAATGCTGCTCATAGCGGTAGCTTTCGATGACGTGAACACCGTTAAATCTGATATAGCGCGGGAATTGAAGATCGGATTTATGTCCGTTTTGTGAAGACACATTTATGTGGCCAAGTGTAAATGGAATTGTTTTGACAATGAAATGACCAGGTGTAAAACAGCCCCAAAGATGATGTGAAAAAGTTCTTTCTAGACTAGCATTTCCTAAAATGATGCAATGCTCTTTTTATTACCATCTCAACACAGTCTTGATCCTCCAATGATGATTGTTCCTTCTCAGGGCTCACCTGAAAGCAAGGCAAAGAAAGAAAAAATAAACATCTATTAGAGACAAAGGATTCAGAGATTCTCCAAATGAAGCAGCACAGATACTTGACTCCATTAACACTGACTGATCACTGTCATAAAACATAAAATTAAAACATTACATTATCAATGATATACTTGAGCAAAAGAAGGCTGATGACGCCAAACTAATTCAGGTATGATGGGACATTTCAAACCACTCAGTATTAATACTGATCAAATTAATGAGATGAATAGTGACTTAAGATTTAAAACACTGTGACATAAGTTGTAATCAAGTATAAAGTTAAAACCCTATAAATATATGGTCATAACCAATCAGGGATGCATGAAAATAAATGCTCATTGATGTTGTCGTTGTCAATCCGATAAGAAAATTAGGCCGCTATATTAACACTAATAAATAATGGATTTCTTCCTTCAGCTTCAGATGTGCGCTGTTCACCGTGATGGTTTTGAAATGTTTGAATCACAAATCTGTGAAATCAGCGCATTGTTACAGGGAGAGTTCGCTTGTGGAATTGTAAGTTGTAATATTTTTTATTTTTGTTATATATCTGATTTATCTCATATAGGATGCATTTGGCTGAGTTAATGAGTGCTACAGTAAACACTTCACTGTAGGCCACACCGGTGGTCAGCAAAACATTAATTATGATTGGGACTGTCATATATACATAACACTATAATGAGCAAACTATTGCATTAAAAACGTCGTGAATTCTTTGGGTTTAGTTGCTGTGTTTCAGCGTGTTGTCCTGGGAGGAGCGCATCCACAACAGGAGTTTCACTATGTAATAGTTGATTACTATTAATAATAGCTCAAGTTAATCTGTGCATGATTTTGTGCAAGTATAAGTTGTAATATTGTGTTTATTTTGTATAAATATCTAATTTATCATATATAGGTTGTGTTCCGTTGAGCTAAAACCATCTAACAAAGCCTCAGGTTTAGGGGTGTTCCTTCAGCTCTTTAGGCCATTTCATTTTAAGTTTAATGTTGTCTAATAACATTTTAATTTCATTTGATTTATTATTATTATTATTATTATTAAGGCAATAGATGTTTTGGTAAAACTTCACAATACATATGTTATTGCATTAACTAACATGAACTAACAGAGAAAAACTTTTGTTAATGTGAGTTAATAAAATATGTGAGTTCATGTTAGTTCACAGTGCATTAAATTAACAGATACAACACTGGATCCTAAAATGTCTTGGAAAATGTTGAGATTAACGTTAAGTAAGATAAACATTAAGTAAATCATGTAGAAGTATTGTTCATTCATTGTTAGTTCATGTTAACTAATACTAACAAGATGAAACCTTTTTATAAAGTATTGCCATTTTTTTATAAAGAAAGTTGGAAATATGAATGTAAAATTTATTTTAGAAGCTAAGAAACCTTACACTGGTTCAAACTAGGCCACTACTGTATATGTTTGATTTATGTTGAAGTGTTTGGGACATTGGCTTTAAAGTCGGCATGAAATGGAAGTTGAGATTGTCATTTTTTCCTTGTTGTGATGTATATCCGAGTGAAACTGCTTCTGAAATTAGAAAAAAATGTAGGGCGGGGCTTGATTTCGTCCTTCGGGAATTGATTGGATCGTTGGAGGTTGGGCGTTGCAAACAAAATGGAGGCAGATTTGAATGCCAGTTTACATTCAGTTGTGGAGGATTTCTCTCCACCGGACTCCCCCACCGTTACCCTCACATGAAGGATTTTTTTATTGAGGAGCCCAGCGACGAGAACAAGGACAAGCAGCTAAATTTTCAGGCAGGAATCAGACCATATTTATATGAGCCTCCCGCGAAACGAGACAAACACCGATAGCCGCACCCTCATGGGCTCTGGCCGCACCCTTTCGCCATGGCACATGACCAAAAGAGAAGAGAGGTCGTTTTCGAGGGGGGAGGGAAGGGTAATGTATTTGATTAAAGATTATAAGGGTACATGAATTTTGAAAAAATAATGAAGTGCACAGATAAATCATTTATAATAAACACTACAATATTACATATAAAAAGAAGATTTGTCAAATTTGATTTCATGCCGACTTTAAATGATGTGCGTTTCGTTTTTGTAATCAGGCTTTCAAAGTATATCAAATTTTGGATTTAGATTCATCGGCTAATATATCAGATATCGGCTTTCGAATATAAAGAATGATCAGTTATCGGCCCAAATGTTCATATCGCTGTATCCCTAATTTAATTTCCAAAAAAACAATACCTTCTGTACATCTCTGGCCTCTGACTGGGACGGGGACGGACTCTTCATTTCGAGAGTGGAGGGTTCAACCTCACTGAGAGTCTACAAAACATAACATTAGACATGAAACAGTGGTGTAAATGTGTGAACACTAGATCTCACAGATGTCTCTGCTTCGTTTGCTCGTTCTCTTCCAGCACAACTCTCACTTACCTTGTCTAGTCCCACAGTCAGAGCAGCACAATCACTGTCTGATGACCACTGGCTCTTATGGCTCATCTGAGAATATGAAATTAAGCGTTACATACAGAAACACTTCACCTAAGAGTTTAAAAAAAGCATTATAAATGGAATATATAAAGGATAATGTACAGTCAGTCAGTAATTAATACAAAATAAACTGACAGGATAATAAGGGTCCTGATACACAGCTACCTATCAATAAATATTTGCACATGAAATACTGATTTGAGATAATATACAAGATTACAAAATAGTTAAAGTTTTCAAATCAATATTTAAATGCTACCACAAGGTAATGTTCACGGCTTTTATGCATCACATTACATGTGTTTTCATTACAGTGTGTCAGGTTGTGTGTAGCTTTACACCAGTTTTATGAGGACACCGTTTTATGAGGACATCATAAGAACAGGTTCCTGATGTTTGACTTGACAGAAGAATCTCAGTGTGTTGTGTAAGTTTGACAGAATCCTGGTCTATGAGGACACAGTTTTATGAGGACATCATAAGAAAATGATCCTGATGTTTGACTTTGACTGAGTGTGTTGTGTAAGTTTGACAGAATACTGGTCTATGAGGACACTAGATTTACTGGGACACTGGTAACTAGATACATTTGGACGGCACTGAGTTCAAGTGTGTGTATGTATGAGAGTGATACGAGACATTGCGCCTGTGCTAGATGTACAGTAAGTGATCGTGACTCACTTCTTACACACACAATCATAATTCAGTGACTGATAACTGTGGCAAATAATCTGTTTCTGAGGAAACAGAGTTATTACATTAACTTATTGGATACCTTTAGAGTTGCTGTATCTTGTTCAGGTTTCATCTGATTCTTCAGAGTTATCATCTGAAAAAAAAAGTAGTAAAAATATATAAAAAAGACAAATAAATAATAATTTTAGTATCACTTATTGAAAGCCAAACAGAGGTTGCTATTTTTTACCAACTTCTTCAATGATTATATTTAATCTGACAAGCACAAATAGTTTTCGCTATTGGTATTAGCCACAATGAGCTGTGAATTATGGGTTATCAGTATCGATCCTAATATTCCATATGTGTGTCCCGGTAAATCTAGTGTCCTCATAGACCAGGATTCTGTCAAACTTACACAACACACTGAGATTCTCCAGTCAAGTCAAACATCAGAACATTGCTCTTATGATGTCCTCATAAAACGGTGTCCTCATAAAACAGGTGTAAGACACACACACACTTGACACACTGTAATGAACATGCATGTAATGTGATGCATTAAAGTCATGAACATTAACTTGTAGGGCTGCACAATGTATTGCTTTATCATTCATACCCATCTGTGGTAGTGACATTGCAGTACAGGCCTCTGTGAAGTCAGGCTATGTAAAGACTCTGCCGTGTTATTTTACAGTTGATTACTCAAGTTCTGTACCTAAATGCTGTTAGACTTACCTGGAATATATGAGGCATTGTTTATTTCACATCTTTGTTCATTTTTTTTATCTCTGCTTGCAATTTATTATTTTCTATGCAGATGCAAACCCCTACAAAATCACACCAATCATTCTAGAATGATTAATTATTTCCAAATAGAGCTATTCAAGACATCTGGTGAAATTGCTTTTCATATTGAAAAACTTTTGTTAATGTGAGTTAATAAAATATGTGAGTTCATGTTCGTTCACAGTGCATTAAATTAACAGATACAACACTGGATCCTAAAATGTCTTGGAAAATGTTGAGATTAACGTTAAGATAAACGTTAAGTAAATCCTGTAGAAGTATTGTTCATTCATTGTTAGTACATGTTAACTAATACTAACAAGATGAAACCTTTTTGTAAAGTGTTGTCATTTTTTTATAAAGAAAGTTGGAAATATGAATGTAAAATTCATTTTAAAAGTTAAGGAATCTTACATTAGGCCACTGTACTATTATGTTTGATTTATGTTGAAGTGTTTGGGACATTGGCTTTAAATGATGTGCGTTTCGTTTTTGTAATCAGGCTTTCAAAGTATATCAAATTTTGGATTTAGATTCATCGGCTAATATATCAGATATCGGCTTTCGAATATAAAGAATGATCAGTTATCGGCCCAAATGTTCATATCGCTGTATCCCTAATTTAATTTCCAAAAAAACAATACCTTCTGTACATCTCTGGCTTCTGACTGGGACGGGGACGGACTCTTCATTTCGAGAGTGGAGGGTTCAACCTCACTGAGAGTCTACAAAACATAACATTAGACATGAAACAGTGGTGTAAATGTGTGAACACTAGATCTCACAGATGTCTCTGCTTCGTTTGCTCGTTCTCTTCCAGCACAACTCTCACTTACCTCGTCTAGACCCACAGTCAGAGCAGCACAATCACTGTCTGATGACCACTGGCTCTTATGGCTCATCTGAGAATATGAAATTAAGCGTTACATACAGAAACACTTCACCTAAGAGTTTAAAAAAAGCATTATAAATGGAATATATAAAGGATAATGTACAGTCAGTCAGTAATTAATACAAAATAAACTGACAGGATAATAAGGGTCCTGATACACAGCTACCTATCAATAAATATTTGCACATGAAATACTGATTTGAGATAATATACAAGATTACAAAGTTAAAGTTTTCAAATCAATATTTCAATATTTAAATGCTACCACAAGGTAATGTTCACGGCTTTTATGCATCACATTACATGTGTTTTCATTACAGTGTGTCAGGTTGTGTGTAGCTTTACACCAGTTTTATGAGGACACCCTTTTATGAGGACATCATAAGAGCATGTTCCTGATGTTTGACTTGACAGAAGAATCTCAGTGTGTTGTGTAAGTTTGACAGAATCCTGGTCTATGAGGACACAGTTTTATGAGGACATCATAAGAGCATGTTCCTGATGTTTGACTTTGACTGAGTGTGTTGTGTAAGTTTGACAGAATACTGGTCTATGAGGACACTAGATTTACTGGGACACTGGTAACTAGATACATTTGGACGGCACTGAGTTCAAGTGTGTGTATGTATGAGAGTGATACGAGACATTGTGCCTGTGCTAGATGTACAGTAAGTGATCGTGACTCACTTCTTACACACACAATCATAATTCAGTGACTGATAACTGTGGCAAATAATCTGTTTCTGAGGAGCACTGGTCGCATGGCACTGCTTATGCATGGAAACCCTGAACTCACCTTTATAATGATTGCTGAATCTGCCCTGGAGCTCATCTGTGTCTGTAAACGGCATGCCCTCTTCCAGATCTTGATCTTCTCCTTCACTGACTCACTTCAGCCATCATCCCATGTGTCTGCGCGCATAGAAAAAGACTCTCACGACCATTGCATTTCATTTGACCTATTATTCAAAAAGCTTGTTTTAAATAAATTGATCAATTATGGTAAACAGCATTCAAGTTATTTTAATACTTTATTATATGATATTTAAGGAATATGTTAATTGATAATAACTATTCATTCATAGATTTCATTCACAATTAATATTATAGGCAATAATAGTGACAGTATTAATAAGACTGAATCAAACAGAGTTCTAATAATATTCAGAGTAGCCTATATTTTATTATAGTCAGGAGTAATAAGAGCACATATTTGTGTCTTAATGTGTTTAAAGCAAGCATAACTGTAGTAATATTAACAGTAGCATATCAGGATACTGTACTGGGTGAAATAGCCTCCCCTTCACATACTGAAACGTTAGTCATGCCAACGCGTTATTATGATGGCTAGACTATTTTATGAGATCAGAAAAGGTAGCAGTTACAAATATAGTGCAATCGAAAACGAGTTTAAAATGACAAGCATCGCTGATTCCCTCATGTCAGTCTGTAAACAGAATCACTAACTTATAGGTCCGCTAGCACGGTTAGCATCACGCGCTAGCTGCTTTCTAACTGTAAAACGAGCAGCGAAGAGCATACAGAACATGCACAAACAAGCCAACCGGACCCACGTGCTATTAGAGAAGCAATTAAACAACATTATAACTTACCTTTTGGATAACAGTTGCCTTCATCAGGTCCACAGATGTCTTCTCAGGTGCAGAGTTTGTCCAGTCCAAACAGGAAATGACGTGACGACGAATGACTACACCTCTGATTACGTTGTACTTATCATAATATAAACGGGATTTTATTTATTTATTTATCATATATTTAATGCACAATTAATAAATTACAGGCAAAAATACTTAAATAATTAGTATTTTGCATTAGTTGCTACACATTTTAAAGCTGATTGAAGCTCCGCCCACTGGCGCCATCTTGTTTTCGCGATCTCCCGCCTACCGGTACCGATCTGACCAATCACTAAAGCTGATTGAAGCTCCGCCCATTGGCGCCATCTTGTTTTCGCGATTTCCCGCCTAGCGGTATCGATCTGACCAATCACAGGCCCCAAATAATACACTTGTGTGAAAGATGCAAATTTTTGATGACACGGGTGTAATACCAGGACCTGGCTACAGGGGCGCACTCTCGAAATCAGGGATACACTGTGTATGGTAAAATTTCAGGGTTTTGTGGTATGTAAGGACATGGCGCCAAACTTTGAGAGGGAGCGTCTGGAACGTAGTAAATGACATCTACGCTGTCGGATTTATGAGGACATGGCCTCTGTCCTCATAAACCCAAATGTCCCCATAGTGCTGGTGCGTATTCAGGTCAAAAGTCCTCGTAAACCACAAAAACAAACACACACACACACACACACACACACACACACACACACAGACAGACAAGTACACACGTACACACGTACACACACACACACACACACACACACACACACACACAGACAAGTACACACGTACACACGTACACACACACACACACACACACACACACACACACACACACACACACACACACACAGACAAGTACACACGTACACACACACGCACACACACACACACACACACACACACACACACACACACACACACACACACACACACACACACACACACGTACACACACACACACACACACACACAGACAAGTACACACGTACACACGTACACACGTACGTACACACACACACACACACACACACACACACACACACACACACACACACACACACACACACACACACACAGACAAGTACACACACACACGCACGCACGCACGCACGCACGCACGCACGCACGCAAGGCGAATAGGACGCGCGTATAAAGCGAGCGTTTGAAGCGAAATAGACGTGCATTCAGAGCTATGACTTCACTATGACTCTACTAACCCCTGTTTGAGCAGTCACGGTGTATTGCATTTCACGCATCGCCCGTGACGCTTGCGTATGAAAGGGAGCGCGTCGAATTGCTCGCGTTGACTATGTAAAGGCCTCATTATACTTCTGCGTCGGACCTACGCCGGAGCCTATACGCCGTAGGCAACGTGTTGGTTTTAATTTATACTTCTGTGTCGTTGTCCGCGTTGACGCGCACCTAGGGAGCATGTGAAACCCCGAGGGAGGGGTTCTGGCAGACCAATCACCGCGCTTGTGTCCGCGTAGAATTGACGCGTTGTTACATTTTTGGAGAGGTGCACGTCAGGGTACGCCATAGGGTACGCGCGCTACACACAGCCTACGACGTAGCTACGGCGGCATTTCGACGCAGAAGTATAAAACAGGCTTAACGGCCCTAACAGTTACAAGGACATTTTACTTGGGAATGTAGTAACAAGAAGAAATGTTTAAATTATGAGCCATTTTCCCTTTTCTTTTGGCAGTTTGTAATGTAACTGATTGTTACTGCTGGTTGCCAAGGTAACATAGAGTCTTAGACCTAAGTTAGCCTGGGGGTAAGGTGTTTAATTTGTTTGGTCTAAATTAATTGAGTCTGTCTTTATTTTTGTGAAACAGTCTAACTTGCATTAGACTAGTCTATGAGCAAATTTTAGACTTGTCTAACACTATAGACCGGTCTAAAATAGCTTTGTGAAACCGGCCCCAGATCTCTATAATGGTAACTTCAAACCAAACATTTTCAATTAAACATCTCAATAACATCTTCTGTAGTTGTATGACAGTAATAAAGTCATACTGGTTAATAATAAGTGTAATAATGCGTAATGGCTGGAAGTCAGTTGTAGTTCTCGTGTTTCTCTATTTTCCGTCGTGTGATTATCTCACTGCAACACTGTCTCAATGTTACTTTTTACTCTTTGTAGTGTGGATTTTCCTGTTTGGTTGAAAGGGTTAACAGTGTAAGTTAAAAAGACACACCCACAAAATGTATTTTAACAGTAATAAACTGTAAGTTATAAAACAGGTATATTGGCAACACTGTTGCCAGTAGTTTACTGTAAAATTTTGTTTTTTGGGTCACCGTTGTGCTGAAGAGTAGAGCCTGTGCTAGGAGAAGATCTTCAAACATTGATGATTTGCTGCATGTTGCTTTATTTTACAGACAGTGACTGTGTAGTTGCTGGTCCAGCGGAAATCTTTTTATGTTCAATAATTTTTTAATGGTCTCAAATGAAATAAGTTCACAGTAATACTTTGCTCACATTATATGCATTATAAATTTGAGTTAATACAATTAAATGACAGTTGGTCAGTTTAAGGCAATCGGTTTCTGCAAGTGAAATTAGTCAACTCGAGTTTTAATTTAGTGCATTTTTACAGTAACATACTGTAGATTACAGTAAAGAACTGTACAATTAACAGTAAATTACTGGCAACAGTGTTACTAGTATTTTACTGTAAAAAAGCCTGGTAAGGTCTAACAGTGTAGGCTATTTAAAATATTACACACTCAAACCACAGTATTTTTTATATATAGTCAATGAATTAAGAAAAAATGTATAAATAAGTGGTTTTGTGTAATAGAATGTAATATTCTCATTGGCGTTTTAAGAAACAAATACATATTTATTGTTTGCAAAAGTATTTCAGTGAAGTCTGCAGGGGGGAAACATAGGCAAATAAACAAAATATTTATTAACACAAGTTATGTCAGATTAAATTAATCAAATAATAGAAAACACAGTATCCAACCTGTAAAATATTAGCCTATCCAAACATATTCTGAATTAAAAGTTCTCTGACTTCTGCTCCTGCAGGATGCATTCTGCCTTGATGTGGGTTCAAAGGATCATCATCATCAGAAACAGCATCTTCCTCCACATCGGCACCAACGGCACCAAATTCCTCCTCAAGAAGCTGGACATTTTCCCTGACTGCAATGTTGTGGAGAACTGCAGTAACCACAATAACAGAACAGCTTTTGGTGGGGTTTAGCTTCAGGCCACCACTGGACTTGCTGATGCAGCGAAAACGGTCTTTCCACAGTCCTATAGCTCTCTCCACTATAGAGCGTGTCCTTCCATGGGCCTGATTAAACTTTTCCTCTGCAATGGTGGCTGGATGCTGCACAGGTGTCAAGAGGTATGGGCGAAGAGGATATCCACTGTCTCCCAGAAGCCAGCTATCACCAAAGGCCCATGCAAAAGAGTCATGTGTGCTTCCAGGCCATTTTGCCACAATGTCAGTAAACATTCCCTGGTGATCACACACTACTTGAACATTAATGGCAGGATAGCCCTTCCTGCAAATGTACAAGGGCTCATTTACCACAGGGCTTAACACTGGGATTAGGGTGCCATCAATGATGCCAATCACTCTGGGGATGTTGTCAATATCATAGAATCTTTGATTGGCCAGCTGTATTTCCTCAGGAGTTTTGGGGGAAAACCAGGATGCTGTTCATCAGCTGTAACAGCAAAGATGTTACTGTTTTCACAGTTTTGCTGACTGAAGACTTGCTGAGCCCCAGGCCATCACCCACCACCTCCATAAAACTTCCAACAGCAAAATAACGCAGTGTAGCTAACAACTGCACCTCTGGACTTAAGGCGTAGTTTCTTCTTGTTGCCCTCTGAAGGTGTGGTTTCACTATCTGAAATAATTCAAGGATCTTGGTCCTTGGAAGACGGAATTTTCTTAAAATAGCATCATCAGATAGTGAGTCAAGAGGGGTAAAATTTGTCCTTATGTAGGCATTTATATAAACTGACTGACTACTGTGTCGCCTTCTGTGCTCCAGCTGTAAGATTCTTTGTAAAGCTGCCATTGTTGAGCGCTTGAAACACACAAACACACTGTTTTATTAGGAGAGGCATTAATACACCTGCTTTTGATGCACCAGAGTTAATAGAAACACCCTAGCTAATAATCATTCTAAATTAATTACTACTAGTGATCCATCTTTGATTTGTTATAGTAATAAGGTACAACATTAATATATTAATGTGTTGATTTGTTTTAAAATAGGGTGTCGTCATGCTGTTATTTCATATTTTTCATGCCTCTCTTAAGAATGATCTAAGTACTTAAGAGTGTTTTGTGTTATGTTTGGCTTATATTGTCATTGATGATATTAATGTTGTGAATTGACAAAATCTTCAGTTACTTGATGGTTTATGTGATGGTGGCTCGCCACTGCAAAATAAAAGTTCCATTCCATATGTTTCATTATCAGGCTTGGTCACATTATTCGGGTATTTAATAAAGGATGACATGGCATGGTAAACATGCTTCAGCTTCACTCAGTAATGCCTGCATTTTGATCTGGCATTAATATACTACTATGAGTCAAGTTACAATAGTATGCTCTTTTCCCCATACTGGGCATACTGTATGAATGCCTAATGTATTAGAAAAGCACTTGAAATACATATTACAAAAGAGTATATTTGTCCATAAAATAAAATGTTTTATTTTGTATTTCAGTTCAACTGCTGAAGGGTTTTAACTACATCACTGAAAAACAAATTGAATGCCATGCACCACCACCAGAGCCCCATTTGCCAGAACCAGTCTGTTTCCACCTCCCACGACAAGGACGAGGGGTTGTATTTTGGGAGGCATGATGGCCAACAATGTAGCCAAAAAAAAAAAAGCAAAGAAAAGAGGGTTACATCTGTGGATCTGGAAAAAAAAAAAATCAAAAAGATTACATAGTTGTCAGCCACACATGATTTGACTTTTCATATTGAGTAAATAACGCAATTTGCACTTACTTTCGGTTGGTAGAAACATGGTTAAAGAGGGCTCGCTGGCTTGTTGTTGCAGGAGTTCAAATTTAGCCCTCCTATAGGCCATAACCTCTTGATGATGTCGGCCTTGCTGCTCCTTCAGGGCTCTCAGTTCTCTCCTGATTCCCTGGAGTTCAGATATCTTCTTCTTCTCCTACTGAAGCAGCTTCTCACTGCATCCACAACGTCCCCTGTTTCTCCTTTGGCGGGAGATTAATGGCTGGTTTTCTGGAATGCCAGGACGACGTTGCCCAGGGCCAGAGTGGAGGGGGCCTGATGTTCCAGGGCCAGGTTGGAGGGGGCCTGATGTTCCAGAGCCAGGGTGGAGGGGGCCTGATGTTACAGGGCCAGAGTGGAGGGGGCCTGATGTTACAGGGCCAGGGTGGAGGGGGCCTGATGTTCCAGGGCCAGGGTGGAGGGGGCCTGATGTTACAGGGCCAGGTTGGAGGGGGCCTGATGTTCCAGGGCCAGAGTGGAGGGGGACTTATGTTCCA
This sequence comes from Scardinius erythrophthalmus, assembly GCF_964197995.2. NCBI lineage: Eukaryota > Metazoa > Chordata > Actinopteri > Cypriniformes > Leuciscidae > Scardinius > Scardinius erythrophthalmus. The sequence goes on from NC_138229.1 coordinate 36,093,180, forward strand.
GGGCCAGGGTGGAGGAGGGCCTGATGTTACAGGGCCAGGGTGGAGGGAGCCTGATGTTACAGGGCCAGAGTGGAGGGGGCCTGATGTCCCAGGGCCAGGGTGGAGGGGGCCTGATGTTCCAGGGCCAGGTTGGAGGCGGCCTGATGCCCTAGGGCCAGGGTGGAGGGGGCCTAACGTTCCAGGGCCAGAGTGGAGGGGGCCTGATGTTCCAGGGCCAGGGTGGAGGGGGCCTGATGTTCTAGGGCCAGAGTGGAGGGGGACTTATGTTCCAGGGCCAGGGTGGAGGGGGCCTGATGTTACAGGGCCAGAGTGGAGGGGGCCTGATGTTACAGGGCCAGGGTGGAGGGGGCCTGATGTTACAGGGCCAGGGTGGAGGGGGCCTGATGTTACAGGGCCAGAGTGGAGGGGGCCTGATGTTCCAGGGCCAGGGTGGAGGGGGCCTGATGTTACAGGGCCAGGTTGGAGGGGGCCTGATGTTCCAGGGCCAGAGTGGAGGGGGCCTGATGTTGCAGGGCTCAACTTTGAATTCAAAGGCCTGGTTGACGCACATGCATCTATGCCTCCAAGGATCCCTTCCAATGCCTCAGGCCCCAGGATGGCCAAAACTCTGCAGTCAGAGGAGGAACGGAGTTGATACCCCCACCAGTCTTTTTTGCTTCGCTTCTACGTGCTGCAGCCCTCCATTTTGTCACACTTGCGAAGTCCCTCCACTTGTTCCTTTCTTCTTCTGGGCTTCGCACGTAACCATAGCCAGCAGCATTTATTTTTTTGGTGATTTCTGCCCAGAATTTTTTTTATCAGCATTTGTAATACAAATTTTCAGCTTTGAAAATAGCTGGATTTTATTATTCTCCCCCTCCTTCAAAAGAACGGGGAACAATTTTTTCGAAAATTGTGGATTTCGCTTCATTTTCTGTCAGGTCATATGAACACATAGCTGTATGGCAAGGGGACTTAAATAGGTAGGCTAATGATCTTGAGAAAAATATGCAACAGGTGTGCACAATAGTATAACAATCACAGTGTTTTTAAAACCTATAATTTCTTTTCATTTTAATTGTGCTGATCTATCAATATTCAATAAGAAATGAATAAAGGTATTTATATGAAATTGTGAAATTAATAGTTATAGATTTTGGGATCAGAGAAGACAACATTGTGTTTATATATGTATATATTTTATTGTGCAAAGAATGAATGTTGAGTTGTTAACGTAATTACTCCACTTCTACGTAACGTCACTAAGAAAGCGCAATCGAAGGAAAGAGAAAAGAACCCAATTTACAGCAGGTGGCGATATGTGCTCATAGCACCAGTCCGCCATTAGATTGAAGAAGAAGAAGAAGAAGAACAACGTCATAACGACAGCTCTAACCAATGGGGTTCAAACCACGGATCTGCGACACAGGTACCATGGTTTCGGGAAACAGTCGTGACTAGCTAGTTGATTTCTTTAACGATGCATCTTACTATAGTAGTTAAACCAGCGAGTTACGTCGTTGTATGGGAAACGCACCCCTGATTGGTTTATTTCACATTACGCCCAAACCACACCTATAACTAATGTAGCTACTTCAGACACCCATTTTAGATTTGCGTTGAGATCCGCTCACAAAGTTACTTGCGTTTCGCGTTTGATCCTTGCGTTTCAGATCGTTAAAATAGGGCCCTAAGAGTTTGCTTTTATATTAAATTAATTATGATCAACATGACACCCAAAGTACTTGTTATTTAGTTCAAATCCGAAAGATGTTTTACATTCATTATAACTTTCATTTAGACATGGAGCGCAACTGGAAGAAAACAAAACTAGAGGTATTTCGCATTTCATGGAAAGAGAGCTCAATTACTTACAGAGAGGCTTTAAAAGCTGCTAGATCTGCTTATTTTTCAACCCTATTAGAAGAAAATAAACATAATCCTACACTGTAAAAAAAAACGGTAAATCTCTGGCAGCAAAGTTTCCAGACGGGTTCCGTTAAATTACAGCAAATAACCATTTCACAAAATTACAGGCAAAAAATACAGAATTTACTTTACGGTCAAAATAAATTAAATTACAGTACTTTACTGTTGATAATGGCTTATTAAACCGTGGAAAAACGGATAAATTATGTCAAATTACATAAAAAGAACATTTAACTTTAAGGTTAAACTGTAAATTTAGGGTTTTATAAAGTTATTTTAAAATAATGCTCTGTCTATTTACAGTAATTATCTTTTAATATATAGTTTTTCTGTGTAAAATAACTATGAAGTTATGTATAAAAATGTAATAAGTACATAAATTCAAATACAAAGTTTGTATATTTACAGTTTTATTTTTTGCAGATCGTTTCACAACTTTAACCAATCTCTAATTAAGTACTTAATAATAGCAAATGTACAGTCAATTTCTGTTAAATTAACTAAACGTACAAGTACGGAATACCTGCACATTTACAGTATTACTCATTAAACAAACACTGAACATCAAGATACGTGAATGATAGGAAATACAGGCTTAGTATATCATTTAGAACATGTAAAAATATCCACATTAAAAGACAATTGCTGTATACCTTTATACTCTGATATAACTTAATTTAAACATTTACAATTACATTTTATCCAAAGTGACTTAAAATTAAGAGAACAATAGAAGCAACAAGTGCAGTGACAAGTCCCAGTTAGTGTAGCACAGATAGTGCACAATTATTTTTTTATTTTTTTTTATTAAAACAAAAATGTAGTATTATTGGGTCAAGTGTTTATGAAAAGATGGATCTTTAGCAGTTTCTTGAAAATGTGTTGAGTTGCGCCGGTCATTCCACCAGCAGGGAACAGTCCAGGGAAAGGTCAGTGAAAGTGATTTTGTGTCTCTCTGGGATGATGGCACCACAAGGCGCCGTTCACTTGCAGAACAAGCTTCTGGAGACACATAGATCTGAAGCAGCGAGTTTAGGTCTTGCTGCAGCATCTGGATCAGTTGCAGAGGTTTGACTGATGCTGGAAGAGCTGCCAGGAGAGCATTACAATAGTCCAGTCTGGATAGAACAAGAGCTCAGACAAGGAGTTGTGTGGCTCCGACAGGAAGGGCCGGATCTTTCTGATGTTGTATAAGGCAAATCAGCAGGATCGCATGGTTTGGCTGAAACCATAAGCAGTTCTGCCTTGGCAAGGTTGAGTTGAAGGTGAAGGTCATTCATCCAGCAAGAATTTTCCATCAGGTAGGCTGAGATGCGAGCAGCAACCGTCAGATCCTCTGGCTGGAATGAAAGGTAGAGATATATGTCATTAAGTGATAGGAAAAGTCATGTTTCTAAATGACAAAGCCTAGTTACACAAAAAAAATAAAAAATAAAAATAAATAAAAAAATAAAAAAAATAGATGGGTGGAATCTAACACAATCGTGGTCTTACTGTAGTAAAACCAAACCTTGTGCAGCTACAGTGGCCTCAAGGATCAAATGAATATTCACATGGGAAAATACAGTATAAAACAAATTCAATTTTCTGCAACTTTTAGCAATCATATGGAATCAGAAGACTCGCCAATTATGATATTTTAAATTACTTCTCCCATACCTTGTTTGCCCTGATCATTCTGCTTTCCACTTGACCTGAAATCACAAAAAAAAATCAAATTTAACAACTCAGTATTACATTTACACATGTAAGAATATGTTCCACTGAGACAATGCAAAACCTCAACTGTCTATGATCTGGAAGCTAAGCAGGAAAGGCTAACAGTGAAGTTATGAGCTGAGACACCTAACGTTAGGGGTGTAACTGTCAGTTCATCTGGATCAATGCAATTTTCATAACCAATGATCAAAAGTATCCTATGAAAAAGGCTACTATGGTGACCCCAGGCCATTCAAAATGTAGATAAGTTAATTTCTTCATCAGAACACAAACATTCTATCAACTTTTATTTTATAAGCCTAATGCACATATATGAATTCTATAGCTATGTGTTAACAAGCAGATGCAGCCAGAATATGCAATTTATCATGTGGTGTTCATATTCTAGTCTCGTTTTCTTAACAGTCTTGATAGCCACGTTAACCCTTACGAAAATTAACTATGGTTTAACCACAAAGAAAATAAAAGAAAAAAAAAAAACATGGTAACGTTAGGCCTATTTCAAAATGTCCCGCCATTTAAGAGATTGATTTAACGTTACTGACAGATAGCCTACTATCGCGTATTAAGGAAGATTTTATACAAAATTAAACAGAACAAGTCTACGAAAGCTTGTTTTAGGTCTTTTGAGATGTGGGTTCAGCTGATCTTTCTTAAAACAGATGGAAAATGTAAAGATGCATGCTACATTTTCAGTGTTTTGCCCTCCAGCTCTCGCCAGTTACGACAGAACATAATTTAAGAATGCTAACGTTAGCTTGAAAACTGTAAACGTAACACAATGTAATATAAAATATCGTTCACATGTAACTTAAAGTGTAAGTTGCAGGTTAACCACCACAGCCAATTAATGTGTAATTTAAAGTGCTATATATGTATATATTTAATTATTTCTGTCTTAAAATGCGTTAAAATAACATTTATTGGGGTTTCTTTGAAGGTAGCGTGTTTTTTCAGTTACTGGGTGATGACGTCACAAGAGGAACTCGCAACCCATACTCTGCTAGATTCTTACTGTATTATGGCTATTTGGAGAACGACTGAGGAAGTGGGAAACCATCAAATTAACCGGTCAGGCGTGAGAGAGGGGAGCCATGGCACTCAAATAGTTATTAATGCTTGGTGTGAGGAGAATGAGTGGAGGGTTGGCCACGTTAGAGCTAACTTAGTCTAACCTGGTGCAATCTTAACCCGGATAATATAACGGAACAAGCAAGTCTTTTCAAAATATTGCCGTCATGTGGAATAGCAAGGAGGGACAACGACTGAAGACATTTACTTACAGTAAGTCAGTCCAAATCAGAGCTGTAACGTTAGAGATGCACACACTGCACAGGCATCAATCGCTAGTCTCATCGACGCCTCAAACGTCATGTAATACCCTTCCTCAATCCACGCGTTATCAATTTCTCACGATTTAATTAGCGATGTTTATTGTCAGAAAAGAAAAAGAGAGATCGATGTCCCCATCACTGTGTTTGTGTGGGCTATGCCACCCAATTGAATCAGCAGTGGATAGTACGTGCTGCCGTGAGGTGAACGCGTTTAGGCGTTTAGTGGAACAGCTCGACCCGCGACCGGCTGATCTGACGTGCCTGAACCCGTTTGTTTTGCGAATAGCTTATTCTCATTTCAGGCATGATCACGGTACCCTTGAAGTCAGCACACACGAGTATGTTTACAATTGAGTTATTTTATCCATATTGTTTTTATTAAATCAAACATACAACCAACTTTTCTGAAGTTATGTAAGGCATCTATAGCTGCTAGCTTATGGTAACTCTACTAGTGAGTTCCTCTTATGACGTCACGCCCCATCTAGTGGAAGGGAGCGGGAGCGGTTAAAACCACTGTTAAAAGTGCCAATTTTTCATATTATATCAGCATTTTGGTATAAAAAAACAATGGTGGGCGGTTCTTATCTTTATGTTTAATAAACACATTGCATTATCTTCGTGAAAATTTTAACCTGCAACTTACACTTTAAGTTAGTATAATGAGAACTCTTACCTCAGCCGGTGATCGGTTGGCATGATGTCCGCTCGCTGCGACGAACAAGGCTCACTGAAAAGGGCGTTATTTCCAAAGAATTCAAACGGACCGACTAAAAACAGAGCTCCTGCTCACGGCTGCTCTTGACGAATACGATTGCTTTGAACCACTGTTGATCTCACAATCCACTTCACGAGAGTAGACTGAATTCAAATCTCCCGCTTGCCCAAACTCGACGGATCAGCTAACGTTAACCGTTGTGGGCGGGAGTAAACAGCAGAAAAGTAATGGCGGCGAATTTGAATCTGCGTCATCGCGCGCGCGCACTCACACACACAAAGCCCTGAATGTGCAGCAACGGAGATTTGGAAAAATATTCATAAAATATACATGAAATTATGGGAGTATAAGACAATGAAATAATTATCAAAATGAGTATAAAATAAAATAAGAAATAAAAATAATTCAATACAGGCCTACAGTAGCCTATGTAGGGTACTGTATGTACAAATACTATTTTTTAACCTTTAAAAAGCTCACTTTATCCCCCACATGCTTAATAATCTGTAAGGAAAACATATTGAATAGATGCAGATTTCCACAGTTATACCTTCTTTTCTTTGTTTTCTAATTTCACAGAAAAAATCTGTAAAATATTACTTATAATTTCTGTAAAATTACACATAACTCTGTAAAAATACAGACAAGTTCCTTTAAAAAAAAGTAAAATTGATGTAAAACCAAAATACAAGCAATTACCTGTAAATTTAACAGTGGACCTTTAAATTACAGCAAATGCCTTTTATTTTACAGATACAGAGCTGTTACAGATACAGATGTAATAAGTACATAAATTCAAATACAAAGTTTGTATATTTACAGTTTTATTTTTTGCAGATCGTTTCACAACTTTAACCAATCTCTAATTAAGTACTTAATAATAGCAAATGTACAGTCAATTTCTGTTAAATTAACTAAACGTACAAGTACGGAATACCTGCACATTTACAGTATTACTCATTAAACAAACACTGAACATCAAGATACGTGAATGATAGGAAATACAGGCTTAGTATATCATTTAGAACATGTAAAAATATCCACATTAAAAGACAATTGCTGTATACCTTTATACTCTGATATAACTTAATTTAAACATTTACAATTACATTTTATCCAAAGTGACTTAAAATTAAGAGAACAATAGAAGCAACAAGTGCAGTGACAAGTCCCAGTTAGTGTAGCACAGATAGTGCACAATTATTTTTTTATTTTTTTTTATTAAAACAAAAATGTAGTATTATTGGGTCAAGTGTTTATGAAAAGATGGATCTTTAGCAGTTTCTTGAAAATGTGTTGAGTTGCGCCGGTCATTCCACCAGCAGGGAACAGTCCAGGGAAAGGTCAGTGAAAGTGATTTTGTGTCTCTCTGGGATGATGGCACCACAAGGCGCCGTTCACTTGCAGAACAAGCTTCTGGAGACACATAGATCTGAAGCAGCGAGTTTAGGTCTTGCTGCAGCATCTGGATCAGTTGCAGAGGTTTGACTGATGCTGGAAGAGCTGCCAGGAGAGCATTACAATAGTCCAGTCTGGATAGAACAAGAGCTCAGACAAGGAGTTGTGTGGCTCCGACAGGAAGGGCCGGATCTTTCTGATGTTGTATAAGGCAAATCAGCAGGATCGCATGGTTTGGCTGAAACCATAAGCAGTTCTGCCTTGGCAAGGTTGAGTTGAAGGTGAAGGTCATTCATCCAGCAAGAATTTTCCATCAGGTAGGCTGAGATGCGAGCAGCAACCGTCAGATCCTCTGGCTGGAATGAAAGGTAGAGATATATGTCATTAAGTGATAGGAAAAGTCATGTTTCTAAATGACAAAGCCTAGTTACACAAAAAAAATAAAAAATAAAAATAAATAAAAAAATAAAAAAAATAGATGGGTGGAATCTAACACAATCGTGGTCTTACTGTAGTAAAACCAAACCTTGTGCAGCTACAGTGGCCTCAAGGATCAAATGAATATTCACATGGGAAAATACAGTATAAAACAAATTCAATTTTCTGCAACTTTTAGCAATCATATGGAATCAGAAGACTCGCCAATTATGATATTTTAAATTACTTCTCCCATACCTTGTTTGCCCTGATCATTCTGCTTTCCACTTGACCTGAAATCACAAAAAAAAATCAAATTTAACAACTCAGTATTACATTTACACATGTAAGAATATGTTCCACTGAGACAATGCAAAACCTCAACTGTCTATGATCTGGAAGCTAAGCAGGAAAGGCTAACAGTGAAGTTATGAGCTGAGACACCTAACGTTAGGGGTGTAACTGTCAGTTCATCTGGATCAATGCAATTTTCATAACCAATGATCAAAAGTATCCTATGAAAAAGGCTACTATGGTGACCCCAGGCCATTCAAAATGTAGATAAGTTAATTTCTTCATCAGAACACAAACATTCTATCAACTTTTATTTTATAAGCCTAATGCACATATATGAATTCTATAGCTATGTGTTAACAAGCAGATGCAGCCAGAATATGCAATTTATCATGTGGTGTTCATATTCTAGTCTCGTTTTCTTAACAGTCTTGATAGCCACGTTAACCCTTACGAAAATTAACTATGGTTTAACCACAAAGAAAATAAAAGAAAAAAAAAAAACATGGTAACGTTAGGCCTATTTCAAAATGTCCCGCCATTTAAGAGATTGATTTAACGTTACTGACAGATAGCCTACTATCGCGTATTAAGGAAGATTTTATACAAAATTAAACAGAACAAGTCTACGAAAGCTTGTTTTAGGTCTTTTGAGATGTGGGTTCAGCTGATCTTTCTTAAAACAGATGGAAAATGTAAAGATGCATGCTACATTTTCAGTGTTTTGCCCTCCAGCTCTCGCCAGTTACGACAGAACATAATTTAAGAATGCTAACGTTAGCTTGAAAACTGTAAACGTAACACAATGTAATATAAAATATCGTTCACATGTAACTTAAAGTGTAAGTTGCAGGTTAACCACCACAGCCAATTAATGTGTAATTTAAAGTGCTATATATGTATATATTTAATTATTTCTGTCTTAAAATGCGTTAAAATAACATTTATTGGGGTTTCTTTGAAGGTAGCGTGTTTTTTCAGTTACTGGGTGATGACGTCACAAGAGGAACTCGCAACCCATACTCTGCTAGATTCTTACTGTATTATGGCTATTTGGAGAACGACTGAGGAAGTGGGAAACCATCAAATTAACCGGTCAGGCGTGAGAGAGGGGAGCCATGGCACTCAAATAGTTATTAATGCTTGGTGTGAGGAGAATGAGTGGAGGGTTGGCCACGTTAGAGCTAACTTAGTCTAACCTGGTGCAATCTTAACCCGGATAATATAACGGAACAAGCAAGTCTTTTCAAAATATTGCCGTCATGTGGAATAGCAAGGAGGGACAACGACCTTTAAATTACAGCAAATGCCTTTTATTTTACAGATATTTGCTGTATAATGACAAAATGGTAAAATTCTGTAAAAAAATACAGACAATTACCTGTAAAATTACGCTTTTTTTTTACAGTGTAGGTATTTATTTGAAACGGTGGCTAAACTAACTAAAAATAAAGCTTCAAGCACCGAAGTTTCCAAGCAACACAGCAGTAATGACTTTATGAACTTCTTCACTTATAAGATTGATAATATCAGGGACAAAATTATAACTATGCAACCGTCTACTATAGTATCACATCAGGCAGTGCATTGTAGTCTCCCTGAGGAAAAATTTGATTCATCCGTTGCTATAGGAGAGGAAGAATTTACTAAACTTGTTAAATCATCTAAATCTACAACATGTATGTTAGACCCTATACCGACTAAGCTACTGAAAGAGATGCTTCCAGAGGTCATAGATCCTCTTCTTAATATCATTAATTCGTCTTTGTCTCTAGGATACGTACCAAAAAACTTTAAGCTGGCTATGATTAAACCGCTTGTTAAAAAAACGCAACTTGATCCTTCAGAATAAGTCAATTACAGGCCGATCTCGAATCTACCTTTTCTGTCAAAGATATTAGAAAAGGCAGTATCCTCACAACTGTGTTCCTTTCTTGAAAGAAGTGATATCTGCGAGGATTTCCAGTCAGGATTTAGACCGTACCATAGTACCGAAACAGCTCTCGTTAGAGTCACAAATGATTTGCTCTTATCATCCGATCGTGGTTGTATCTCTCTATTAGTGTTACTCGATCTTAGTGCTGCATTTGACACCATCGACCACAACGTTCTTTTAAATAGATTAGAACATTATGTTGGTGTAACGGGGTATGATGTTATGGGAAGAAGGAGGCGGGAACCGGCGAACATTCAACAATATTTAATAAATAAAATGACACAAATACAAAATGAAAGTAAAAGCCAGCAGCCCCTCACGGACGACTGCTGGCAACACAAACAGAAACAAAACATGAACTAAAAATCAGGCCTGTCCTCTCTCGCTCTTCACTGTCGTCGCTCCTCCTTTATGCTTCCGCTCCTCCGTGAGAGATGCGAGACCGGTGCGTCGCGCACGTGTCGCTCATTATCAATCGCGCCACCGGCCTCGCGCCGTCCTCCCACGGCCCTCGACCTCGTCGTGCTCGCCACATACCCCCATCGCCCTTCGCAGGCCGGGGGGCACCCACGGGACTGCGCTTACTCCCCCTCCCCCCCTCCCCGGGGGGGACCGATCACGGCGGCTGCGGTAACGTTACCTGGGCTGGAGATATGGATTGACGAGGTGAGGGAAAAGGAGACGGAAGCACGAGGAGCGACAGAGACGAGAGAGGGGAGAGAGGAAAAAATAAAATAAATAAATAAAAATCTTGATCCGGTTCCCGGACACACTGCCGCTCGGTCCTCAACCGGCTGAGAGTCACTCGCGGTGCCATGCGATGGTACTGGACATTCGTTGGGGGACGGCTCGACACTCCTCCGCCTCCTGGCGGCCGGCGGTGACACCTCCTGTCGAGGGCAGCCGGCAGCGAGTTCCCCGTTCCCTGCTCCGCCCCCATCATGGCCGACGGCAACAGGCTCTGGCCCACGGCGAACGGGAGCGACTCCTCCGCTCCCTCTTGGACGGCAGCCACCCCTCCTCGATCCAGGAGCACGGTGTCGAGCTCTCCGTCCCACCAGATCTTCCATCGCTCCAGCACCATCGCCTCGGGCAGCAATCGGCAGCCGTCGCTCCCTCGTGCTGCCTGACCTCCTCAGCACCGCGATCCCCCCCAGCAGCGAGGGCTCTCCGACAGCGTGTCACTCCTTCTTCCCGGGTTTCGGCATCAATGTAACGGTATGATGTTATGGGAAGAAGGAGGCGGGAACCGGCGAACATTCAACAATATTTAATAAATAAAATGACACAAATACAAAATGAAAGTAAAAGACTGCTGGCAACACAAACAGAAACAAAACATGAACTAAAAATCAGGCCTGTCCTCTCTCGCTCTTCACTGTCGTCGCTCCTCCTTTATGCTTCCGCTCCTCCGTGAGAGATGCGAGACCGGTGCGTCGCGCACGTGTCGCTCATTATCAATCGCGCCACCGGCCTCGCACCGTCCTCCCACGGCCCTCGACCTCGTCGTGCTCGCCACAGTTGGCATTACGGGAAATGCACTAGCATGGTTTAAATCATACTTATCTGACCGTTATCAGTTTGTAGCAGTAAATGAAGAGATGTCTCATCGATCACAAGTTCAGTATGGTGTACCACAAGGCTCAGTACTAGGACCGCAGCTGTTCACTCTGTACATGCTACCCTTAGGAGATATCATTAGGAAACATGGCATTAGCTTTCACTGTTATGCTGATGATACTCAGCTCTATATTTCTTCAAAACCTAACGAAACTTATCAATTCACAAAATTAACGGAATGCATAGCGGATATAAAAAATTGGATGACTTGTAATTTCATACTTCTAAATTCTGAAAAAACAGAGTTTCTAATTATTGGACAAAAAACTTCCTCACGTAATAATATAGAATACTGTCTAACACTTGATGGCTGCTCTGTTAAGTCTTCGTCGTCGGTTATGAACCTGGGTGTGCTCTTTGATACCAATCTTTCATTTGAAAGTCACGTGTCTAGTATCTGTAAAACCGCATTTTTCCATCTTAAAAATATATCTAAATTACGCCATATGCTCTCATTGACAAATGCGGAACAATTAGTTCATGCGTTCATGACCTCAAGGCTAGATTATTGTAATGCTTTACTAGGTGGTTGCCCTGCACGCTTAATAAACAAACTACAGCTGGTTCAAAACGCAGCAGCTCGAGTTCTTACCAGAACCAGGAAGTATGACCATATTAGCCCAGTTCTGTCAAAACTGCATTGGCTCCCTATTAAACATCGCATCAATTTTAAAATATTGCTGATTACTTACAAAGCACTGAATGGTTTAGCTCCGCAGTACTTGAGCGAGCTCTTAACGCATTATAGTCCATCACGTCTATTACGATCTCAAAATTCCGGCCAGTTGATAATACCTAGAATATCAAAATCGACTGCTGGCGGTAGATCCTTTTCCTATTTAGCACCAAAACTCTGGAACAGTCTTCCTACCATTGTCCGGGAAGCAGACACACTCTGTCAGTTCAAAGCCAGATTAAAGACACATCTCTTTGACCTAGCTTTCACATAATACATTATAGACTTCTATAATTTAATGTTAGGCTGCATATAGTAGGTCAGCCGGAACCGGGAACACTTCCCAAAAATCATGATGTACTCGTTACATCATGAGAAGAATGGCATCTACGCTAATTTTAGTGTCTGTGTTTATCCCGAGGTTTTCCTGCAGCCTGCCGGATCCAGGCCGTATCCAGATCTGACTAAGGACCTTCACCTGGACCCGATGACAACGCAGTGCTGAAGTGCCAACTAGTCTCTCCCTATGGAGGATCCCACTACCACTCTACAGATAAGGCGTTGTCGGGAAAATTCGCCTCGCGGTCCTACCCCAAAGCAACAAATAAAATAAAATTCCTTATCAAAATTTATAAGGAAAGACAAGTATTTTGTTTAGGCTTGGCTTGTAGGGAATTCCAAACCTGCGTATATTCAAACGCACATAACTATAGAACCCATTCTAAATGCTCATGTGAACGCCATCAGCGTTTCTCACAGGTTCGCGTTTAAAGTCTGTGTAGAGGGAATGGTGTCGTCTTAGCGGCCCCTAATTTAATAACAAATGATCATTGCGACGGAAGCAAATCAATTAAAACTAACTTTAGATGGAAATAACTTAACTCTGCTGTAAAGCCGAAACAATCTCTGTTACCTTAAATTATACGCTTATCTCTGTAAAGCTGCTTTGAGACAATCTACATTGTTAAAAGCGCTATATAAATGAAGATGACTTGACTTGACTTGACATGTATTTTAGATTTGTTTTTTCTTTAAATATGACAACAACCAAATATCCCATAGAGAGATCACTGTGAGAGAGTTTGAGAATATTCACACATAATTTATACACCTAAAAACATGATATCAGAGTTTGAAAATCAAAATTTTTTTGAGCATTAATCTGTGTTGTCAGATTAAGTAATTTCCCATCGTGTTTTTGAGCAGAGCAGTTGTTGTGTCTGACTGCAGAATGCCGAAGATTTTTTGATATACGTCAGCATGATATCAGAGCAAGCTATCCGTACAAGCTAAAGACAATGGTCCGTAATCTAAAAGCTCTAAAGCCCTAATGGCCATCACAGTGAAAGATCAGAATGACATTACACCCTTGATCAGGATCCTGGGCATCGGCCTTGTGAAGCATGAAGATGACATCGCTAAAATATCAGAGAACATGCCTGTGGGCACAGCTGTGGCTCTGGTGAATGTATCAGATCGTGATGAGGGTGAAAATGCAGTTGTTACCTGCGTGGTCGCTGGGGACGTCCCATTCCAGCTGCAAGACGAATAACTTCCTCCAGACAATTACATTACTGGACTATGAGTGGATCAAAGACTACAGGATTGAAATCGTGGCAGTGAATTTTGGCAACCCTGTACTGTCAAGCACAAACTCCCTGAAGGTGCAAGTGACAGACATGAATGAATGCAACAACTCGCCGGTCTTCTTATCCACTTTGTATGTGATAGAATTTGCTAACAAGGTGACAGCCAAGTGGCAAGGTTTTGGATGTGGAAGACACCGATGCAGACAGTGGGACTAATGCAGTGTTCTAATGTACTAATGTAAAATGTTCACATTAGAACAAACTCAAATGTCAAAAGACACATTGTCACAATAAATTGTTTCTTTATAGAAATCGTCACTTTTTCAGTCTCTTGCAACAGCATTTTCATGAAGACCAGTCCATCAGTCAATCACTGTGTTACTTGCATATTCAAAATTATATTTAGTGTTACATAACTTTCAGAACTTTCATTTGATTCAGATCAACTAAATATCAAACAGGTATTCAAACATGAAGTTTCTGAACTGTTCACCACTCACCATTCGGCACGCACTTGCAACACGGTTCATCTAAAAAACCGACGACGCATCTATAATATGGCTGGTTTAAAAGAACAATGTGTAAAACAGGCAGACAAAGTTCAGATAAAGTATATTTCTGTCGATGGATACATATTCTGGCTTTCAAATATGTTACAACAGCTATGATCAAAAAACATGGAGAAAATGGCCACTCTTTATAAACTTTGTTCAGTGCGAGACGAGTGCCCTATGCTCGAACATAACCAGTCACATAACCCGGGTGTTGATGGCGCATGAGCACAGCTGAGACCCAAACAGCACATGTTGCTTTCTTTGTTAAAACTAAACTCATTAAAGCCTTGCCGATTTAAATATTTAAGTGCAAGATGATGCGAAAGAACGCGTGCACATGGGAAGCGCTGTCAAATGAACAGACTAATTCACACAAAGATTATGTCAAAACGTCTGTTTTAGCAAGTATCCTAGCAAACATAGTAGGTTATGTCTTAACTGAAGGTAAACGTTTGAATTCCTACAAAATCTTGTTATGGTAAGTTTAACTTACCATAGTGTAACAAAGCTCGGCGGTTTTCTGCAGTGCAGCTGGAGTACCACACTGTAATGCAATAACAGATGATGCTCTCTATTGTGCTCCTGTAAAAAATTACTAAGAGCTGGGTTGGCACTTTTGTTTTTTTTGAGTTTTCTTAGGGAAAAAAAGTCTCTGCTGCGCTTTCTTCACTAAGTGAGATGTGTTAATGGTCCATGTGAGATCTTTTGTTATGTGTAGACCCAGGAATTTGATGTCATTCACCCTCTCACCCTCTGGGGTGATGTTGTTTTCTTGACTCTCCTGTAGTCTACAACGATCTCCTTTGTTTTGGCAGTGTTCAGAACCAAACCGTTGTTCACACACCATTTGATTAGGTGTTGGACATCCTCTCTGTAGTGAGACTCATTGTTTTCTGCAGGGTTCGAAATGACTTAGGACTCTTGGGGGGTCCCCTAAAATTTAATTATTAAATTATAAAAAATTCTGAAGAATACCTTGCTTCACTATATACTGTAGGCAAAATTATATGGACCAATGTTGAAGGTGGGATAATGGTCTTGGGATGTTTTTCATGGTTTGGGCTTGGCCCAGTATTGTAGTGGTGTCTGGAGAAGTGTCTATAATCTAACAGGTAAACCTCTAACTCTGGAGCAACAAAGTTACAGCACCTTAAATAAATCTAATCCCTGACATGAGAAAGTGAATAACAGGTCATTCTGTCCTTGAGCAAGGAAGCTAACTCTAAATCCACCAGGTGTACTCATTATGGCAGGACCATGCACCTTCAAGGGGTTTGATCAAATACAAATGGCATTTCTCATCCCTTATGTTACATTAAATGTAATTTGTAAAACATCTGGCCGCTGGATTGAAAAATAATGATGTCTGAAAAGACTGTACCTACATTAGATGGTTTACTTTGTTTCAAAGTAGTCAATCCATAACCTGATCTAAAATATTTAGGGACATGTAAAAAAAAAAAAAAAAAAACGTAATATATTCTAACATGACTAAAAGCCATTAAAATGACAATAATCCAATAGTAACCTCTTTATTCAAAATCAACATGTCCAGGCACATTTTATTTATTTGTCTTAACTAGTTCTCAAAATTAAAATGAAGAAAAATATTACTTAAGAAATACAATTTATTATTATAATATAAGTGTTAAAGGGATACTTTAAAATGAAAATTCTGTCATCATATACTCACCCTCATGTTGTTTCAAACCTGTATGAATTTATTTCTTCTGCTGAACAAAAAGGAAGATATTTAGAAGAATGTCAGTAACCAGACAGTTTCTGGTCTCATTGACTTCCATAGTATTTTTTTTTTCCTACTATGGAAGTCAATGGTACCAGAAACTGTCTGGTTACTGACATTCTTCTAAATATCTTCCTTTCTGTTCAGCAGAAGAAAGAAATTCATACAGGTTTGAAACAACATGAGGGTGAGTATATGATGACAGAATTTTCATTTTAAAGTGGAGTATCCCTTTAAAAACACCCCTTCAAGTTATCATTTTCAATACCAAACATGTTGTTTAAATCCTTTCTTGCAGTCTTTTCAGTTCAGAACAGTATCTCTACAGTTTTATTAACACAACAGACTAAAGTATGGTCTAAAGTCCAGGTACTGTAGACCAGGTGTGCTTACTCCTGCTCCTGGAGAGCTACCATCCTATAGGTTTCTTTTCATTCCAACCCTAATGCACACCTGATTCTATTAATTAGTTGGATGAACAGCTTGATCAGGTTAGTGTCAACTGGGGTTGGAGAGAAGACCTACAGGACAGTAGCTCTCCAGGAGCAGGACTGGGCACCCCTGCTCTAGACCTTTAAAGGAGTATTGTCTAACATCAACACATAATGGACCACAGTGGTCTGTCTTCTCTCTTATTATTTGCTTCCTTTCCTGCCTTCTTTGCAGTAGACAGACAGTGCCCCTCTTTAAGCCAGGACAGCACAAAAGGCTTAGGGTCGAACATCTCCAATGGGGGTGCATTAATGTTGACGAACAAGACAGCTGAGAGACTTCTGACCCTTAGGCGATTTCTTGTCTTACTGGCTGTATCATTCATGGCAGAAAAACCTCATTCACACTCTGCTGAAGTTGCTAGATATGTTTGGCTTGCAACTATCAATCTTCTTAAGGTCTTCCCACTTTGATCCTCTTGCAGTTTCCAGGAACGGAAATCTTCAACAGCCTCTCTGGTTGGTTCACCCAGATCCTTTGCAAGTTCATGTATCTCCTTCTCCCCATACAAGATCAGTTCATCCCTTGTTTTGGGCCAGTTGTGAGGGTCTAATGGTTTTAATGACTTTGTGAGTTCAGAATCTGGAAGACGACTTGACAGGTTGTCGATCACTGCCTGAAAGAACTGAAGCTGATTGACCTTCTCTGTGCTTTCCTTCAGGGCTACTCCCTTAAAGGTTCCCTCCATCAAAGATTCTTTTACTTCTCTCATTGACATTCCCCCATGTGTCTTCATGGCATCCAAAACCTCCATTGTCAGTCTAATGTCCCGGCTGGCATCTGTTAGGGAGGTACTCCTCTTCTGAAATGTATATATAAAGGAGATTGTTAGATTTGTGTGATATGAAGTATCAATTTAACCATACAGTAAATGCACGCTACAAGCTATAGCTTTGTTAAACCACCATAGAACCCACGTTATACTGTACAAAATATGACTAGGTACTCACTTGCAGTTTCAGTGAAAGGCTTTTAAGTTCCTGAAGCACATCTCTCATGGTGGCTAGGTCTGTAACAAAGCCTGTGCTGGTCAGTCTGTTCAGCATCCCAGTGTACTTCTTTCGCTCAGCGTCAGTGTACGTGCGATCTTCGGATGCTGCTCTCATCTGCTGTGCGAGAGCTGGGAAATCCTTCCAGACTACCTGCACTGTGCTGTAACTGCTGGCAACCCAGCGGATGGTAAATATTTGCCCAATTTTTAGCAGGCTGATATGAACCGCAGAGGCAGCTTCAGACAGGAGCCGTGCATTCTTGGTAGATTGGTGATACATTGTGTACAACTTTGATATAAAGTGTTCAAAGTGGTTACATCCTGTCACACATTTTAGGGAATCGTGAACTGCCAGCTCTAGTTTATGTGCAAGGCAATGCACACTCTTAAGTGAAGGGAAATCTTTCTTTAACCTTACAATGAGGCCACTGTCTTTTCCTGTCATTACTGCTGCCCCATCTGTGGCAATGCTGATGAGATGATTCTTTAAATACTCATCATCCAGGTTTGCCATCATCAGACTGTTCTTAAGTGCCTTATATACATTTTCTGCTGTTGTTCCCTCATCAAGTGCAACAAGGTCAAGGAATATGTTCTCCACATCCCCTCTACCTGTGACATCTGCTCTTATATAAATGACCAGATAATTAATGCCATATGTGCTGCTTTCATCTACTGTAATACTAAGGAGAGACCCGTTGTTCTTTATTTTAGATATCACAGTTTTTTTCATCTTAACAGCCACATGTTCTATCATGTTAATGCATGCATGATCTGACCTGTGCAATTGGCCCATTTTTGCACCATTTGTTTCCTGCAAAGAAACCAAGCAGCTCATTTTTGTAAATGCCAGCCTCTCCTTCGCCACAAAATATGCAGTTCTTAAAGCATTGGCAGTTTCTTCAAATAGAGAAGCAGTAACTGTTGCAGCATTGTTCGGAAGGACTTCTTTTTCTCTCTGTTTCTCTATACCTAAAACCTTTTGATGGGCTAAACTGTCTCTATGTTTATAGATCTTCTTGCGCATAGCCCGAATATTAGATCCTCCCACACCACCACTAATCCATTCCTCTGCCATCTGAACACCCTTCTGTGTTGTAAATAGCCGCTTTGCCTCCTTGCAGGCTGTGCATCCTAATTTGTTATCTTTCACGAATAACCAAGGATACTGATCCATCCATTGTTTAAACTGGGCTGTGCTGGGCTGTGCTTGACTTGGCTGGGCGATGCAGGGCTGTGCTGGCTGCACTGCGCTGAGCTGAGCTGGTCTTGGCTGCACTGCACTGCGCTGAGCTGGTCTTGGTTGCACTGCGCTGAGCTGGTCTTGGCTGCACTGCGCTGCGCTGAGCTGGTCTTGGCTGCACTGCGCTGCGCTGAGCTGGTCTTGGCTGCACTGCGCTGCGTTGAGCTGGTCTTGGCTGCACTGCACTGCGCTGAGCTGAGCTGGTCTTGGCTGCACTGCGCTGCGTTGAGCTGGTCTTGGCTGCACTGCACTGCGCTGCGTTGAGCTGGTCTTGGCTGCACTGCGCTGCGCTGAGCTGGTCTTGCCTGCACTGCGCTTCGTTGAGCTGTTCTTGGCTGCACTGCACTGCGCTGAGCTGGTCTTGGCTGCACTGCACTGCGTTGAGCTGGTCTTGGCTGCACTGCGCTGCGCTGAGCTGGTCTTGGCTGCACTGCACTGCGCTGAGCTGGTCTTGGCTGCACTGCACTGCACTGAGCTGGTCTTGGCTGCACTGCACTGCGTTGAGCTGGTCTTGGCTGCACTGCGCTGCACTGCGCTGCGCTGAGCTGGTCTTGGCTGCACTGCGCTGCGTTGAGCTGGTCTTGGCTGCACTGCGCTGCACTGAGCTGGTCTTGGCTGCACTGCACTACGTTGAGCTGGTCTTGGCTGCTGTGAGCTGGCCTTTTTAACAGTATTCTATAGTGCAAATCTCTCAAAGCACTTCATGATAATTGGTGTCAGAGCGACTGGACGATAGTCATTCAGACATTTTACAGACCGTTTTTTGGGCACGGGAATAATGGTAGTTGATTTTAGGCATGTTGGGACTACAGCCTGCTGCAGAGACAGATTGAAGATGCTGGTGAACACCCCCGCCAGTTGGTCAGCACATGACTTCAGCGTGCGACCTGGAACTTTGTCTGGTCCTGCTGCTTTATTGACATTGATCCTCCTTAGCGTGGATCTCACTTGATGGCATTCGAAGACAGGTACCAGCTCCTCTATGGGTGATGGTGCTGTCTGGATTTCCATGCTGTTGGAGTGACCGTCAAAGCGCGCAAAGAACTGGTTCAGGGTGTCAGGAAGCGTGGCATCCTGCGCCGGACAAGGAGGGGCTGTTCTTATAGTCCGTTAGAGCTTTAATGCCTGTCCACATACTGCAGGAGTTGTTATCTTTAACCCTTTCGCACGTACGATCACACCGGTGTGATCAGTCTAGGCTGGTCCCTGGAGCGTACTATCACACCAGTGTGATTAGAACGGTCAGTGCATCACGTGATCAACTGCTAAATTCAAATATGCTTTCGCGCGTTGGCTGGCGCTGAGCCAGAGACAGGCGCGCTCAGAGCTGTCATATATCACAACTTTTCAGTGTTTTCAACCACATAATGTTTATTTTAGGTTTCAGACATATAAGTACTAAAAAAACAATACATTTAGAGTTTGTAAAATACACACTGATGTCAAAGGAAGAGGCAATAATTATCCTTTCCATTATAATTAGACACGTTTTATTCATATAAGATACACATTGTGTAAGTAACTTTAAAGTTTACTCTATTCTTCTCCCAGTTCACCGGCCACTTACTTTCATGTACTTCGGGAGAAGTGGATGAATTCACGTGTTGTAAATCCAACAGATCTGATTCTCTGAACTGCGTCTGCGGCACAAACTAAGATGGCGGCGCCCATCGCGCATACAGCTCAACTAACACGATCGTTATAAAGGTGTTTAAACAACAAAACACTTCCACTTGCATTTATTTGACAATCGGAATATCAGATATTTCATGACATATCTAACAAATTTGTGAATATTTTGAATAAAAAAGGAAAAATGACATAAAAGCAGATCATCATTCATTCAGCTCTGTTGTTGCTGCGGTGTGTCACGTGACAAGCAATGACGCGTCACCATGGAAACTATAAAGTGACACGTTCTAAATAACGGTCGCCTTGAAAAACTCACGCTGGGGGGTCAGCCAGAATATTTTAAACTTACGTGTGAAAGGGTTAAAATGGCCCTCGATGCGTTGTTGATACCTGTGTTTTGCTGCTTTAATGCCCTTCTTGAGATCTCTCCGAGCATTACTGTAAGCCAGCCTGTCCCCTGACCTGTAGGCAGCATTCCTCACTTTCAGTAATGAGTGTACATTCCCATCAAGCCATGGTTTTTGATTTGGGTACACCATGCTGGTCTTGGTCGTTAACACAGTGTCAGTGCAGAAGGCTATGTATGCTAAAACAGATGAGCTATATTCTTCCAGATCTGTGCTCGCAAACAAATCCCAGTCTGTATTTCCGAAACAGTCCTGCAGGCGTGCAGAAGATTCCTCATTCCAGACCTGGACCGTTTTGACAGTTGGTCTTGTTCTGCAGATCAAAGGTCTGTAGGATGGCATCAGATCTATAGAGATGTGATCTGACAAGCCTAGGTGTGGAGATGGGGCTGCTTTATAAGCTCTTGGTTTGTTGGTGTATACTTGATCCAATATATTATTATCTCTGGTCGGAAAGTGTATACTGGTGTATAGTTTGGGCATCACCGTTTTTAAATCCACATGATTGAAGTCCCCTGCTACAATTACAGCTCCCTCCGGGTATGCATCCAGCTGGCTGTTGATAGCTTCATGCAGCTCTTCTAGCACTAGCTTAGCATTAGCACGTGGTGGTATATAGACAGCTGTAATAACAATAGCAGTAAACTCTCTCGGGGTGTAAAAAGGTCTGCATTTCAATGACAAATATTCAATGTTCAAAGAGCAATGTGACCTAATAATGTCCACCGATGTACACCAGTCATTATTAATGTATATACACACTCCGCCGCCTTTGTTCTTACCAGAGTCGGCCGTTCTATCTGCTCTGTATACGGAGCGGCCCGCTAGCTCGATAGCCGCATCGGGAACAGCATTATCCAGCCAAGTCTCTGTGATTACCATAACACAGTTGTTAAGGCGATGTAAAATAATCTCATTTCGTCCATCTTGTTCACGAGTGACCGGGCGTTTGTAAGAAAGAGACTCGGAAGCGCTGGTCTGTGTGGGTTAGCTTGTAGCCTAGCCCGTACTCCGGCTCTCTTTCCCCGCTTTTGCTTCCGGTCTCTTCGCCGTCTTCGACGCCTCACAGGCGGTATGATGAGCGTTCCGCTAAGCTCCTCAGAGCGCACGCTCTGCACGTCTGCATGCGCCGCCATCCCCACCAGGGGGTCTTGCCAGGGGGTCATTAAAATTTCAGCAAAGTTTAATGTTTGCGGTTTACGGTTAACTCTTAATTAACGGTTAAAACCTCTTAATAATAAAAATAAAATAATTGTTTGAGATTGAAAGAACCAAACAAATGCAGCTTAAACGTACAAAAAGAAAGAAAATAATTAAAACGCATTCCTATTAAAGGAGAACTCCGGTCAATTTTAACACTGAGCTCATTTTTTTGTAAATTTGGAGTGCTGTCAGTACAGAGAACAACGACAAAAATCGGTGTTGCCTACACCGTGTTATCCTCTTTTTAAAATTTGCACCCTGTTGACTTAAATGGGGCAAGTTTTAAACCTGCTTTTAGCCTCTCAACATCCTTAATGTGTCATTACAAGTGCCCAGCCATGTGAGTGATTCCTTTAGAGTGAACACGGGTGAATCTGACTGCAGTAGATGTGAAAGATATGTATAAAAATGATGTTATTTAAGCCAGCGCACATACCTGTATTTACATCCTGTTTTCGGTCAAAGTCCACAGTAGTCGATTGTCGAGTTCACGCGAGTAGGTTTAGTTACCTATGATCACGCGTGTGAACTCGACAATAGACTACTGTGG
This sequence comes from Scardinius erythrophthalmus, assembly GCF_964197995.2. Classification (NCBI taxonomy): domain Eukaryota; kingdom Metazoa; phylum Chordata; class Actinopteri; order Cypriniformes; family Leuciscidae; genus Scardinius; species Scardinius erythrophthalmus. Next base: position 36,115,605 of record NC_138229.1, read on the forward strand.
ACTTCGACTGAAAACAGGAAGAAAATACAGGTATGTGCGCTGGCTGAATTAACATCACTTTTATTCATATCTTTCACAACTACTGCAGTCAGATTCAATAAAATTGACCGGAGTTCTCCTTTAAAGTTGAAATCTTGTTAAACGTGGTGTATAAGAAAGAAAAAAAGCGATTAATGTTACTGTAATGTAATGATAATGAATTATGATTAATCTTTTATGTTTATTTCTATGATTAATCCTTTCAAACATATTATTCTTGTATTAATCCATTTATGATTTTTGTCTGTTGTATCTTTTAATATCATATTCATGTTGTAACGAGGTTCAGATGTTATGGGAAGAAGGAGGCGGGAACCGGCGAACATTCAACATATTTTAATAAATAAATCCACAAATACAAAAATGAAAGTAAAAGCCAGCAGCCCCTCACGGACGACTGCTGGCAACACAAACAGAAACAAAACATGAACTAAAAATCAGGCCTGTCCTCTCTCGCTCTTCACTGTCGTCGCTCCTCCTTTATGCTTCCGCTCCTCCGTGAGAGATGCGAGACCGGTGCGTCGCGCACGTGTCGCTCATTATCAATCGCGCCACCGGCCTCGCGCCGTCCTCCCACGGCCCTCGACCTCGTCGTGCTCGCCACATACCCCCATCGCCCCTCGCAGGCCGGGGGGCACCCACGAGACTGCGCTTACTCCCCCTCCCCCCCTCCCCGGGGGGACCGATCACGGCGGCTGCGGTACCTGGGCTGGAGGTATGGATAGACGAGGTGAGGGAAAAGGAGACGGAAGCACGAGGAGCGACAGAGACGAGAGAGGGGAGAGAGGAAAAAAAAAAAAAAAAAAAAAAAAAAAAAACTTGATCCGGTTCCCGGACACACTGCCGCTCGGTCCTCAACCAGCTGAGAGTCACTCGCGGTGCCATGCGATGGTACTGGACATCCGTTGGGGAACAGCTCGACGCTCCTCCGCCTCCTGGCGGACGGCGATGGCTCCTCCGGTTGAGGGCAGCCGGCAGCGAGCCTCCCGTCCCCTGCTCCGCCCCCATCATGGCCGACGGCAACAGGCTCCGGCCCACGGCAAACGGGACTCCTCCGCTCCCTCTCGGACGGCAGCCACCCCTCCTCGACCCAGGAGCACGGCAGCGAGCTCGAGCTCCGTCCCCCCAGTTCTTCCATCGCTCCAGCACCATCGCCTCGGGCAGCAATCGGCGGCCATCGCTCCCTCGTGCTGCCCGACCTCCTCAGCACCGCGATCCCCCCCAGCAGCGAGGGCTCTCCGACAGCGTGTCCCTCCTTCTTCCCGGGTTTCGGCACCAGTGTAACGAGGTTTGTTGGTACGGGAAGAAGGAGGCGGGAACCGGCGAACATTCAACATATTTTAATAAATAAATCCACAAATACAAAAATGAAAGTAAAAGCCAGCAGCCCCTCACGGACGACTGCTGGCAACACAAACAGAAACAAAACATGAACTAAAACACAGGCCTGTCCTCTCTCGCTCTTCACTGTCGTCGCTCCTCCTTTATGCTTCCGCTCCTCCGTGAGAGATGCGAGACCGGTGCGTCGCGCACGTGTCGCTCATTATCAATCGCGCCACCGGCCTCGCGCCGTCCTCCCACGGCCCTCGACCTCGTCGTGCTCGCCACACATGTGTTCTATTCAGACCAGACATTTAGTTTATGTCTACTCGATGTAGATGTACTTCTAGATGTAAAATGTACATCCTTTTTGTGGGCTAGACATGCTACTTGTATTTTCCGTTTTCTGCTCAGTGTGGTCTCCTGTCTAAAATGTGTGGTAGCTACTTATCCTGATTATTATTAAGTTTCACATGAGATGGTTATCTTTCTTGGACTTAAGGTACAGCTGCATTTGCATAAGGTCTAGACATGATGGAAATACTTATTTGGCCATTTCTGCTTCTTAGGGCTGGTTCACACAGAAAGCATTTTTGCTTTGCAAAAAGCAAGACATGGGCAGTGGAATGGGGAAAAAGCACAAGGTCTCGAGACGCGTCTTTTAAAAGTGGGTGTCCCAATTGTCATTTTAGTTTTCTGAAGGGTGCTCGCGAGCCCCCCCTTTGCGGTCGATATGCGCCCTCGATGTGCACTTTTGCCACAGACTTCTTCCCGACAGTCAAAGCGGCGTTATGTCACGAAAGTGCTTAGGGTGCCATTTGGGACAGGGCCAAAGTGTCATACGTGAGACGCTGCAAAAGACGCGAGTGCAACGGTCATGTCCGTCTAGCACGTATTTACATTGAAAAATAAAGTAGCGCAGTGGAATGGAGAGCTTATTAATTACGAAAATGTATTTTTACTGATTATTTATTTTATTTCAGTTAGTTTTTCAGCAACTGTTGTTAGTTTAGTTTTTCATTTATGTTGAAATCTCTATTTTATTTCAGTTACGAAAAACGTCTCGGTTACTGATGTAACCCTCGTTCCCTGAAGGAGGGAACGGGAGACGTAACGTCGACGTGACGACGTAATTGGGATCACTTCAGGGAGCCCAATCAACTTCGAGTGTCTAGAGAACGAGCCAATGAAAGTTGGCGTGCGTGAATCGCGTCACGCGCCCCCGCCCCGCCGTGCGGGTATAAACAGGAAGCAGGCGCACGCACACATTGTTTTTCGCTGAGGAGCCGAGATTTGTGACGGCCATGCAGCGATGGTCAGCAACGGTGGCGACGGGACGTTACGTCTCCCGTTCCCTCCTTCAGGGAACGAGGGTTACATCAGTAACCGAGACGTTCCCTTTTAGTCGCTCACGTTCGACGTAACGTCGACGTGACGACGTAATTGGGATCCCATGGAAAACGCCACGGTTGCTACCACATCCAGCGCCCTACGCAAGACTCTCAGACCCCCAACTGCTGGGGCGGAAGACCTGCGTAGAGGGAGTTCAACTGCTGTTCCATTATACCCCACACAGCGGAACTCTTGGATAACACTGGGAAAGCGTACCTCTCCAGGGGAAAGAACGCTGCGGAGCCACATCCTGCCCGAAGGGAGGTAACATGTGGAGAATACACATATGGACTGGCCGAAGGGGCAGTGCGACATATGGAATGTCACTGGGGTGGCTCCACCCAAAGGGGGAGACCACCGGACAGTGACGGCAGAGCAGACTCTGCCAAGGGAAGACACGGGCTCACCGCAGGGAGCTGGTCGTGGAAGAATACACATATGGGATTAAAAGTTACACAAGCATACGAGCACTAGGCCTGGCGTCCGACGCTCCGCAACGTCCAACTGCCGAAGGGGTGCGGAGGAACTCACAGGGTTCGCCAATGGGGAACTCGACTGGAGTAAAAAGCGCACGTATCCGTTCCTAGGAAGGGAGTGGCGCAGCAAGCCGACACTAGAGCGGGAACTTTGGTGTTACCGGCTAGTAGAAGCAAGCACACAGGAAGAAACCGGCTCAACACGTAAGCTATAAAACCTAGCGAACGTGTTAGGTGTCGCCCAGCCCGCAGCTCTACAGATGTCTGTCAGCGAGGCGCCGTGAGCCAGCGCCCAGGAAGAAGCGACACTCCTAGTGGAGTGGGCTTTCAACCCAGGCGGGCAGGGCACGCCTTGGGCTTCGTAAGCCAAGGCGATGGCATCCACTATCCAGTGGGCCATCCTCTGCTTGGAGACAGCCTTCCCTTTCTGCTGGCCTCCGTAACAGACGAAGAGCTGATCTGAGGTCCTGAGGCTTTGCGTTCTGTCCACGTACAGACGCAGAGCGCGAACGGGACAGAGAAAAGCCAGGGCTGGGTCTGCCTCCTCCGAAGGCAGCGCTTGCAGGTTCACTACCTGGTCCCGGAAGGGAGTGGTAGGAACCTTGGGCACGTATCCGGGCCGGGGTCTCAGGATGACGTGAGAGTTATCCGGGCCGAATTCTAGGCACGATTCGTCGACCGAAAATGCATGCAGGTCCCCTACCCTCTTGATAGAGGCCAATGCAACCAGGAGTACTGTCTTACAGGACAGAATTTTTAACTCAGCTGATTGCAGAGGCTCAAAGGGTGGTCTCTGAAGTGCCGAAAGGACCAGAGACAAGTCCCAAGAGGGTATAGAGAGTGGGCGAGGAGGATTCAGTCTCCTCGCTCCCCTCAGGAACCTGACGATCAGGTCATGCTTTCCCAAAGACTTACCATCAACAGCATCGTGATGTGCGGCAATAGCGGCAACATACACTTTAAGGGTGGAGGGAGACAGCCTTCGCTCCAGCCCTTCTTGCAGGAAGGAAAGCACGGCTCTGATCGAGCAAGATCGGGGGTTCTCCTCATGAGAGGAGCACCAGTCAACGAACAGGTTCCACTTCAGAGCATAGAGGCGCCTCGTAGAGGGGGCTCTAGCGGAAGTGATGGTGTCAACTACCGCAGGGGGTAGGTCACTTAGAACCTCCGCGTCCCGTCCAGGGACCAGACATGGAGTTTCCAGAGGTCTGGACGCGGGTGCCATAGGGTGCCCCGTCTCTGAGAGAGCAGGTCCTCTCTCAGAGGAATGGGCCAGGGAGGGGCTGTCGCGAGGAGCACTAGTTCCGGGAACCAGGTCCGGTTGGGCCAATACGGCGCAACTAACAAGACCTGCTCCTCGTCCTCCCTGACTTTGCACAAGGTCTGTGCAAGAAGGCTCACTGGGGGAAACGCATACTTGCGAAGGCCCCGGGGCCAGCTGTGTGCCAGAGCATCCGTGCCGAGGGTCCCCTCGGTCAGAGAATAGAACAACTGGCAATGAGACGTGTCCGGGGCGGCAAACAGATCTACCTGAGCGGTCCCGAAGCGCCTGAAAATCAGCTGGACCACCTGGGGATGGAGTCGCCATTCTCCCGGTAGCACCTGCTGCCGTGAGAGCTCGTCGGCTGCACGGTTGAGCAGGCCCGGAATGTAAACGGCACGAAGCGACCTCAGATGCTTCTGACTCCAGAGGAGGAGATGGCGGGCGAGTTGTGACATGCGGCGGGAGCGTAGACCACCTTGGCGGTTGATGTACGCAACGGTCGCAGTGCTGTCCGTACGGACCAGTACGTGCTTGCCTAGTAGCAGCGTTTTGAAACGGCTCAATGCAAGACGTACTGCTAACAACTCGAGGCAGTTGATGTGCCAATGCAGTTGAGGCCCCGTCCACAGACCTGAAGCTGCATGCCCGTTGTACGTGGCCCCCCAGCCGGTGGTAGAGGCATCCGTGGAGACCACAGAGTGCCTGGACACTTGTTCCAGGGGAACACCTGCCCGCAGGAACGAAGGGTCCGACCACAAGCTGAGAGTTTGGCGACAGTGCGGAGTCACTTGGACCCGGCACGAGCCGCTCTGCCACGCCCATCTCGGGACTCGATCGTGGAGCCAGTGTTGGAGCGGCCTCATATGAAGCAATCCGAGCGGCGTAACCGCGGCTGCAGATGCCATATGCCCCAGGAGCCTCTGAAACAGTTTCAGTGGTGCCGCTGTTCTGCGTTTGAGCGTGCTCACGCAGTTCAACACTGACTGGACACGGGCCTCGGTGAGGCGCGCTGTCATGCTGACCGAGTCCAACTCCATACCGAGAAAAGAGATCCTCTGCCCGGGGGTAAGTTTGCTCTTTTCCCAGTTGACCCGAAGCCCTAGGTGGCTGAGGTGACTGAGCACCATGTCCCTGTGTTCGCACAACTGCTCTCTCGACTGGGCCAGAATAAGCCAGTCGTCGAGGTAGTTGAGGATGCGAACACCACGCTCGCACATGGGAGCAATGGCCGCCTCCGCGACTTTCGTGAAGACGCGGGGCGACAGGGCCAGCCCGAAGGGTAAGACCTTGTACTGATATGCCCGTCCCTCGAACGCAAAGCGGAGAAACGGTCTGTGTCGAGGGAGAATCGAGACATGAAAGTACGCGTCCTTCAGGTCGATCGCTGCAAACCAATCTTGGGGACGGATGCATTTGAAAATGCGTTTCTGCGTAAGCATCTTGAACGGTAGCCTGTGAAGGGACCGGTTCAGGACGCGCAGGTCCAAGATTGGTCGTAACCCACCACCTTTCTTGGGTACAATGAAGTACGGGCTGTAGAAGCCGGTCTTCATATCGGCTGGAGGGACCGGCTCGATCGCGTCCTTCGCCAGTAGGACTGCGATCTCCGCCCTGAGCACCGGGGCATTGTCCGCCAGAACACGGGTGAACAGGATGCCCCTGAAAGCAGGGGGGCGCCGGGCGAACTGAATCGCATAGCTGAGTCTGATGGTACGGATGAGCCAGCGAGACGGGCTGGGAAGCATTAACCAGGCTCCCAGAGACCGAGCAAGCGGGACCAACGGCACCACAGACGTACCCGGGGTGGGGCAGCGCGGCGGAATGCAGGGACCCGACTCGGACGGCACAGCGGCCCGAAGTGGGGTCTGAGTGTGTGGTGCAGCACATACCTGCTTCCGTCGAAGGGCAGAGTGAGTGAGTGGAGGCGACAGCACGTCCGGAACACAGCCACTGCTGCTCGCTGGCGATGAAAGAGGGGCTCGGGAGTGACAAGGCATGGCGGCGTCGTCGACTGCCAAGCGCACACTCTTGGGGCCCAGAGGTTTCAGAAATTGCTCTTTTTTTGAAAATGTGGGTACCACTGACCCGTGGGTCAGTGGTGGAACAAAAAGAAAAGGAAACAAAAGATTCTCCGCCCGGCCCTCCACCGGGGGAAGGAGTGGCGCCTTCGCCATCTCCTGAAGAGCAACTTGATCCACCTCTGGGCCGCCCGTCTCAGGGTCGTTTGCATCGTCGCTTGCCTCCTGGTTTGGCAGCGGCCTGGACGGGCGGGGTCGGCTTCCTGCGGCTTGCTCCACGCTGAGGCCTGGATGATGGCTGCTGCTGCTGGGGCTTAGCGGGAGCGGAGGACGCCGCAGAAGGCCGACCACGGCGACGAGTAGACGGAGGGTCTGCGGCCGGCGGACGGGTGGGAGCAGCAGGGGTCCGCCGGGGCAGGATGTGCCGGATGGCCTCCGTCTGCTTCTGTGCGGCCGAGAACTGTTGGGCAAAGCTCTCGACCGCGTCGCCGAACAACCCAACCTGGGAAAGAGGGGCATCCAGGAACCGATATTTATCGGTGTCCCTCATATCCGCCAGGTTGAGCCAAAGGTGGCGTTCCTGGACCACCAGAGTGGACATCGCCTGACCAACCGAACGTGCGGTTTCCTTCGTCGCCCGGAGGGCGAGGTCGGTTGCCACACGGAGCTCCCGGAGGAGCTCTGGGTCAGAACCACCCTCGTTCATGTCCATGAGCGCCTGGGCCTGGTGGACCTGCAAGAGCGCCATGGCATGGAGGGCGGAAGCAGCCTGTCCACAGGCCTTGTAAGCCTTCGCCGTTAGACCGGACGAAAACTTACAGGCCTTGGACGGGAGGCGTGGATTACCCCGCCAAGAGGAAGCGGACGCCCGACACAGCTGCATCGCGACGGCCCGCTCCACTGGGGGGATATCCACATACCCCTTAGCTGCCCCGCCGTCGAGGGTGGCGAGGGGTGAGGAGCCACTAGAACGGCTTCGGGCACTATACGGTGCCTTCCACGTCCTAGAAAGCTCCTCATGCACTTCCGGAAAGAAAGGTACCGGGGCGGCGCACTGAGAACCAGCACGGCCCGCCCCGAGAAACCAATCGTCCAACAGAGAAGGTTCGGGACGTGGTGGAGGATTCCACGCAAGCCCGACCTTCTCGGCGGCCCGGGAAAGCATAGCAGTCCATTCTGGATCCGGCTCGGACAACGCTACACACCCCGAGGGGGGCAACGCAGCCGAGTCGTCATTTCCAGAGGACAGCTCCCCCTCCGATGCTGCAATCGACATCTGATCGTCAGCTGGAGCCCCAAAGGAAACGGTTGGCCGTTCCGGAGAAGGACCAAGACGTTCACTAAGGAGCCCCAATGGCGACAGCGCTTGTGAGGCGTGAGGGGCCCGCGGAGGATGACTCGACGGGGAAGCCCTCACAGTAATCCTCAGATCACCCTGGTCATGCACTGAAGTAGGTCTATTCTGCAGGGCAGAAAAGACACTAGATCGGGGCATAGGCGAGGGGACTGCACCTCCCTTGAGGTAAGCGAGTCTCGATCTAAGCGCTGCGATAGTCATATTCCCGCAATGGGAACATGAACTATCCACAAAAGCTGCCTCAGCGTGTTGAATGCCCAAACACGAGAGGCAACTGCTGTGGCCATCTGCTGGCGCCAGGGAACGACGGCATCCAGAAACGCACAAGCGGAATGACATCTTGAAAAAGACGCAGGGTCACGCTTGTGTTGCTCTTTTAGTAAAAACAAAAAAAGGTTGAAAAAAAAAAGAAATACTCTCTCAGTGCTGAGGCACCCAGGGGTAGCCGCGGTGTGATTAACACACAAGGAAATGCCCACCGAACCGACACACACACACACACAAACACAGAACAATAGTGCTGTGAAAACAGCAGTTTGTGAGCTGCAATGCTCGCGGCCACCGCTGATCGCGCCGTCACACCAACACTGTAGGCAGAGAGTAGATCTCCTTTTGAGTCTTCAAGGGCTGAATCTCTTGTAGACAGAAGTCTCACGAAAGCTGGGCTCCGAAGTGAAAGACAATGTGTGCGTGCGCCCGCTTCCTGTTTATACCCGCGCGGCGGGGCGGGGGCGCGTGACGCGATTCACGCACGCCAACTTTCATTGGCTCGTTCTCTAGACACTCGAAGTTGATAGGGCTCCCTGAAGTGATCCCAATTACGTCGTCACGTCGACGTTACGTCGAACGTGAGCGACTGAAAGGGAACGTTTTTTTAACAATAGTTTTAATCTTAGTTTCAGTTTTCATTTACGTTTACAAAAATAATCTTATGCTGTTTGAACTACGTTATGACCATTCATATCGTACAGGTATGTGCGCTGGCTGAATTAACATCACTTTTATTAATATCTTTCACATCTACTGCAGTCAGATTCACCCGTGTTCACCCTGAAGGAATCACTCACATGGCTGGGCACTTGTAATGACACATCAAGGATGTTAAGAGGCTAAAAGCAGGTTTAAATCTTGCCCCACTGAAGTCAACAGGGTGCAAATTTTAAAAAGAGGATAACAAGGTGTAGGCAACACCGATTTTTGTCGTTGTTCTCTGTACTGACAGCACTCCAAATTTACAAAAAAATTAGCTCAATGTTACAATTGACCGGAGTTCTCCTTTAACCTATTTTTAGAAAATTAGATTAAATAAACAGAATTTAATGATACTATAATCATGGTTGGAATATAAAAAAAAAAAAAAAAAATCAGATTTCAGAGAACCCAAAGAAAGGAAAAGAGGAGTAGTCTGATGAAAGCCAGATTTTTAAAATCTGAACCATTTGATCACTTTAGTTATAATGACATCAGACTTCTGTTTTATTTTTTAAAAGTTATAATGCTTTTGTCTTTCCTACTTTTTCATTTTTTTAAATAATGATCTTTTTTTTGTCATTGATTGTTAAACTGTTAAATAACATAAATTGACTCGACTGCTGGAAAGGTGTCATTTATATTTGAAAATAATTTCTCCAAATTTTAAAATGGTCAGTAATTTGTGACACCATTGAAGTGTAGTTGAAATATTAATGTTGTTTCAACATTAACTTGATATATCAGATGGCAACATTGTTTTATTTTGACGTTACAATTCAGTTGTATTTTCAGTGTTTCAACAAGTGATTTAGAAACAACATTACATTGTAACATTGATCAAACAATATTACCAAAGATCATTTTTTGTTAATTTCAATTTCGATTCAACAGCAGTGATGTAGAATCAACATCTTAGTGTAACTCATTGATTCACTGACATTACCATTGATTATTTTTGTTCATTTCAATATTGTTTCGGCATTGATTATGTCGAATCAATCATAGTATAACGTTGATTCAACAATATTGATTCGTTTTTGTTCATTTTAATATTGATTCAGCATTGGTGATGTAGAATCAGTCATAGTGTAACGTTGATTCAATGGCATTACCATTGATTTTTTTTTTTTTTTTAAATCTCACCATTGTTTCAACATTAATTGCAAGTTCAAAAGTGATATTGAACCAACATCAGTTTATAATGTTGATTCAATGACATTGTCATTGATATTTTGAAATCTCACCATTGTTTCAACATTAATTGCAGGTGCAAAAGTGATATTGAATCAACATCACTTTATAACATTAATTCAATGCAGTTAGCATTGCCACATCAACTTTGACTCAACATTGTTTCAATGATTGCTTGCTATCTGGGACAGCATCTACTGTTTCCGACTTAAAGCTGATGGATGTGACCCACCACATTCTTCCTACATTGGCATTACCAATAATGTCCTGGATGAGAATGGCAATGCTCTGGAGTCCATACATCACCAAGCATTCAAACTCCTCATACAAGTTCGTGGATTTCCGCACCAGCCCAGGATCCCACATAGAGCACAAGACCAGCAAAGTTAGATTCTCCTTGCAGTATTGATCAGCTTTATAACCACTGAGGTTCTAATCATTTTATGGTGATGGCTATCAGGTATGTTGTTCTAAAGGAAAACAAAAGTGGCTACCAAGCAGGCAAGAGGGAGACCAAAAACTGCTATGCCCCCAAAGAGCAACAACAACAACAAGAAGGCCTTAATAGGCTTAAAGTTCAACCACATGAATAATAGTCTCAATGATAGTCCTTGGATTTCCCTGTCATTTGACTACCTCCCTGGGACCCCAGACCTGGGCCATCACTATTAGTCTAATTCTCCTCTATCACCCGTTCAGCTCCAACCTCATTCACTTTCTGCCTTTTGAAAAATGACCGTTCATGAAGTGTGTAACACAGCTATAAGTGAATGAAAACATCCTGCAAAGTTTTAAATCTGAAAGTGCACCGTATATGAAGTTATTGTCTTTCAAAAGTAAGAGTCAAGATGAAACATTAGCATATTGCCCGCCCACTTATTGCACACGCAGACACCAGGGAAAACTCAAACCTCAAACCTGCAGCTGATTCCTGTGGATACTGGATAGCATCATGTCGAGAAGACACTGTGCTCTACAATGTGAAGGTAAAGCCAGTTTCTTTTCACTGCCCAAGGAGCAGCGTGTGAAGAATCAGTGGTTAAAATCCATCTTTACCATGATACCACAGCAGTATAATCCTAAACTTTTGCTGTGTTCCCTTTATTTTACTGACGACTACTTCTCAAATCTCGGGGTTCAATGCAGGATTCGCAAACCGCTAATAAATTAGAAAAATACTCTGTAAATAAATAAGTACAAGTAAAATTATCGGTTTGTTGATGGACATGCACTTGCTTATGGTTATGGTGAGGAATTACAGTTGCAACATCTCATAATGTACCTCAAACTAAGTAGCGTATCTCTGAGAAACGTCCTGCTCGAGTCGTCCTTGCGATGGAGGTTCGGGTTGAATAACTAGTTCTTCCAATGTTTCATTATTGGACTCACACTGGGATTGATATGGTCAAATCGACGGCATTGTTCGTTACTGTGTTTAGTTTACGGTGTAGGAAGCCTAAGGACAATCAGAGCTGACGTTGTTATGGCAATGGGTGTTTTTGTTTTCGACGCGCGCTGTACGCGGTAAACCAATCACAACAGACTGAGCTGTCTGGCCAATCAGAGCAGAGTAGCTCGCGGAAAGGAGGGATTTAGAGAGATTGATTCATCTGACGAGACATTTGAGAGTCATTGAAAATGTGATGATGTGCAAATGTATATTATGAGGAGATTAAACAGTTTTTTGACCTTAGATGCATGTAAACCTGTTGTAGGAGACTCCAAAACAACATTAGGAAACTTTAAAATAGCATAAAAGGGGCAATTTAAGAGATACCAGACTGTGCTGGACCTGCCAATTACCAACATAATGTGACATTAAAAAGTGTAACAGTCAGTCGTTTTTATAAACTAACACTGTCCAACAGCGACATCCGCAGGTAAAGTTACAGCGGGAGGCTTGCCTTACCCCTAAAGCATGCGCTGGGTTTAGAGGGGAGTAACTGAGAATGATGCCTCCATCACATTGAGTGGGATTGGTTATGATTGATTTGTGCAATAAATCCCGCCTCTTGATTTCATGCGCGTTCTCGAATTGTCCTGAATGAAGACATGCCGTTAATTGGAAGACTAATTAAGAAAGTAAACAACTTAGATATCACCACTTTATGTCAAGTTCAAATCTAATTAGAAATGGACTGAAAACATGATGACTGTGGGGGTTTTAGTGAGCAGTCGCCTTAGGGAAATTAAAGGTACATTTTCTTGTCTAAGAAGAGTAATTGACTATAAAAAAAAGCTGAACATTAGTTCACAAATAATATATATCGTTAAAATTGTTACTGCCTTTAGTTATTATATTGGAATAAATGTAAAAATGATTAAAAACACTACCTTGATGAAATTTATACTTGGTTTTAATAAATAGAATAAATATTTTTTATATGATTTTTATTTAACCAGGAAATTAAGTGTAACAGGGACATAAATTTACATTTGATATATTAAAAAAATATGAGGACTTTGCTTCCTCATTTTAAAACACCATCGCACACCACAGCTTTTGATATACCCTTTGAAAAACATTTGTGGAAAACTGACCTTTAGGCCAGAGAGATGTGCTTTATTTTTTGAGTTTTGCTTTGAAAGAAGGTTTTTGAAAGTTTTGCTCTATTTCTTTTTTTGTTGATAAAAGGAAGAAATACGTTGTGTTGAATAGGTTAAAACGCACACAAAGGACATACCCATTTCTATTATGTGTTCTTTTTTATGTTATTTGTCATAGAAAGTTTTTATTGAAAGCCAACTTGCATTATCTGTAAGAAAACAAATGCAACATGAAGTGGTTGAAATGTTTGTTTGTTTTTACCAATAATCATTTTGTGAGATTAATTTGTAATTGTGCTTCTGTAGAAAGTACAGCAATGAAAATGTGTATTATAATTTGCAATTAAATCTGACAAAAGTAAAAAAAAAAAAAAAAAAAAAAAAACAGTGTGAAATGAATATGCCTTGACAAAAGAACATTTTGTGGTGACACAATACATACCATCTGACTGGAAATCTGTCTTCAGGATATTTTTCAGTGATTCTTGTCACAACACGAATAAAAGAGGTCTAAAATAACCACAAAATGATTCAGTGTTTTGAAGTGCTCGTGACCCCTGCTGGTCAAAACTGTAAATGCAGCGAAAACTCAGCCCATACATGCATTAAAAACACCTTTTACAAACCAATTGCAAATTTTTTATTGAAAGTATCTATTAAATGCAATTAACAAATCTAAAACCATCAATACAATCTAATCTAATACAATCAAACAAACCTGATTCAACAATCAGCTTGTTAGTAAAGACTGTGTATCCAGAAATTAACAGAAATTTCTAAAATATCAGTCATTTATATCAATGGGAATTATAAAGGCCATAATACTGATATTGTCCACCAGTAGGAGCCACAGGAGAAGAAGCCCTTGTAGGTCTCAAAGATTACAATCTGTGTATATTGACTTGTAATTAAATAAATAAATAAATAAATAAATCATCCTGAAATTCATTATAGTTTTTGTTTAATCAATTTGAATCAGTTTGCAAAGAAATTTGTGATTTCCAAAATACTTAAAGATCATTTCTATGCAACTACGTACCTCTTAATGATATTGAAAAACATATTTGTCATGTATTGACTGAATACATTGCTTTCCAATTAAATTAAAGAGACAATATTATTTGAATAATTTATTAAAATCAGGTCTGGTATCTGACCCTGTCAGTAAAAAAATGAAGGACAATAAGAACGTCTAATAACCTGTCAGGATCACCTATCATCACCATGCCTGTCACCTATGTGCACTACATTTCTACATTACCTGCACACTCTTCTCAATCAACACACCTGTCTGTCTTTATTTTCATTTACCCCTCTACATAAGCCAGCACTGCACACACAGAGATTGTCTGGTCTCTTCGCTGACTAGGACTGATATAGTGTCTGTGTCTGACCTGCATTGTCCCCCTGTGCTCCTGCTTCACTGGATTTCCATCTCCTCCATATGGTCTGATCTGTTCCTGCAAGGATAAGTACAACAGTGATTCAAAGGTGTGTGCTGCTACTAACCTGTTTGGACTCATTCACTCTTCCATCACTCTGGTTGTTGTTTATTCTCTGCATCTGCCCTCATTTACCGTCTGTCAATACCGACTGTTTCCATTTATTACTCACCTCTCGCCATTGAGTCTGTTTCCTTGACATAACCACTGATCTAATTTATTTTCTACATTACATTTTATATTCTTTTTAACTACACTATACATCCTTCTTAGGGTACGTTTTTCACGACAACGATGTGCTAAAAATGGAAACGTTTTTTTCTTTGTACAGATGACAATGTTATCAAAATGATCCTTGAGCAAATAACACTATATTATGCATGCCAGACAAGTATTTGTCTGGCATGCATAATATCACTTAGTAAACAAAGACTACACGCCTGCGCACATACGCATTCTTAATTCTTAATACTGTATTACTTCTTCTGGGTAAATTTCATCTTCACAAAGCCAAGAACATTCACTTTAATCCCAATTTTAGAATGTTCGCTTAGCTGTGTCTTCACTTCATTGTCGTGTTAACGTTACGTTGGTATTTGTATGCTATCTAGGGCTGGACTCAAATATTTGTTCGGTGGGTTGGTATTAGATTGTTTTTCCATTTTGGGTTTCAAATATTTTTCTTTTTTTTCTTTTTTTTTTATTCACACACCTGGCATCCCCCTCGAAACGGTTCTCATTCGCGCTTGAATATGTTAACAATAAAATCTGGCGAAATACAATATATATATATATATATATATATATATATATATATATATATATATATATATGTGTTTTACAATTATCTTCTAGTCTAGCTGTTTTTAATAGGATGGAGAGTTGAAGGAACCCAACTTTTTTATACTTAATATGCTGCTTCTTAGTCTACTAAAGTGTTCCCTGCAACTGGAGTATTCTCTGTCGAGTGCGCACAACTGCATGGGCTTGTATGAATAGAAGCGTATGCCTGAGCTTGCATTTTGGGTTAAGCTGCGTTGCTTTGACATTGTGGAAAATAGAATAATATAAACAAAATGTGTTAGCCATTTTACCCGTTATTATCAATGTAAATGAATCTACTGTGAACTATAGCAGCTTGTTAAAACTCAAACGTGAGATTTTACTGGGACGTCGTCACGTGCCCCAGTAAAATCGCCCATGAGTGAACGTCATGATTCAGTTCATCTGGAAGAGAACACAAAAATGCCGAATATCTCAGCTGTGTGGGAGCACTTTAAATTGAGTGAGGACAAGACAAAGTCAGTGTGTCAATTATGCGATTTGAAACTGGCCTTCCACAACAGCACATCAAGTTTGAAAAATCATATGAGCTCTGTAAGTAGTATGCCTATAGCATATTGCTGGTGTAAAAAAACGAGCTGCTTTTATCCACCATGTTAATCAGCAATTTTACACATGATAAAAATGTGCACTTAATTTGCTTGAAAAATATTGGCGAATATGGCAGTTATTGACATAAAAAAACCTTACAGCAGCCCAGCCTAATAAGAATTTGTTTATAGGTACATCCCCAGGTATCGCAGCTATCAACATCAACATCCTCAACCACACCCAAAACTTCACAGCAGATCCTACAATTCCGAAAACCGATAACGGAGAAAACAAAGAGAGAGATAACAGATGCCATAGTGGAGTTCATCGCTATGGATATGAGACCCATTATTCTAGTTGAAGGTGAAGGCTTCAGAAAATGAATTAAGAAGATGGAGACCAACTACACTGTCCCAAATCGTTCCAGTATTTCAAACCCCCTGTTTCTGAAATACAGTGATCTGTGAGGCCAAATTTCTGCTCTTGTTGGAAACTCAACGGCCTTAAATTTCACAACGGACATTTGGACCTCGGTGAGTATGGAGGCGTACATGGCTGTCACCTATCACTTTATAACTCAGGAGTGGGAACTTTCTGCCTTCGTTTTGGAAACCAAAGCATTTGAGCTGAGCCATACGGGAGTCAACATTGCACAACAGCTTGGAGACGCGGCGGACACCTTCGCCATTCCGAATTATAAGCAAGTAGCCGCTGTTCACGACAATGCCAGTAATATGAAGCTGTGTAACGAGACGCTGAAAGAAAAACCGGAGAAATGGGGCAACGTTTAAGGGGTCTGCTGCTCAGGACACTGCTATAGAGCACAAACTCATTCAAGATGACGCTACTCGGTGGATCTCTACATGTAGAATGCTTAACTGACTGGTGGAGAAACGATGGCCAGTGACAGCTGTTTTGTCAGATCCCAGCATCATGAAGAAAGGAGATTGCACCCTTGACTTGACAGCAGACCAGTGGAAACTGGCACAGGAGACAGCAGAAGTACTGGAGAACACTCAAAGGACTACTGTCACAGGAGGCAAACTTGTCATTGTCTGCAACAGTGCCAAAGCTTTTCAACCTGAAGAAACGCCACCTGTCACCGGAGGAGGATGACAGCCCTGCCAACAGAGAAATGAAGACCCTCTTCACGGAGATCGACAGCAGATGGCAACTGTTAAGTTTGGAACCCAGCAGCATCTACCTCCTTTCTTCAGCACTAGACCAGAGATTCAAGCACCAAAGAGAAGAAGGGCCTGGTCTTTTGGCATTAAAAAAACTTGTCGACTTCACATGTGGCGGGTGTGTTGCTGTGAACCCAAGGGAGTGCAGTGTTGCATTTGGTGCAATATGGACACGTGACACGTTCGTGACACGCGAACGGACACTGCACTTGTCCTTGTGAGGTTGGACTGATATTTTATATTTAAATTAGTAAATAATTTAAATGTAATTTAATATGATTATGCCACACAACTACTATCTTGTGCACAACGCATAGATTTGACTAAGAAAATGCTATTTGATTTTAAGGTTGTCTGCCTAGCTGAACATATGCACCAGCTGTAAGCAAGCCATGTTGAAGAGGAGACTGTCGAGCCACCACCAAAAAACAAAAAACAGCAGGAGATTTCAATGCTGATGCAGTCTGAGTCCGATGACGAAGAGAAAGAAGAACACGGAGACAGCGCAAAGAAAGAGATGGACCAATATTTGAGACAGTAGGGCTGTCTCATATGTCTTATATCCATGCTGGATATAACCTGCCATGGTAACATATCCTTGGAGGTCATATCCATATCCTCCAAGTCGTCGCTAGATGAGTCCAGCTCCAAGTCGTCACTAGATGAGCCCAGCTCCAAGTCGTCGCTAGATGAGCCCAGCTCCAAGTCGTCGCTGGATGAGCCCAGCTCCAAGTCGTTGCTGTATAAGCCCAGCTCCAAGTCGTCGCTAGATGAGCCCAGCTCCAAGTCGTCGCTAGATGAGCCCAGCTCCAAGTCGTCGCTAGATGAGCCCAGCTCCAAGTTGTCGCTGTATAAGCCCAGCTCCAAGTCGTTGCTAGATGAGCTCAGCTCCAAGTCGTTGCTGTATAAGCCCAGCTCCAAGTCGTCGCTAGATGAGCTCAGCTCCAAGTCGTTGCTGTATAAGCCCAGCTCCAAGTCGTCGCTAGATGAGCCCATCTCCAAGTCGTCGCTAGATGAGCTCAGCTCCAAGTCGTTGCTGTATAAGCCCAGCTCCAAGTCGTCGCTAGATGAGCCCATCTCCAAGTCGTCGCTAGATGAGCCCAGCTCCAAGTCGTCGCTAAAAGAGCCCAGCTCCAAGTCGTCGCTAGATGAGTCCAGCTCCAAGTCGTCGCTAGATGAGCCCAGCTCCAAGTCGTCACTAGATGAGCCCAGCTCCAAGTCGTCGCTGGATGAGCCCAGCTCAAAGTCGTCACTGGATGAGCCCAGCTCCAAGTTGTCGCTGTATAAGCCCAGCTCCAAGTCGTCGCTAGATGAGCCCAGCTCCACATCATCGCTAGATAAGCCCAGCTCCAAGTCGTTGCTGTATAAGCCCAGCTCCAAGTCGTCGCTAGATGATCCCAGCTCCGAGTCGTCGCTAGATGAGCCCAGCTCCAAGTCGTTGCTGTATAAGCCCAGCTCCAAGTCGTCGCTAGATGAGCCCAGCTCCAAGTCGTTGCTAGTCGTTGCTCCAAGTCGGAGCAAAGGCTTACGTTTAATTTGCACGTAAGCCTTTGCTCCTAGCACTTTCGATTTGGCCCATTCTCGCGTCATTCACTTAATTGCCCGACCGAAACAGCATCTGTAAGAATACATATAAATTGAGGAAATTCAGATCATTCCTTCAGGACAAGCGAACAGCATACAAGAGACACGGCAAGAGCGCGCAAGTGTGTTTTTCTAGAATACTCTGTTCTCCTGTTATTTCAGTGCTGCATTTTAGTCAAGGTAAGGCCATCTTCGATTCTCTGCTTATTTAGTATTTTTAACTTCACATAATTCTGTATTTTAGTTAGACGCGTTGCCACATTAAACAAACAGCCGCGAGTGAAACTTATTATTGTTGCAGTCTAATTTGCACGTAAGCCTTTGCTCCTAGCACTTTCGATTTGGCCCATTCTCGCGTCATTCACTTAATTGCCCGACCGAAACAGCATCTGTAAGAATACATATAAATTGAGGAAATTCAGATCATTCCTTCAGGACAAGCGAACAGCATACAAGAGACACGGCAAGAGCGCGCAAGTGTGTTTTTCTAGAATACTCTGTTCTCCTGTTATTTCAGTGCTGCATTTTAGTCAAGGTAAGGCCATCTTCGATTCTCTGCTTATTTAGTATTTTTAACTTCACATAATTCTGTATTTTAGTTAGACGCGTTGCCACATTAAACAAACAGCCGCGAGTGAAACTTATTATTGTTGCAGTCTAATTTGCACGTAAGCCTTTGCTCCTAGCACTTTCGATTTGGCCCATTCTCGCGTCATTCACTTAATTGCCCGACCGAAACAGCATCTGTAAGAATACATATAAATTGAGGAAATTCAGATCATTCCTTCAGGACAAGCGAACAGCATACAAGAGACACGGCAAGAGCGCGCAAGTGTGTTTTTCTAGAATACTCTGTTCTCCTGTTATTTCAGTGCTGCATTTTAGTCAAGGTAAGGCCATCTTCGATTCTCTGCTTATTTAGTATTTTTAACTTCACATAATTCTGTATTTTAGTTAGACGCGTTGCCACATTAAACAAACAGCTGCGAGTGAAACTTATTATTGTTGCAGTCTAATTTGCACGTAAGCCTATGCTCCTAGCACTTTCGATTTGGCCCATTCTCGCGTCATTCACTTAATTGCCCGACCGAAACAGCTGTACTCACTCAAGCGGTGAAAGCATTATCAGTATATCGGTGTAATTTGCGCGCTGTCGCGGAAGCGTCAGCGGAAGCGTTCAGCTCTCGTGTTCAGCCTCATCGTGTGAAGACCGACTCGGTTAAAGACCATCGACTCTACCTGCGCGACTCCACCGAGCAAGGACACCAGAAAGGCACTTAAGCATCTCCTTCTCCCTCTTCCTTCCCTCGTTCTATCTTATTGTTCACCTTACTCAACATGTGCTTTCAACACATTCCTGTTATCTCTCGCCAACGCCCTTTCATCACTCGCAAAAGGCTGCGCAATACTGCCAATCTGCGTCCCATTCTCTCATCCTCATACACTCCTCTCTCTCTTTCCGTGGGTCTATGGAATTGTCAGTCAGCAGTCAATAAAGCTGACTTCATTCCAGCCTTTGCCTCTCATTCTACTCTTAGTATCTTGGGCTTGACTGAGACCTGGATTCGTCCAGAAGACTCAGCAACCCCCGCTGCTCTTTCTAGCAATTTCTCCTTCTCCCACTCCCCTCGCCAGTCTGGGAGAGGTGGGGGTACAGGGCTTCTCGTTTCTAACTATTGCAAATACTCCACGCTCTCTTCTCTATGCAACAACAACTCATTTGAATATCATGCTATTACACTTACAACTCCCATTAAGATCCATATTGTAGTCATTTATCGCCCCCCAGGTCAGCTGGGTAACTTTGTAGATGAGCTGGATGTGCTGCTGTCCACTTTCCCTGAGGACGGCACCCCACTTCTAGTCTTCGGTGACTTCAACATCCATCTCGAAAAGCCGCATGCAACAGACTTCATCTCTCTCCTAACCTCTTTCGATCTCAAACGACTCATCACCTCAGGTACTCACAAATCAGGCAACCAACTGGACCTGGTTTACACACGCAACTGCACCACAGAGAACATTTTGGTGAGACCCCTCCATGTTTCAGATCATTTCCTCATTACTTTCAGCCTACAACTCTCTACCCCTGCACCACCAACCCCACCACCAGTCACTTTCAGGCAAAACCTGCGCTCACTTTCCCCCTCCCATCTTTCCTCTGCCGTGTCATCTTCTCTTCCCCCACCCTCACAATTCTCATCTCTGGATGTGAATACCGCAACGGACACCTTATGCTCCACTCTAACCTCTTCTCTAGACATTCTCTGCCCTCTCTCCTCCAGGCCAGCACGCGCTACTCCCTCCAACCCCTGGTTGTCTGAGGTTCTTCGTGAACACCGGACCAAACTCAGGGCAGCGGAGAGGAAATGGAACAAATCAAAAGATGCATCTGACCTGAGTATGTATCAATCTCTCCTCTCGTCCTTTTCTGTTGATGTTCATGTGGCAAAATCTTCTTACTTCCACAACAAGATCAACAGTTCCTCCAACACACGATCACTCTTCAAGACATTCAACTCCCTCCTCTGTCCACCCCCACCACCGCCCGCCTCCTCCCTAACTGCTGACGATTTTGCGAACTTCTTCACCAACAAAACAACAGCTATCAGCAGTCAGTTCTCAGCACCACACACACAGGAACCCAGACCGACCCCTTCCACAGCCAATATTCCTCTGTCCTCCTTTTCCTCGCTAACCGAGGAAGAAGTATCTACACTTCTCCTCTCCAGTCATCCTACCACCTGCCCTCTAGACCCCATCCCCTCACACCTTCTACAAGCCATCTCTCCCATACTTCTACCATCACTCACACACATCATCAACTCATCCCTCCATACTGGCACTTTCCCCACAGCTTTCAAGCAGGCTCGGGTTACTCCACTGCTTAAAAAAACAACGCTAAACACATCATCTGTAGAGAATTACAGACCTATCTCTCTTCTACCATTCATTGCGAAAACACTTGAAAGAGCTGTTTTCAACCAAGTAACATCCTTCTTGTCTCTAAACAACCAGCTAGATGTCAACCAATCTGGCTTCAAGAAAGGGCATTCAACTGAGACTGCACTACTGTCAGTCACAGAAGCCCTACGGATCGCAAAAGCTGCTTCCAAATCTTCAGTCCTCATTCTCCTGGATCTGTCTGCTGCCTTCGACACAGTGAATCATCAGATCCTTATGTCCAGCCTCTCAGCACTGGGCATCACAGGAACTCCTCTCCACTGGTTCGAGTCCTATCTCACAGGTAGGTCCTTCAGGGTCGCATGGAGAGGCGAGGTATCCAGAGCACATCAGCTGACCACAGGTGTTCCTCAGGGTTCAGTTCTTGGTCCCCTCCTCTTCTCCATCTACACCACATCACTGGGACACATCATACAGGCACACGGCTTCTCCTACCACTGCTATGCTGATGACACACAGCTCCTCCTCTCGTTTCAACCAGATGATCCCACAGTAGCTGCACGGATATCAAGCTGTCTGGCGGACATCTCCACATGGATGAAGGAACATCACCTGCAGCTCAACCTGGCAAAGACTGAGCTTCTCGTCCTCCCTGCCAATCCGTCTCTACAGCACGACTACACCATCCAGCTAGAGTCATCATCAATCACCCCATCAAGGTCGGTCAGAAACCTTGGAGTAACGTTTGATGACCAGCTGACCTTCACAGATCACATTTCAAAGACAGCTCGATCATGCAGGTTTGCACTGCACAACATCAGGAAGATCAGGCCTTTCCTAACTGAGCATGCAACACAACTTCTCGTCCAGGCCCTGGTCATTTCTAGGCTTGACTACTGTAATGCTCTTCTGGCTGGACTTCCAGCATGTGCAACAAAACCCCTACAGTTGATCCAGAATGCTGCAGCTCGCCTTGTCTTCAACGAGCCCAAGAGGGCACACGTCACTCCACTGTTCATCTCTCTGCACTGGCTACCTCTCGCTGCTCGCATCAAGTTCAAGGCATTGACGCTTGCTTACAGATCTGTCACAGGCTCAGCTCCCTCCTACTTTCACTCACTCCTACAAACCTACATCCCTACCAGACGCCTACGATCGGAAAACGAGCGACGCCTCGTGGTTCCATCACAGAGAGCCACAAAATCACTCTCCAGAACATTCTCATTCACAGTTCCATGCTGGTGGAACGCACTCCCCTCCCTCATCCGGAAAGCAGAATCCCTGACAACATTCAAAAGACAGCTGAAAACCCATCTCTTCCGTGAGCACTTAACCTCATAAAAAAAAAAAAAAAAAAAAAAAAAAAAAAAAAAAATTCCTTTCCCTTTGAAACATCACTTATCAGGCTTATGCTACTCTGAATAATGTCTGAACTTCGTATTTTGAGCACTCCTTGCGTTGTTGTTGTTGTTTTTGCCTCTTTTAGATGACTCGCTTATTTAGTCCTAATTTGTAAGTCGCTTTGGATAAAAGCGTCTGCTAAATGACTAAATGTAAATGTAAATGTATATGAGCCCAGTTCCAAGTCGTCGCTAGATGAGCCCAGCTCCAAGCCGTTGCTGTATAAGCCCAGCTCCAAGTCGTCGCTTGATGAGCCCAGCTCCAAGTCGTTGCTAGATGAGCCCAGCTCCAAGTCGTCGCTGTATAAGCCCAGCTCCAAGTCGTTCAAGTCGTCGCTGGATAAGCCCAGCTCCAAGTCATTTAAGTCATCGCTGGATAAGCCCAGCTCCTAGTCATTGCTGGATGAGCCCAGCTCCAAGTCATCGCTGGATGAACCCAGCTCCAAGTCATCGTTGGTTAAGCCCGGCTCCAAGTTGTCGCTGGTTAAGCCTGGTTAAGCTCCAAGTCATCGCTGGATGAACCCAGCTCCAAGTCATCGTTGGTTAAGCCCGGCTCCAAGTCGTCGCTGGTTAAGCCTGGTTAAGCTCCAAGACATTGCTAGTTAACTCCAGGCTCCCTCTCCCTGCTCCTCTCCCAAAGTCATCCAGTAACTCTAAATTACCTCAGGTAATACTAATCCCGTGCGAATAGACTCGCTGTAAATATGTACGTAAATATTCCATTACTTCCTGTTTAAAAAATGTTTTCCATGGTTTTTCAATTATGGACGCACTTAAAAAGCATTCAGTAACACTCTAGGTGATGGGACATCAAGACTGTGGCAAAACTCAAGTGTTTTCCGCATACAATTTAGATCAAAAAGAAGGTTGAAAGCACTTGTTAGAGGCAAAAAAACTTATTTTAGCTTTAGGCAAGTGCCTATACCAACAGAATCCAATCAGAATTTAATTAAAAAATCATTCGATCGGACCTAACTGTTATATATAGTTTATATAGATTGTATGTGTTGCCTCATTATACCACAGGAATATGATTATAATTTAAGTTAACAAATAAATAAGTATAGCTTACATGAAAAATATGTAGCAACTTTGTTTTATTGAACAAACAAATGATTAGTAGCTACAGCGTGAT
This sequence comes from Scardinius erythrophthalmus, assembly GCF_964197995.2. Taxonomy (NCBI): domain Eukaryota; kingdom Metazoa; phylum Chordata; class Actinopteri; order Cypriniformes; family Leuciscidae; genus Scardinius; species Scardinius erythrophthalmus. The sequence goes on from NC_138229.1 coordinate 36,139,204, forward strand.
AAATGTTAAAATTGCTAATACCGAATAATGATAATAATTATTATTAAAGTGCTAATCTAATATGAATGGTATTGCTAATAAGAGACTAAATTGTGAGGTTAGCAGGCATAAGATATCAAGGAAAAGATCAATTCTAAAATAAATTAAATTTAATAAATACATCAAGTAACACTATGCTGACCATTACACCATTTCATTCTGCCAAGATACATGTCCTACATTTCAGAGTTGAAATAAGAGCAGAATTTGTTTGGAACTGTGTAGACCTTGCCCCACGATGTCAGAGTCCATTACAATAATCCACCCTGCTGGTGATGAAAGCATGCACAAGTTTCTCTAAGCCTTGTCTGGAAACAAAGCATCTAATTCTTGCAATATTTTTCAAATGATAGTATGCTGATTTAGTTATTGCTTTGACATGACTACTGAAACGAAGGTCTGACTTTAGTGTCACACCAAGATTCCTGACATTATTTTTAGTTGTTTGACCCCTAGAGTGAAGGTATGCGTTCACCTTGAGAACTTCATCTTTGTTTCCAAACGCAATGACTTCAGTTTTGTCTTTGTTTAACTGAAGAAAGTTTTGGCACATCCAACTGTTGACTTCATCAATGCATTGGCACAGGGAGTCAATGGGGCTGTAATCGTTAGGCGATAGGGCTAAGTAGATCTGTGTGTCGTCTGCATAGCTGTGGTAAGCAATTTGGTCCTTTCTCATTATTTGGCTCATTGGGAGCATATACAGTTTGAACAGGAGTGGCGCAAGAATTGAGCCTTGAGGGACTCCGCATATCATAGATGTCCACTCAGACTTATGGTCTCCTATACTCACATAATAACCTCTCCCATCTAAGTATGACCTGAACCATTTTAGGACTATCCCAGAAAGCCCCACCCAGTTTTCCAGCCTGTCAAGAAGTATGTTGTGATCAACAGTGTCAAATGCAGCACTGAGGTCGAGTAGTACCAGCACTGATAATTTGCCTGAATCAGTATTTAAGCGAATATTGTTTATTATCTTTATGAGCACTGTCTCTGTGCTGTGGTGCGGTCGGAAACCAGTTTGAAAATTGTCAAAGTATCCATTCAAGAATAAGAATTTGTTCAGCTGATTGAAGACAACTTTTTCAATGATCTTGCCTATGAAAGGAAGATTTGAGATTGGTCTATAGTTGCTTAATATGGTCTTATCCAGATTGCTCGTTTTCAGGAGGGGCTTTACAACTGCAATTTTCAGGGAGTTTGGAAAACTCCCAGAGAGAAGTGAGGCATTTACCACTTCTAGAAGATCTGCTTCTAAACTGTTTAACACACTTTTGAAAAAAGATGTGGGAAGTGTGTCAAGAGCGCGGGTTGATGTTTTAAGGTGCTGTACGGTTTCTTCCAAAATTTTGCCATCAATTTCTTTGAAATCAGACATAGTAACTACTTTCTCAGGTGGTCTGATCTGTCTGACCCCAGCACAACTCAAGGATGTGCTGATCACCTTTCTGATATTATTGATTTTCTCAGAGAAGAAAGAAGCAAACTCATTGCACTTGCTGTCTGATTTCACTGGGAATCTGGCTTTGGGGGGTTTTGTCAGTCTCTCTACAGTAGGAAAAAGAGTGCGTGTGTTGTTTAAATCGCTGTTTATAATGTTTGAGAAGAAAGTCTGTCTAGCTTTGCCTAGTTCCATATTGAAAGCATGAAGGCTGTCTTTGTAGATGTTATAATGGACTACAAGTTTTGTCTTCTGCCACATGCGCTCTGCTTTTCTGCATTGTCTTGTCATATTTTGCACTTTTTAAGTAAACTAAAAAGGTAAACTAAATTAGGTAAACTAATTAGGGACAAACGAGCACAGGTGTGGACAATCCATGACATGGTGATGACGTGGTGGTGACATAACGCCCCCCTCGGATAGGCGCGTCCTCGCGCCTTAAGGACGACAAGAGAAAAAAAAAAAAAAAAAAGGCCGGAGCCTTCGGCGGAGGACGTAGAGCTGGTGACGGATGATGATGAGGAGGAGTCGGTGGAGATGTATACCATGGTGGAGCTGACGGTGGGAGGAACCAGGAAGGAGTTTTGACCGAGGGGGGCGGACGGAACCCTGGGACCGATCGGCGGAGGCGGAACCATGGTGAATGGTAGAGGAACAGGCGGAACAGAGAGATTGACAGAACAGGCCGACATTGCTGGTTTGGAAGGTTGGCACTGAGCCGTTGGGTCGCGGGACTGAGGTGATGACTGGGGCGACGATGTGGTGAGCGAGGATGACGGGGAGGTTGGAGGAACGGAGGAGTCCGATGGAGGTGTAGTGGTGCAGGGCGTAGGCATAGCCGGCATCCCGGAAGTCCGATGTGGAAGCTGGGCGTCGACCTCCGAAGGCTGACCAGGATAAAGGAGAGTGAGTCCAGCGGAGCCGCGCAGACTAGCCGCGGAGGCGATGAGGGAGCGGTGAGCTGAGGCGAGGGTGACAGACTGACAGGCCGAGGTGGAGATATGGGCATGGAGGCCTGAGGTGCAGTCAGGGGCTTGGCCTCACGCCAAGCTGGTGGAATGGAAGCCCGAGACAAAGAGGATGAGCCGCACGGAGTGAGCGGCGGAGGCAGAGCCGAGGAGCTGGACCACACCAGTGGTGCCGACGGATCCACGGGGCTGGCCATGACCAGCGATGAAGACGAGACTAGGGGGTCAGGTCAGGCAGGGATATAGGCTGCAGGTTTCCGGATGGGACCGGCAAAGATGAAGACTTGAGGGTGGGGACTTGGGTGGAAATAGGATCCATGGACCACAGATCTATAAGGTCCAGGTCCACTCCTGGCTCTGAGGTGGACTGACCTGCCTGTGTCATCTCCGGGGCCTTGATGTTCTCCGTTGGCGCCTCGGGCTCGCTGGCTGTGATGGTGATGTTTTTCGTTCCTGAGCCCCTAGGCCAGGTATCCAAGCCACCTACGTTTTTCAGGCAAGAGAAGGAGTCGCAGTGCTGGTGAGTCCATTCTTCTTTTTCTCGTTTTGAGAGGTTGGTTCTTCTGTAACGGTGTTGGTGGTCATTGAAGGCACAAGACGAAGGCACAAGACGAAGACGAAGCAACAATATTTATTTAAACTAATGCAGGCAGAACAGGCACAACCACAACTAACACAAACGAGAACCTACAAAGGACTCAACAGAACAGGGAGTATAAATACTAGTGGTGGGCCGTTATCGGCGTTAACGCGCTGCGTTAACGCGAGACTCTTATCGCGCGATAAAAAAAATATCGCCGTTAATCTATTCCCCAAGTTGGGTTGGGAGATGGCTCTACTACACAAGCAATGATGACGCAATCTACCCGCGGCTGCGAGGTAAACCCGGCTGCAACGCATATTCGTCGTCATCTTAAGTAAACACGGCTGAAAGTGAAACTGCAACATCCATAATTTGGACTTGGTTCGGATTTAAGCCGTCCGACAAACAGCAGCAAACTATCCGAGTGTGTGGGGTAACGGTTCGGTAAGTTAACACACGACTAATCCATTCTACCACCTCAAATTCAAAACAAAACATGACATCACCAGCGCGCGCGTATAATTATTCTCATTCCAATCTAGTGGTGTAACGTTAACACATAATCTCTGTCTACGCCTGATTTTAAGAATCGTTGTTGTGTTTCTTTTTAACTGAAAAGACATCAGTTAGACAATATTATAACTTTAAATTTGGGGTTTCATAAGCTCAAAGCTATAATAAACATTAGACCTACTTAAGATCTCTGCAGCTAGTGTACTTAAATTTTATTTATCTGCAAAATTATGTTGTATACTTACAGTTTTGCACAATATATGTTCTCAAAACTACATATACCCTTTAAAAAAAATAAATTTAGCAGTTGTTTAGCAGGGTCTGTGTAACCTGTTCTGAAATGGTTTTATTATAATATACTGTATATCGTTATCGCAAGAGGCTGCAATGTATATCACAATATAGATTTTAGGCCATATCGCCCATCCCTAATTGATAGCCTATAGTAGTTGATAATAACATAGGGCTATGTTGCCTACGGACGGTAACAGTACAGAAGTAACCTTTTACAGTCTATGAGTAGAACAGCTTTCTCAAGCAGTTTGTGATGCATTTTGGAAACAGGAGATGAGCCCCTGGTCTAATGCGCCACCTGGCTTGAGAAACCCGTTCTCAAAGACTTAGGCTACTTTTATAGTCATTATTTGGGTAGCACACATATTCTGAATGCCTTCGGCAGAATTCAAATGAGCCATTTTAATCTAGATTAATCTAGATTAATTTCAAAATTAATCTAGATTAATCTAGATTAAAAAAATTAATCTATGCCCACCTCTAATAAATACACAGAAGGAAACTAACTAGACAGGTGTAAAAGGTAAACTAATTAGGGACAAACGAGCACAGGTGCAGACAATCCATGACGTGGTGGTGACAATATGTGTGTGTACAGTGTATAATTATTTTCTATATATAAATATAATCTGTTTCTCGGCTGCACAGCAGATACCTGACACAACTCCCACGTTGCTCTTTGTAGAAATGAAGTTTTATTCATGGCTGGGAGATCACTGGCCACAACAACCAAGTGAGTCTCCTGAATAGAAAGATGCATGTACATTTATATCATACAGTTGAGTAAAAATCAATGTCACTCAAGTCTTCTTCACTGTGATTTGTTCTGGTGATTGGTTTGTAATGATCTAAGCTAATCATATGACTGTTAGTTCTACTGTGTTAAGCACTTTTTGGTTAAGTATATATGGCCTTTGACCTGGGCATCCTTAGTCTGCATTTCTCTGTACATTTAATGTTGAAAATACCCATATATATATATATATATATATATATATATATATATATATATATATATATATATATTCAGCAATATTTATTGTCAATACTAATCCAGGAACCATAACATCGTATTAGAAAAAAATAAAAATAAAAATCAAGTTTCCCGTTTAAACCTGGAAATTGTGTTGCTTTTAGGAACGATTTTAGTTCTAGGATCTCCTTTTGAAGGAACTAATTTAGCTCCTACTTCAGAGTCGGGTCTAAAGTAAGAACGTTAATACAACGTCAAAAAACTGGAAGTTTGTTTTAATAACATAATGGGAATGTTATGGAAATGTTCTTATAACAAAAAATTGTAAGCTGTGTAGACAAGAACATATCAAACAACTTGTTTGGTTAATGTTTTCACGCTAGCTAAATACGTACTGTACTATTGCAACTATGTAACATAGGGTGACCATACGTCCTGTTTAACCAGGACATGTCTGGCCAGGATTTCGAGATCGCCCAAAATGCCCGGGATTGGGCTTTTGCTTTCTACAGTCACCATTCATTATGTTTACATTATTACATTATTTGACACTGACACGTACGTCCCAGCTTTGCAGGTCATGCAAAGATAAATTGTGTCTCAAATAAGAGTGTTAGGGGGTACAATAGCTTACATTTACCTAGGTTAAGTACACCAGGACAAAGTACTAAATATTCAATTATGCTTTTAAATTCTCTTACTTTTTTCCTCTTTCCCTGCAGACTCAGATAACGTTTGCGTTTGATGATGTCCTCTTCTTCACCAGTCGCACACGGGGAAGGAGGACAGAGGGCCTCCTAGTGGCTCTTTCTGCCTCCTCCGTTACAGCCAATGGTGTCTTAAATTCACTTAAACAAAAAAAACATATTAATATTTATGACTTTCATTATGTTTTCAATGACTTTTTAAAACATTAAGATATCATGACAGAAATGACTTAATGCCATTATAGTTTGACAGTTTCTAAAAGGACAGATTTAAATTGATTTTGACTACATTTTGTACCCACATAACTGCATCAAAACATATTATTACTATTAATATATTTTTCTTTCTATATTTATATTACTGTAGCCCACTGGTGTAATTTCCTATGGGGACAGGGGGAACAGAGCAAATTACTCTCTGATCTTGACTAAATAACGTTTGTAGCTTTAATAAGGATTAATCTATATTTAATTTATAATTTATGCAGTGCAGACTATTTGATAACCTTATTCAATTTATGTATATTTCGTACCTGTTAGACAGGAAGGGCACAGGTAAATTTGACATTTATTATGGGTTTATGTGAGGATTGTTTAAAATAAAAGTTGTTATATTTTTTAAGCCTAATAAATGTTTAAAATTTGGGGGGGAAATTTTTTTTTCATCGAGACATCAGTAGCTATATTATTATCAGTGATACCGGCCTTCATTCATAAAAAGATCCTATTAAACAATTATTTAAAATACACTGTCTTTATGTTGTTTTTACATTACAGTGGAAATTGGGTGTCACGTTATTTCAATTTTATTTACACACAAAACATTAATGGTGAACATTTTTGACTTTATAGAATGATTCTCTCAAGTCTTGGCAATCAGCCCCTATTAAACAATAAAAAAGTAAGAGATCTTTTTGTTATACATAGTTTAGTATTCATTTTGGCAGAATTTAACATTATAATCAACTTAATTATTTCTTGGATTTTGCATCACCATAGTCCCTAAATGTATGGGATTCAAATCGAAAAAATGTTCCCAGATTTTGTGTCCCCCCTAACGTTACTTCTCAAACCAAAGTTACACCCTTGCTGTAGCCTAACGTTACATTACATTACTTATTTTCGTTTTCTTCACATAAATGACTATCATACAATTTTATGTCAACTTATAAGTCTCATAAGTCCTTTTAAGATCAAAATTAAAGTCAAGTGTCTTTTTAAACACTTTATCCTGCCAGGTAGTATTTTGTCAACTGTCATAAAATCTTCATAATCGTTAAAGGGTTACTTCAGGATTTAGCATTAAGCTTTGTATTAGTAGAAAACCTGTAGTATTTTCGAATTACCATGCTTTCCACCCTCATATCCCCCTGAGATGAGAGATTTATGTATTTTTTGTCTGGAAAAAATCCTCCGATGACGCAAAAATCGTCATTTTGCGTCATCGGAGGATTTTCTGTCCAGAGGCTAAAGACTACAGCCAGTAGATGGCGTTGTTCCGCATGTTTTCAGCCCGCCCATAGAGGGTGGGATCTCACTCAGAATGTACACAGTGTCAGCCGTCTTTCTTTGGAAGCTAAGCTAGCAGGCTCTTGTTCTGTGGAGAAAGCTGAATAGTAGGAGAAAGCTGAGTAAGTAACCATCCTCCTTTTCCCAGACTTGTCCGGCGGGCGAGATCGTTCAAAATGTCCGGGATTCAGCTTTTGCTTTCTGCGGTCGCCATTCATTGTTTACATGCACACCTTTCAATCTAACTGAATTCATTCCGATTGGTGAATTTGAATGTAGTGTTTACATGAACGCTAAACAAGTGATCGGTTGATGTGCGTTTTACCATTGCTAAGAAAAATTCCCGCTCCTCCGTGAGAGATGCGAGACCCGGCGCGTCTCAGTAATGACGCCACCGGCCTCGCGCTGTTCTCCCGCGGCCGTCAGCCTCGTCCTGCTCGCCACAGTAAACATGATGAATGAATGGCGACTGTAGAACGCAAAAGCCGAATCCCGGACATTTTGGACGATCTCTAAATCCCTCGCAAACTCATCACGTAGGCTAGCTTTGTTGTTTACAACTGCGCACTCTTACCGGTAGGCGTGGCCCCCTAAGGCAGCGAAGCAAGTGCATTCTGGGAGTTGTTGTCTTTCATCCACATAAGCCAAAAATACATTTTCTGGCTTTTCTCAGTCTAGAAAGCTCCAAATTCAAAAATTTCTTCACATTTCTTCTACTTAAATTACCTATTTTAAATACACATTCATCTTCCCAGAGGTGAAGTATCCCTTTAAAAAGTTTCCTGTCAGACTATCGTGTCAAAATATACGTCATTATATGAAGTATGTATGATTTTAAGACATTTACGTAAGGATGTCAAGTTATTTTGGTGTCTAGAGTAACTTTTTCAAAAATCATTCATTTAATTTATTGTAATTTAATAATGACCTCACCTCTAAAAAATATCGTTGTTCTTTGCCGCGGAATAGATATGTGCGCGCGCAGTCACATGCTCAGCTCCAGTTGTGCGCGCGATGTTGAAGAGAGCTCAGTTTTTTTTTTTTTTTTTCATAATTTTATTATTTTATATATTATTATATGAATTAAAATTATATAATACTATATATTAAATACAAATGTTAATACATTTTAGAATAAACTTTAATTTATTACTACAAATAATTAACTGAATAATGCTTTCAGTGTTTTGCTTTTTGCTAGCATGTTTTTTTTCACTAGCTTGCATCAGTGGCATACTTCAATCTTCCATTATTTGTATTTTATTTTGTTGTTAGATATGGTTTTTCGATGGTTATGTAACTAGTCCGTATTTTGAACTTGACGTCTGTGACTCTGTGTGATCGATAGAGGGCAGTAAAACACTTCTGCTGCAGCTCTGCTTGAAATGGCGAATCTAAATCCAGTTCACGCACTTATCCTTCACTTTGTATTCATCAAAAACAACATACATCAACTGAAAGCACTCGCAACAATCATAGACTGTTAAAATAAAAGCGACCACAATCACTTTGATTTTTAAATATGCAGAAAGAATACATTGTTACTTTTTTTTTTATGTGATAAATCTGGTTATGTGTTCATCTTACTAAATATAGTGTTACTGTAGTTTAACTGATGACTGCGACTGATTTATATTTTAGAAACATAAACGGATGAACACGAATGACTGTGACGCACCAATAAAAACACACGCCGCAGCGCATCACGGGAAATGGAGTTGTATATCGAAGATATGCACATCCACTTACTTGCAGAGTTTACTAATATTTCTCTTCCCCCCAAAAATAAAGGGTGACAGCGAGTCAGCGACATTATAAATTTAGTGTCCCAACGTGAAAATTAAGTTGAAAAATAATCAAATATGTTCATGTTTGAATGAGTTCAAAATAGTGATGTTACAAAATATAAGCTTCATGGGCGTTAACTGTTTCTATTCTCGCGAGATTTAAGTGGAGTGTGGCGTCTCCACGCTCTTTTTATTTATTACTGCACAATAAGCAGTGATGCTGTGAGAACGAATGAGAAAATGGTTTAAAACAAACGCACACAGCTTCTGAATACAACCAGTTCCAGCCTACTCGCTAGTTTCACATCACATCTCTGGAGTGTCAGCCTGAGGACGTGAACTCTCGCGATGGTTTACCATTCCTTCGAGCTTACAGAGACTTCCTGTTTTTCATTTTTTTTATCATCCAAAGAACAGCACAGAACTACTACATGTCGATATAAATTACAGGCTATGATTAAAAAACAACAACGTTTATCCTCCGCTTTCGTTACAGCATTCAGGGCGACGTGAATTCTCGCGTATTTCTCGCGCGCATCTCGCGAGATGCGCGTCATTCGCTTTCAGACTCCATGATCTGATCCCGAGCGGAGCGGCGCGATCATAACTGCGTGTTCCGCGCGCGTTCAGGAGCGTCGTGCGGCGCTCACATCTTCGCTCAAATGGACTAGGAATGATCTTGTGAGGATGGAGAGCGTTAAACTGAAGAAGAGCAGTGCTCTGAGTGTGGCCTTGAGAAGCACAGCAGATGAAGAAGATGATGAAGGCCAGAGAACATCGAACCAGACGAGCTCAGACCAGCCCAGGACCAGAAGCCAGAGCCCAGCTGAGCTCAACATGGTAAACAAAGCCTGTAAAGGCAGCTCCAGTCTGCTGCTGAGGAAGAGAAGGGTGAAGAGGCACGTTTCGGGTATAAACTCATCTCACAGCCGAAGTCTGGACCGACAGACGCTGCTGAGACACCGAGCCAGTCCTCAACTACAGCTGTCAGACCGCCAGTGGGTCCGCCAGGACCTGCGCCGGGGCTCCATCCACATTCACGACCGGCTGCTGGCGTGGTCTCACCCGGCCCGGCCCGTTCTGTGCACCGTGGACAGCACCGCGGCCGAGATAGCCCAGCGTCTGCAACAGGCCGGCGGCAAAACGTGCTCGGTCCTGAGGCTGAACGCTAAAAGCTACCCGTCCACCGACGTGAACGGGAACTGCGATGGAGAGTGCCCGCTCCGGCACCTTCACACCGGGACCGAGAGCCTCCCGGATCAGCCCGGTGACCGGTTACGCCTCCTGCTCCTGGAGAAGGACCATCCGTACCACCCGCAGGAATACGACATCTACACGCCCTCGGAGGCCAGCGTGGACCGCTCGTCCCCTCAGGACGAGGACTCCCTGAAGAGGTTTGCGGGGTCCGATGTGGAGACCAGCAGTGCTTGTGACGAGCTGAGCTCCGGGGCCCGGTTCAGCCAGCACCGGGACTCGCTCAGCGACGACATGATCCTGGGCACGGATGCGTCTGCGTTCGACAGCAGCGCCGCCGAGGGCCTGGACACGTACGGGAGCTCCTCGGACGAGCTGGAGCTGGACTGTCCCACGGAGCCCGTCCTGCCGGGGCCCGTGACCAGTGACCCACCGCCTGCTCTCGGGCACAGTCCGGGGTCAGCGGGCACACCGCCCGATTCGGACTCCGGCCCGGCCCTGTATGTTCAGCTGCACGGCGAGGCCGCCCGGCGCCTGGGCCCCGACGAGAGGCCCCTACAGATCCAGAATGATTTTCTCTTTAAACTGGGATTTAAGGACCCGTGGCGGGTCCAGGAGGAGGGGATGAACACTGAGCTGGGATCTCTCCTGCGCTTCTACGCAGGTAAATGTACTACTACTACTACTTCATGTTTACGGCCTGTGTGAGAGAGTCGTGAGAGAGTCACATCGTCCTCCATCCACACATGAAGAGTTTGCTGTCAGCTGATGTGTGTGTTCATGGAAACGACCCCTGAATTTAGAGTAGAAACAGCGACTGTGGCTCATGTACACAAGTCTCTGCGTGTTGACGCAGGCGAGATCGGTTCACCTTCTCTGTGAATGAGAAGCCACAGTCTGCTGTTAGTTAAGTGACAAATCCCTTTCAAACTTCCTAGAGAAATGTATCGCCCAAAGTAGTAGTTGTCATTGAGTTGCATCTGTCGATTTGGGAAAAGGTGTCAGCTAAATGAATATTGTGGCGAGCATCTAAGAAGGGTTTTAGTTCAAAGAGGGATTTGCAGACTTTGGCAGCTTGGCACAAATCTGAGGTTCTGTCAGTCCAGAGGAGACACACGTGAGACACGGCTTTATCTCAGGAGGAGCAGTTTCAGTTGTTAGAGAGATCTTTATTTGTGATTGGAATGGCTTTGAATGACTCCTTATACACATTTTTTTTTACTTTGCATATTGCACAAGCTTGTTTTAGAAACACTGAATACACGTGCATGCAGAAGATTTGACTCGGGAGATGAGCTCGCTGACACTGAGTTCACGTGACGTCACGGTCAAGCAGTCGTTATATGACACGTGCATGTCAAAAATAGTGCTACAACCCTTTAATTATTTACTTACTTCAGAAACGCATGTTACAAATGAATGACTGGTCACACTTTATATTAGGTGTCTCTTTAACTATTATGACTGACAAAAAATGTTATGCACAATGTGCTTATTGTGTTGTATTGCAAAACACTTGCTGCTATTGCGACGGGTTAGGAACAGGGATAGGCTAATGGGGCAAGGAAAGATTTTTTACAGAAATCAGTTACATGCTGGTATTTTTTATACAGTACAATGTAAAACATGAATACACACATTACATTTAATCAAATGATTAGTTTAGGGCCCTGTTTACACCTGGTATTAAGATGCGTTTTGGTTGATCGGATCACAAGTAGACGAGTGAGACGCATTCCTGTTTACACCTGATGTTTTTATCCCTCTCTTTTGTCCTCTTTCTACCACTTCTGACTGATTTCTCCGAGGGGAGGGTCTATGGGCGGGTGAATGTATGGGCTTTTTCAGATCTTTCCATCTAGTGGACGAAGTAAGCTTGAAATAAGCTAAAATGTACATGTGAACGTGAAAGGAGAAAACAGAAAAACATACGGCGAGCAGCAGCTTTCGTTTCTGCTCTGACAGCCACATGACCAGCCGAACGCTGTGTGTGTGTGTGTTAGAAATCAGGAATGGTGAGAGAACATTGTTTGGTACGTTTTTCGTCCTGAAAGCTTCGGTCTTCAGAGAAAGTTTAAACCCGTCTGGCTTCCCATAATGTTTACGCATTAGGTCAGTTGGCGTAGAGTAGATGGTCATTTGTGGCTGTTTGAACACATTCGACCACATGAGCGTTTACTCTACGAAAGCAGTCCGGGCGAATGAGTTTTTGACTCCCTCTGGAAGTGGTCGAAAGTGGACGAGCTCAAAACGCTTTAGACCCCGTTTACTCCTGTATTTAGCGTCGTTCACTTCTGATCCAATCGACCAAAACGCATCTTAATACCAGGTGTAAACAGGGCCTGAATGTTACTATATAATAGTTAAAGGCACTCAATATAATTTTGGACCGAACAACCTTGCAAATGTAACCTTGCTGAAGTGTTTACGAACTTTAAAAACACATGCTGTAAAGTTAGCATGAGTTGATGTGTTGTCACTGCCGAACATGACCCTGCAGTAGCTGTCTTTAAAACTTCAACAGCCGTAAGAAGAACAACATGAATTCACAATGATTCTCCATGTTTAAGTTCCCATGGATCTCTCTCTCTCTCTCTCTCTCTCTCTCTCTCTCTCTCTCTCTCTCTCTCTCTCTCTCTCTCTCTCTCTCTCTCTCTCTCTCTCTCTCTCTCTCTCTCTCTCTCTCTCTCTCTCTCTCTCTCTCTCTCTCTCTCGCCCTCTCTCTCGTTGGTAATAAACATGGCAGCGTTCTCTGCTCCCACGGATGCACATGACATGGCCACAAAACCATTGTGAGCCGCTCTTGTCGTTTGGACGGCGCTCTTGTTCCGGTCTGTTCATTATCATTGAAATGAAAGGCTGAATGCTGTGTTGGTGCAGTGAAGGGTGAAGAGAGAGGGGCTGGGGATATTTAGATGCTATTCACCCGGCCTGTTCTTGGCTCGCGCTCCCTTCACCGTCTCACGCCAGCGTCCATTGGCCCGTCGGCCAACAGTGGGGCTTCAGGAAGCGCTTTCATTCACGCCGCTGAGAAAAACAGGCTGTGAGGAACACGCATGGGGGAAGGAAAGGGTTGTGGGAGCAGGAGTGGATCTTAGCAACTGTTGTCTTAGGGTTAAGAGCTGATTTAATATGAGCTGCAGACTTTTACAGTGTTGAGCAGAGACTACACTTTAACCCTATAAAGCCCACTGTGTCGTATTTGATCCGCACGTTTCTAAGGCCTCTAAATGATCAAAACGTTGCTGAAGAACCTGTTGCACACATTCTGCTGCTTCATGCCCTCTGTCGTCTGATTTGATAGTTTATACGCTTTTAGCAAGTAAAAGGCATTTTAGTTTAACTCTAAAAATGAAATGTCCGCCACTTTCAGTCTTTTTGCTGTGAAATCTTTTTTTTTTTTTTTTTTAGTTTTTTATAAAGCAAAGATAAGAATAACTTTGATGTTGTGATTTCAAGATGAACACTTACTGGACTGAAGCAACTTATAGCTTTACTTGAAGATCAATACATCATTTTTCAAACATCCCCCTGGCTTTTGAGGAACGTTCATTTGTTCATCTCTCAATCGCTGTTGTATTGCATTGCATTGCATTATAAGTTTGGAAACTATAGAGCTTTGATCATAAACCTGATTTATTTACATATCATCTTACTAATACATATTATTGGGAACTTTTTATGTAAGTAGCCTGTTCAATTTCACAAAATGACCAAATGAAATGGTGGAGAAAAAAAACTCTAGCTTGAAAAAAGCTACATTTTAATTTCTTGCTTGTGCTTGGCACCATATTTTTGCATAATAACTCTATGAAATTAAGAACATTTAAGTGTGCGGGCATGGAAAAGGTATGATAGTCGATAATGATAACGATAATCTCTGTTGAGCCTGACGTAAAGGTTTGTATTGGACTGGGATCTTGGCAGATGTTGGCTGGATTAGAGCTGCGGCGCTCATGTGATGAGGATTAATGGCCGGTCACCTGATCAGACCCATCAATCATCAGGCAGTGTAACGGACAGTGTTTCCTCCAGTGCTTTCCTCATTCCTGGCTTTGGTTCAGAGGTGTCCGAAGGCTCGTTCCCTCCCCCGTCTGAAGGCATGTGAAGTATGTACTCAGACTCTTCGGGAATGTCAGGCATGTCCGGCTCACTGAAGTGTGTATTACATCAGTCTAAGTAACTTTTTATCCTGCAGATCTGTCAAAAAATTAATGATATGATAAATGACTGATTCTTCTGTGGCCTAGAGTTTATCAAGCTCTTGTTTGATTGAAGAAATATACAGTATCAACATGAAGTGGATCAAAACCTTTCATCAGAGTTTGACATTAATTCAGAACTAAACCTGTTCTTGTCTCAGGACAACTTAGATTAACTTTTTTTTTATCCACTTCAAATGCTGATACTGTATTTGATCATAAGGTGCTGTTTTATGAGCCCAAGAACAGGAAACAATTGTTTCCTGAAGGCTAATTTGTATTTCACTGAGCTGAATGGTCTTAAAGTCGTGTCATGGTTTCTTTGAGATATGACTGATAAAGCAGAAGCGCCGTCAGGATTTTTGTCAACCTGTAAAGCAACTTTGTTAGATTATTTAACATATAATATCTAAGGGCTCCGAACCAGTTCAAGAAATGGAAACGAATGAGATTTTTACAGGAACATAAACAAAAAACGAAATGAAGTTTAATTGTTCTTAACAGAAACACTTATTTGAAAGTTAAAACTTTGTGTCGCGTGACTTGCGTCACTTGACGCTCACATTCTGTTGCCAATGGGTGCATATGCAAAACTATTGTTTTGATAAATAGTTTATAAAGTCGTGGGGCAGCGCTGACGAGAAGTTTCTGTGCATGTGAATGTTGTGCGCATATCACATGTGTGTGCAAGAGTGGTAGAGCGTGCTTTCCATAGATAGTGAAACATCATCCCGATGAATTTAACAGGTTATTGACTGTTTTCCAGCTTGTTATCTGGTTTAATTAAATCCACCAGCTTCGTGATAGGTTGTTATGTGGTGCGCCCCTATGGAGCCGGGCCTGCTTTACTAATGTTTCAGGAAGTTACAAACCAAAACATGGCGCAAAGCATCATGTGTTTACGGTTTACACGTGTGTCGTGCGAATATACTTGTTGTATTCTGCTAGTTGAGTCCTTTTCAATGATATATGACACAAGTCTGTTTTTACAGATCACATTTTTATGAAAAGCAGTTATTTTTTCACGTGATGAAAATCGAGCCTTACTAATGTGTCAGCAAATTTAAAAGCACTTGTTAAAGTGATGGTCATATTCCCTATATTCACTGTAAAGCCAAGCTTATTGTTAAGGATTAATCGATTAAGTGATCGTCAATTTAAACAATGTTCTATCTATCTTTATAAAACGGATAGTTCCAGTCCTTGATTCTGATTGGTTGAGCCGCGTTCGAAGCCGTTGTAAATGACTCAACAAACACACACCTGTGACCGCATTACTGCGCAACTGCCGTTTGTGATGCTTTGTTGCTGCATGTGTTGCTTAGCAACCTCTTTGGAACTACATTGTTTGGCGGAGGAATAAATGTGTTATAATGTTATATTTTTTGTTGCTGGTGTTTATTTTATGAATAAAATAAAATATTAGAATGAATATTTTTATGGAATAACCGTTTTACTAAAGCAATAAGCCCCTTGAAGCCGTGTTTTACAGTGGATTACGGTGGACTCCGCTCCGCGTCGTGCCTAACAACACCCCTGAGCTGTTCTAAATCCACTGTAAAACACGACTTCAAGGGGCTTCTTTCTTTCTTTCTTTCTTTCTTTCTTTCTTTCTTTCTTTCTTTCTTTCTTTCTTTCTTTCTTTCTTTCTTTCTTTCTTTCTTTCTTTCTTTCTTTCTTTCTTTCTTTCTTTCTTTCTTTATCTTCAAAATTCTAGCTTTAAACTTAGTTCACACAGAATGCATTTTTCTACTTTTCCATTGTTTTTCAATGTAAAAAGACGCTAGCTAGACGGACTCGCGTCTCGCATCTTTTGCAGCATCTCCCGCATGACACTGCGTCATAAAAAAGCGGTGCTCCCAAAAGAAGGTCATTTTTTTTAAAACACACCTCGAGACCTTTCGTTCCCCCCACCGCCCCCCCCCCCCCACTCCACTGCCTGCCTTCAAACTTTAAGATTATAAAACTTCTTCCAACTTTTTGACAGCATTTGTCTTGACAAATTTTTTAAAGCTGGTTCTTGATTTATTTTTGCAGTATTTTTTTGACATATTTAATTGGTATCTCTCTGTCGCGGTCTCTTCACCAACACATACTCAATCTGTCTGTTACGTAACTGTGCTAGTCTCCTGATGAACATCTCGACCCACTCAGGCACGTGTGTGTCATGTACACACACTGTGTCATCCTGCTCTTTAACACTCTCACGCATCTCATTTTCTGCACACACAAGGTTTTTTTTTTTTTTTTTTGCAGTGTGTGTGTTCACTCTTCACCACTCCTAATATGCGTGACTAATTTCCGAGTATGGGTTGCCAGTAGCGACTGCTGCAGTGTTTCATGAGTCAGTACAGTACAGACATTTACAGTGCGTCTCATAAAAAGGTTGTAGGTTGTTCTGAGCTCCAGCGGCTTGATTTGCTCTCTTGAATCCTGTTGTGTAGCATTAATGTGACTGCGCTACAGGAGATTTCACTCACTCTCTCTATAATAATGAAAACACACTCCTTACACCTTATATTTACAACTTTACTTCACCATAAACTAAAAAATCCAAATTAGCTGTAATATGAAAGAACTTTCACTTAAGATAAAACTAAGAACATTTTGTTACTCAATATTTTATTTAGTTTACTTACTATAACAACTTTGAAAGACCTTTATATTTATTGTGATTGTCTTTTTAAAGCATGCATTATCTTTTCTGTTTCGTACTAGCAAGAAAGGGGGAAAAACACCAGCAAAAATTCATAGAACCCACAATAATTAATAATAAATTAATAAAATAGCCTGCATCAACACTCTGCTGTCAAGCCAGAATCATTTCTTTTAATGGTTAAAGTGTTGCTTCATTATGATCAGTGTGCTGGTGAAGCTCTGCAGTCGAGGCTCAGATGGTGTGTGTGTGTGTGTGTGTGTGTGTGTGTGACTGCTGAGCATCTGGATCCAGATGAGATTTCAGGAGATTCAGCAGCATCTGTGACTGTGCTGAGCTGTCTGTGAGAAACTCTAGAGGACACGACGTGTGTCTGCGGGATCTGAAGCCACTGGGTGTCATCAATATAAATGCACTGTAATTGCGACTGTCCTCGTACAGCCATCACACCACCTCTGAAGCTTAACCTTAGTTCAGGCATAATTGTTTTAGTGCCTTTTCCCCTATCACATATTTTAGTAATCATCATAAATTATAATTTAGTTTAGATCTTTGCTCAAAAAGAGCAAATACACAAAATGTCTGAAATGAAATACGCATTCATTTGATGCAATATTTACATTTAAAATTCATTAAATATGAGTTAGTCACTTGATGTGACTACATGCATGTGAGTGTATTTATATATATACAAAATAATTATACACCGTACACACACATATATTATGTAAACACAAACTTTTATTTTGGATAATCACGATTAATTGTTTCACAGCCCTAAAAGCGCACATCAGCGGACACAGATCAGGACAGGTGTCTGAAGTTATAACCGAATGTAAAGGGTATTTGACATTCTGTGACGAAGCAGACGAGAGCCAGTGAGCGTTTGATATCACTGCCGTAAATTGTGTTGTAAAGCTTCCTGGGGCAGCAATTTTTGAGTTTGTAATGAACGCAGGATTTGACGTTTGTAGTCGCTGCTGAGAATGGAAAGGAAGGTCGCTGAATAAAGACTCGAATTTGGGTCTGTTCCTCGCACACATATGGATTCTAGAGCCGGATGCACACTGTGCGATTTTATAAAAGTCCTTTACGATTGTTGCTTGTCAGACTGAACAAACATGATCCTCGCTGTAAGTCATTTCACACTAGCCGCGTTTCCATTACCCTTCAAATTGCACAAATTGAAATTGTGAATTGAAAATACACCCATTGGAAACACATCAATTTCGCAAAAAAGTTTTTACGCTCGCATGACGTGCTTTTTAGGCAATTCGAAAAATAAATATTTTGCAAAACTGCAATGGAAACAGTTTTTGCACATTTACAGTCACCTGACGTAGAAGGCGCTGTATGTTTGGACAGAATACGAGACAGAGTTCTTTATTAAATTCATAAAAGACAAAATAATGACTGAAATACTGGATTCTAAACCTCAAAGAAATGCCACAATCAAGACCTCGAAGCAGAAATGAGTGAGAAACACCTTTCTTCGCCATTAATGATTGGATAACACGCATATGTCTCCTTCCATTAATAATAATAATGTCTAGTGCGGTGGCTGTGATATATAAACCTACCAATGTCCGTTGCCATGATTTTTGGAATGACTTATCGTGAGAGGAAAAAATTACGTTTTAGTCGCATAACATCGGTTAATGTAAAAGACGTAATTTCGCAATCTTTTTTTATCTATATTTAGAAAAAAACGCAAAAGTTTTGCAGTTACAGTAACGCGCCTACTGTAAGATCTCAGTTGTCATTGATGTCAGACTGTACGACAGTCAAGAGCTATGAGCTGCATTACACGCGGATTGAAATGGTGGCGACAAAGAAATCTCTAACGTTAATTTTGGTCATGAAATTGTCTTAAAAAAAAACAAAAGACAATTTGACGGTCATCGTAGGAAAAGTCACACTGTCAAATCTTCTGACGCTGATCGCAGCGGTCATTAATCGGCTGTCTGTGAACACGTCAAACTAACGATCAAACACAGGAATCTTTTATAGGTTTTGCAAATTTGGTCTCAGACGGCCAAATCGTGGCCAAAATCGTACAGTATGAAGTGAACCCGGCTTAAAGATGTGGATTACAGCGCACACTGAGAAAATGCCTTTTGGGTCCCATGGCAAACAAAATAAATATTACACATTAAACAATAACACCCTCATGTCATTCCTAACCCGTAAGACCTTCGTTCATCTTCAACACAAATCGAATTCAACAATTTCTTCTCGTCTGTGTCAGTCTGCTGCAGAACTCGATGCACTGTATTTACAATGGAAGCTGCGTAGGAGATCTGATACAGACAAGAAGAAATTGTTGAATAAAGTCTATTTTTGTTTGTTTTTTTGCGCACGAAAAATATTAGCTAAATAGTCGCTATTTTAACGATGTCTTTACTACCTTTCTGGGCCTTGAAAGTCCAGAATGCCACGAATTTAATATGGAAAAATAACGATTCGTACACATTTGTAAGTCTAAAAGTTGTACATACGTAAATAATTTCCGTTTTAGTGCTGTCAATATTGTACGTTTCAGTGTGTATGAAAGTATTTTAAATACGTAAAAATACAAAAGAATACTAATGAGATCACGTGGCACTCTCAGACATCAGACAAACTGGTTGACCATTACTAAATATGTGAAAACAGAAACACTATAGGCACAGCAAGCATGTCTTTTAACTTGTCAAGTAGGCTATATTCGCTTTTTAGATAGAGCTGCTTATCTGAACTCAGTCTGTTTATCTTGGTACAGTGATATGAATATGGCGGCACTTTACTGGACCAATCCTGACCTTTAACCGCTGCACTTCATCCTATATCATATTCACAGTGTGAAACAATTTAGGAACCATCAAACAACCAATCATAAACCGGACAGTCCTCACCTGATTAAATGTTCATTCAAATCGAGAGTCATGTGAGTTGCAGTCTTGTTCATTTCTGTCTTTGCATCGTTTGTCATTTTATTGGCCATCTGCAATCCTTCATTTAGAATCACTTTCTAAAGATTAGAAAGTTTAATAACTGAACTTTATCAGTCCCATATCAGACACTGTTATGAGCTTGCGACTGATCTGCATGCATAAAATGTCCTACCCTTCATCATAACCTCAACAAATTTCCTAATTTCATTTAATAATAGTCTGTCAATCCAGTTAGTGTTTTACTTTCTGCTGCCGCTGTTCAGGCAGAGTTACAACATATAGGACCTAATACACATCATTATCACATCTTAGATATAGTTACATAATAAATCGTTTTTTGCACATATTTCTTCTCAGTAATAATACAGTACAGTATTTTTGGTAATATCAAGTTACAGCAGTGTGGTTGATGAAACTAGGATCTGTGTTGCAAGCACTGAAGTCACATATTGCAGAAGATCTGACTCTACTTACGCAGTGAATCCTCTGGACAGACGACACTGTCGCTCTGAACATCTAGATCTTTCTGAAGAGAGTCTTGAACTAGCAGGACTTTCATTAGTCTTCATTAGTCTTCTGGTGGCGGGATGTCCTTTGACTCTTGAGTTTGAAGCATAGCTGCGAGTGGAAACGGTGAACTCATCTAAATGAGCTGAAACCAGACAGCGCTTGCTTTAAATTAGCGTTTGTTTCATGTTTTATTAAGGGATCACCTCACAAAAGTGCCACAAAGACTCAAAGAACGAAAGACTCTATTGAGTTCTTACTCAATAGAGTGGTCCAGGGATGACGTGTTTTTGTAGGCCAAAACCCAGAAACGAGTTAGCATTTTAGCACTACCTGAAGTCAGTGGGTTTCTTGACTGAGTTTTTGGATAAATGCTTTTGAAATAAGGTCTGTGATGAACAACACAAGCTCAAGATATTTTCACATTTTATTCTACAATATAAAATACATATCATGCGGACATATCATTTCTTCATTTGTAAAAGCAGCGTTATAGTACATTTGCTCTGGAACAAGTAATTGATAGCCTGGCAAGCCAGACCTACATCAAGATGTTAGGTCTGGCAACTCACCATAGACACGGCTCAATCCGAGGGGCGTGATAAACGTCTGTCTTTCAAATTCCCTCTGCACGCAATAGGACAGCGCTACAACCAACCAGAGCGTTTTCCCAACAGTGGAGCTAACGTTAGTTGATAGATTCAACTTTTGCCATATCTGGCCGGCAAAACTACGAACACATCTTCCTTTTTTTAAGAATGACTTAAGTGCCGTTCTACGCTCTTTTCTCAAAGAAAAACCTAACTCCAAGTCCTCCAGAGTCGCGGACAAAGCCGATTCGAAAGATGTTCGCCAGCAGCAGCCGTCATTCTTTGTTTTCAAGTGGCAGGTAACCGTCGCAACTCTGTCGTCATCATGTTAAGCCTGCCCCGCCCTCTCTATACACGACGTGATTGGCCTGACCCAATTTAGGTTTTTGCAGCTTGAAAGTCAATGGAGAGTTGCTAGACTGCCCTGGCTGCAAAATACATTTTGCTGCCGCTAGGGTGCGTCTAGATTTCTAGGCTAAGTAATTGATGAATAAGACCAAAGATTGCCCCTTTGATATACCCAAAATTAATTCTACCTCATGTTTAAACACTGTAAGGAAGGACTGGCCGAGATTAGCCTAGTTGATCTCTATGTTAGATCATTGTAGTCACAGACATATTTGATGCATAATCAGAGGCGTTTGCGATTCCGCTACTTGGTACCGAAGTCTGTACTTTTGACAACACTACTGTGCGGCTTCATGAGCGCTCAATGGCCGCTGACGGCCTGGAGCTCAATCTCCAAAAACGTCGAAAGAAATTGTCAAATATGCACTATGTTTATAGTATAAGTCACCTATTTGAGGTCTAAACTACATTCTTGCCTAAAAAACTCTACATACTGGATGTACATTATCCCGCTTATTACACGGCTACTTGCCACATGAGTAAATAATTAGACACGAAATATTGATCTGAGTCTAAATATTTTATTAGGTCTTTAAACGCAGAGCTTCCGCGGAGAGAGCAGTTACTAGCGCGGCAAGTTCAAACTAGACGGACATTTGTATTTTAACATTTTAAAATCGTACCTGTTTGTTATCCAATAATCCATCAGTGTACAAAATGGCAGCAGCTGCGTTTGAATGAAACAAGAGAGAGCGAGTCCACGATACTGGATGGCATAATTAAATAACTGTACACAAAATATTGATTCGACTGTGTTTTAATATTTTATTAGCTCACCAAACGCAAAACTTCCACAAAGAAAAACCATTGCTAGGATGAGGCTCATTACCCGGATGAGCCTGTGTTTCTGTTCTCAGCGGTTGTTATCTGGGAAAACACACCGCTGGATGGAGCGATTGACCAATCAGAATCAAGTATTCCACAAATGTTATAGAATACGGTTCACGCTTGTGAAAAACAAAACGCTGTATGAGTGCAACCGTATTAAGCGGCGCTGCCATACGAACCTTTAGCATCTGCTCCAGAGTTTTGTTTTGTGTGAAACATGACAGGGATGAACATAAACAGGGCGTAATCGACGTGACCGATTTGGTTGACCCGTCATTCCAGTCCTACTTTTTAAGTCAACACATCTACAGTATATCATTCCCTGTTAGATGTTACAGCATTTAACATGTTTTTTTAACGTTTATGATTTATAATGTATGTGAATTCACTTTGAGACCTTTGCGCGCACGTGTGATGTTATAATTAAACAGCGATGCTTTCTGTCGGTTGTGTTCATTCAGAGATGCGCAGTGTGTGTCAGAGAGAGCTGTTTACAGGCTATGGGCCGTCCAGTGTGTATGGCAGTAAATGCCCAATAATTCATTATTCATAACAACATGCTTTTAGATTTTTTTTGTTTGTTTTAAATGATTAAATTAGTTGTAAATTAAATAATTTTAATTATTAACACAAAAAAATTAATAATATATTGCTAATATAAGGCCTTGTTCACGCGACAACTTTCATTCTGTCCTGAGCATAACAGAGACGTTCACCTCAGAGAACAGATTTTCTGAGTTTTATAGGCCTTGTGTTTTGTTTTGTGATCTCATTCATGCTTGTGGTCGCAGTGAACTGGGTGTGAAACTGCTGTGCACACATGAATGACACAGAAGTGCAACGGTCAAGGTCAAGATTTTAACTTTAGAATGAATTAGAATAGAATAAATTAACACTTTTGGTTTGTTTTTTGCTAAATCCTTCCACATGCCTTCAGAACACTTGGAATATACAGACCGAGTTGCATAAGATTATATATTATATACTTTCTTAAAGTTTACTTTGAGGAAGGTCACCATTCATTGTCTGCGTGAGCAGGACATGTTTTATTTCTCCTTTTCTGTTCTGAAATGAAAAGAAGGCTTTTGAACAACATTTCATTTGAGTGTAGACAATCCCATACACAGAAAAATAAGTGAATAGAAGCCATTGTTTGCTAATAATATTGCTGTATCACTGGTTTACAGGGGTATTCATTCATTTTATGGGTTTGAAACTGCGTAGAGGATGCTTTGAGTTTTAAATGATTGTATTATGAAGCTCGTGTAGCACAACTTGTTCATTCTTTTATCAGTAGTGCCTATTAGTCTGAGGTTGTTTCCATGCTGTTGGTTAACAGGTTTGACCTCATACACTTAATTAAATTGTTGTTGATTTCTTTTGCATATTAATTTTTGGTTACACTTTATTTCAAAGATCCTCTTTAGACATTCTTCTAACTTTAAGTAGCTTTGCAACTACATGTCAACAAACTCTCATTAGAGTACTTATTGTACTAACCCTTACCATTACCTAACAAAGTTACTTCTAGTCAGTATAATGTCTGTTGGGGAGCATAAGAATAAAGTGTTAGCGGATATTAAGCAGACAGTCTACTAATACTCTACTGACTGCTAGTTGACTTGTATTTGCAAAGTTACGTACAGTATAGTTAGTAAAATGTCTACAGTGGACTATCAAAATACATTTTTACCAGGGTTTTTTTTTATATATTGCAAAGAAGAAACAGCACTGCATTTAAAATAAAAATAACATAAGGAAAGGGAAGGGCGAAGTAAACAAAGAGGTTAACAAGGGAAACATCAGTCTGCAAGAAAGAGAAGGTTATAGTGTTTAAGAAATGTGTGATTCTTACTATTATTTATGAGTTTAAGAGATTTTACAGTTTAGAAATTGTCAGCAAGAAAGATTTGACAACTTTTGTTCTTGTGATTGAAAAAATTTGCAGTGCAAAATGAAGAAATTCGCAATAAGTTCAACAACATAGTTACTGTCGGAAAAATAAATATCTTTCAGTGAATAGATTACTTTTAAAAAGGGGGATCAAATTGAATTGATATTGTCAGGTAGTATTGTTAGATTGGATGACATAATCTGAATTTGCCATACGCTAACTTTTATTTAACTGAGCTCAGCTCAGTGTTTGTCTTTTTATTGTGCGAATTTAGTGACAGACTGTGAAAATGTGATCATAAGTTTACTGTGTTTCACTTGCATTCTGAATCTCATTGACTTGAGCAACTGTTTGGTTGAAATTATGCTTCCTCTGATAATAATATCAAGATATATCTAAAATCTCATCCAAAGAATCAACAGTATGGAGGCATCGGCTCTAAGATGCTTTGACAAGTGCTGAAAATGGTTAGATTGATCTGCGTTGGTGAGCCGAAGCTCTCCAGAACGTGTCACTCACAGTCACGAGCCTTTTAAACTCCTGAAAGAAATTATTCAGGAGTTTCTAGCCCCAATATGTCATACAGGCGGTTTCTCCGGTGCATTAGAGCGCACCAGCAGAACGTGGACAAATATAGCCTGGACACACACCCTCTTCTGCTTTGTGCCGGATACCCAGAGCTCTGGATCTGCCTAACCACTCAAAACAGGATGAGGCGTGTAAAAGCAGAGCCATGGCAAACTCGGAGTCATCCATAGGGCTGGGAGACAAGTGAGTGGGACGTCCCGTTCACTGCGGCCTGGAATGAGTCACTGTCAGCAATGCAGAAAATTCATATGAATTCTGTTATGTGGGACTCACTTTATCGACCGGGTCAATCTGCTTTCAAACATCTTGATATATCGGCAAACATATCGGCATCGGCCGATAATATGTTCATTTTTAATGTTATCTGATCGCCCCAAAAAGTCAATTTTATATATATATATATATATATATATATATATATATATATATATATATATATATATATATATATATATATATATATATATATATATATATTATAAAAGCCCGATAAATAATGGATTATTTCCTTCAGCTGAGACGCTTCGGATGTTCAACATGATGGTTTTGAATTTCTTGAAATATAATTGAAATCCATTTTGAAAAGAAAAAATACAAAGTGCAACATGTGCAGCGCAGTCATATAGGCCTACGTAAAATCATAATGAGAACATTTCTGTAAAAGAATGTCATTTTGTGCAGATTTAAGTTGTATTAATATGTTTATTTTGTATAAATATCTGATTAATTTCATATAGGATGTTTCGTTGAGTTAAATAACCTGCTCTTTAGTTTACAGGTGTTTATTGAGCTCTTCAGCGAAATCAAAGATTCAGCCTAAATTCAGTATGTTCATCATATAAAACGATCGTGTCTCTTCAGAAAATTTGGACTAAACCGCTTAATACATATAGATTATTTTTACGATCTCTTTATGAACTTGTTGAAGCATCAAAGTGGTAGTTGAGTAGCTGTCAGTGGAGGGACAGAAAGCTCTCAGATTTCATAAAAAAGATCTTCATTTGTGTTCGAAGATGAATGAAAGTCTTACAGGTTTGGAACGATGTGAGGGTGAGAAATACATTTTTTGGTGAACTAACCCTTTAAAGTGTAATATACCTGCCAGTTCTGTTATCTGTAATGTAATAAAATGTAATTTCATTTTAATACTAACTTTTCATTTTACTTTTTTAATGCAAACTGAAAAAAATGTGTTTACTGTAAATGTTTAAGTACTGTATTATTTACTTATGATCTGATTAATAGCATTCAAAAATGAACTAATTTCATTTATTTAATATAATACATTTTCAAATAGTTACATTTAAAAACTAAATAATTACAAAAGTTTTTGCCATGTACCAAAATTGTTGCGATTTGAACTGAAATGTGACTAGTATTAGGACCGACTGCTGAAATGTTGGTACCGTGACGAGTGTCAACCCTAGTTCAGGGTGAATGTCAGTCAGAGACGAGCAGGAAGGGCTGTGGTTTCCTTTCGGCCATGGAAAGAGAAAACACGCCTAAATCATGCTTAAGATCCATGTGAGGTCTCTCTCTCTCTCTCTCTATCTCTCTGTCTCTCTCTCTCTCTCTGTCTCTCTCTCTCTGTCTCTCTCTATCTCTCTATCTCTCTCTCTCTATCTCTCTCTCTGTCTGTAATTCTCTTATTTCCTTCACTGTAACAGGTCACTAGAGATAACACTGTAACTAAAGCTTTTGAGAGATTATTATCTGATCAAGTAGCTGGTCATTTTTTTAACAACAACAATAGAAGCCTTCATGAATACATACGTGTAATAACTGTGTGTTCACCAACATGAAGCTGATTCCTGCAGACTGTCACTCACCCTACGACTGCACATCAGTGTCTGTCTTGTACTGTTGTGTTCTTCTGCAGATCTAAGGTGGTGTTGTGTGGATAGGCCTGGATGTCATGTTAACCCTTTGCTGATGGTGGCGCTGTAAAGTGGGCTTCAGCGCTCCATGTGGCGTACCGTGGGGTCCTGACCCACATACTGTACTGCTGCTGCTTTTGGGTCAGATCTCGCTCGCTCTGTCTCAGAGGCGAAAGCAGAAATGTTGCTGCATAGTTAGTCAAGAACATGCTTAACATATTGTACATTTGTTTCTCTATGGTGGATGTAAACTCAGTCCATATGGAGCATTGCTGAATTATTCAAAGAATCTGCACATGTGAATGCAGTTCCTAATCTAAAAGTCAGGGTGATCATCGTTTTCACGTCCGAGTACTGGAGTATTCTTCTGCTTGGCCACTGGCCAGCTCAAACCCTCTGGATCCCCCCATGACGTTCTTCCACCACGTTTTTTAAATACATTTTTGAGGTGATTGGACCTACAGTTCAAAAGAGTATGAAACAGCTACGGGACCAGAGGACATGACCATTGTCCATCCACATCTCACAAAGCCATATTTAGACCTGGCAGTTCTGACATATTTTAGGCCAGTCTCAAATCTTTCTTTGATATCTACAATTTTAGAGAAAATAGTGTTTCACCAACTACAGAGCTTCTGAATAAAAACTCAATCTTTGAAGTTCCAATCAGGTTTTAGGAAAACCACTCGATATTGCACTGACTCGACTCTGGCAAGTCTGCTGTGTTCTCGGCGTTTGACCCGATTGACCTGGTTCTGATCTCTCGTTTGGAGCACTGGGTGGGCATTCAGGGAAATGCTGTTAAATGGCTTCAATTCTATTTTAATAGTGGAGGGTTCTCTGTTAATATTGGTTAGTTTACTTCGGCTGCAGCTCCTCTTATGTGTGCGGTCCCTTCAGCTTCTATTCTTGCTCCGATTTTATTCTCCTTGTATATGCTTCCCCATGGGTCGATTTTTAAGAAACACGGCGTCTCATTTCACTGTTACGCTGACGATACCCAAATCTATTTGCCCCTGGGATCAAATATCATGGGTTTTGATACTCTGTTGGCTTGTCTAGCGGATGTAAAGGCCTGGATGTCCCTTCTTCAGTTTTCTTCAACTTAATGAAGGGAAAACTGAGACTAGTTTTTGAATCTTCAGAAGCTGCTATCTCTCCTTGCTGAAATTTTGGCCATTTGTCTCTGTGTGTGAAACCATTAGTGAAGAATTTGGGTGTGTTTTTCAATAGTCGTCTCAAATTTGACAAACAGATTAGTAATGTAGATTTCATCATCTCAGAGTCCTAGCTAAAGTAAAGTCATGTCTTTCTTTTAAGGACTTTGAAAGGGTGATTCATGCTTTTATTTCAACAAGGCTTGACTAATGTAATTCCCTTTATATGGGTATTAACCAAGCATCTCTTAACGGTCTGCAGTACAGCTGCTATAGGCACATTACCAATGTGCGTAAACGAGAGCACATCACTCCTGTTCTGAAATCTCTGCATTGGCTCGCAGTTCGTTACAGAATTGATTTTAAAGTCACTAGTTTTTAAATAGCTCCCGTATATATTTCCGATTTATTATCTGTTCACAGTCCTGGAAGGTCTCTTAGGTCATCCGACCAGAGACTGTTAAATGTTCCTCGGGCGAGACTGAAATCGAGAGGAGATCGAGCGTTTGCCGTTGCCGCACCGAAACCTTAGAACAGCCTGTACACTGCAGGAGTTTCAAGCAAAACTCAAAACCTATCTTTTTTCTTCGGCTTTTAATTGTGATTTGTGCTGTGTCTGGTCTGTTCTGTAATTTATGTTGTACATGGTGTTAAATGTTGACCATATTTGATATAGTGTATAGAACCGTGGTTAATAATTGTTGTTTTTAGTCATGCTACAGTATAAATATAGCTGAGTTAAGTTGAGTTGAGAGTACTCGTGCCTATCCCTGCTTAATTGTAATTTTTACTAGTACTGACTCTTAATATACTGGCTGCTTAATTCCACTCATTACTAGTAGTACTTGTAATTCTCTTTACTTGTAGTGACTGCTGAACGTCACTCCATATTTTCTAGGTCTGCTGAAATCTGACCTTTACTAGAAATTACTGCTAGTAATCGTGACTGATAGTAATTGACTTCACACTCAGTTCATTTCCTGTATAGAGTGCAGTCAACGAATTTGCAGTGTGAAATGTGATGTGCATCTGAAGCTGCACTGGATATGTTGACAGCAGGAGAGGAGCTGAGAAGTCAGGCTCATGTCTTTCTCTGTTTTGCAGGAAAACCTCACAGCATCGAGAGCTCGGAGCGCATCCAGCTCTCCGGGACGTATAACGTACGGAAAGGAAAGCTGCAGCTACCGGTGAACCGCTGGAGTCGACGGCAGGTGATTTTATGTGGTACCTGTCTCATGGTCTCCTCGGTGAAGGCCAGCCATACGGGCAAGATGCACATCCTGCCACTGATCGGAGGAAAGGTACTGAACCCAGGCTTATCTCATATGCTCATTAGGCAGAATGTGTGTCCCAAACCAGTGATCCTACAGCCACCCCTCCTGAAGTGCACTGGATAAGAGTAGTCAAAAAAAGAATAGATATTCTTCAGACATTATGCATGGCTTAAAATGATTGATCAGAACTGAATGTTCACATAGACCATGGTGTAAGTCAATGTAAATGTTTTATGTAGGAACTTGTACAGTATAATAGTAATTAAAATAAACAAGGGATGTTTAAGGTGACTTTACAGAGTTTATATTCACAGAGTTCATTCATGCACGTTATATTGCCTGTGTGTGTTGAACCCCAGGCTATATTTATAAAGCATCTTTCCCAAGATCCTAGTTACTTTAACAACGAGCAACACTTAAAACAAGAGTTCAGTGAGAGGACAGACATAGTGGACATTGGTTAGTGAGTTGTAAAGTTTTATGGTGGTTTTGAGAGTTGATGAAGTGCTAAACAAACAGAGGTGCGTTTAAAGTCTCGTACTCTGTGTTCATTTATGTTCTAGACCCGCTAGACTAAATATTGAGTGCTGTCTGCCACATCAAGCATCACAGTTCTTGATGTAGACAGACCTTTGACACTAATGAAGATGATGTGTTTTCACCCCACTGCATGGGGAGCGTGTCTCGTTCATGTGTGAGTTTGAGTGTGTTTCTGTTGTGTTCAGGTGGAAGAGGTGAAGAAACACAGTCACTGTTTGGCCTTCAGCTCAGCGGGACCTCAGAGTCAGACCTACTATATCAGCTTCGACAGCTTCACTGAACACCTCCGCTGGCACCGACAGGCTGCTAAGGTGTGTGTGTGTGTGTGTGTGTGTGTGTGTGTGTGTGTGTGTGTGACCGCCTCTCTCCTTCCACCTTGTAGAAATAATGCGACCTGACACACTAGAGCTGATCCAAACTCTAGTGAGCTGCCTCACTTGCCAATATTTTTATACAGACCATGATCCTGAATCTTTCTATCATTGGTAAATGTCCAAAAACCATGGAACTAATGTGGTACCTTTCGTTGCTTTTTTCCCCAAATCAGTGACTTCAGGGCTTTGGTTTGGAACGCTTTCGGTCTGTGAAAAAATTCAAACAACAGAAATGTGTAATTAATAGGTTGACAGACAGTCTCACCAGGGACTTTTTCTCAGGAAAAATTCCTCGATTGCAATGTGCTGCGGATTTAATATATATACAGTTGTAATCTAAATGATCCAACCCCCACTGCAAATCAGGTTTATTGGCAAAATTTACAGACTTTCAGATGTGTGCAATGAACAAATCAAACTAAAGTAATTGAAATAGCTCAACACAACAAATGTTTCAAGTGGTTTTCCCAAATTCAACTGAAAATTCAACTTTTAATGACTTCTGCAGTCTCAAAATGATTCAACTCCCTGAATAGAATCCCTCTCGACAGCACACATCTGCAAAACAAGTGCTGTCTCAAGCAAACCTGAATGTCTGAAGTGGCTAGGTTTGTTGAGTGTCACGTTTGACTTCATGTTAGAAACATGGCTTAGTCAAAAGAACGGTCCAAAATGTTAAGAGAAGGTATGATTGCCCTTCACAAACAAGGACCAGGATACAAATTGGATGGCTCCTATTTGCTCAAAATCATATAAATAAGCCACAGAACTTTTCGGCCCTATGGATCAGCGGTATCTCTGGAGGAAGAAGAATGAAGCATTAGCTGTAAAGAACTCTGTCTCTCAGTTCAGCGTGGCAGAACTGTGATGCTCTGCGGCTGCTTTGCATCCTCGGCGCTGAAGCTTGGGCGTCAGTGAACCTTCCAACAGGACAATGCAAGCATACCTCAAATTCCACCAAGGCTCGGTTGCAGAAGAAGTCCTGGAAGATCCTACAGTGGCATCACAGTCACCTGACTTGAACCCCATAGAAAGTCTCTGATGGGATTTGAAGAAGGCGGTTGAGGCACGCAAACCCAAGAACATTACTGAACTGGAGGTCATTGCTCATGAGGAACGGGCTCAGATTCATCAGAAATGCTGCCAGAAGCTGGTGTCTGGTTATACATCTCGTTTGCAGCAGGTCATAACAGCAAAAGGCTGTTCTACTAAGTACTAAAAATGCTTGCCATGAAGCTGACTGCAGAAGTCATTAAAAGTTGCATTTTCAGTTGAATTTGTGTTGAGCTATTTCAGTTACTTTTGTTCATTGCAAACATCTGAAAGTCTGCAAATTTTGCCATTAAATCTGATTTGCAATGGGGGTTGAATCATTTCGCTTACAACTGTGTGTGTGTGTGTGTGTGTGTGTGTGTGTGTGTGTGTGTGTATATATATATTATGTATGTATGTGCTTTATTTATTTACATGCGTGTAGGTTATGTGCGTTTCAGAGTGGCTCCGTTCACAGTAAATGCTGCTTCAAATGATAATGATCTTTTTATTATTTACATGTGTGGAGCGTCTCAGACTCCATCTCTGCATATGCTGTGAGTTTGAGTTGCTTATAACGGTCATCTGGGAACGCAATGTACACCATTTTATCAGATTTGTCACGTAAGACATTTCAAAACAGAAGTTTAAACTCTCGCTCTGAGTTCACATGTTTTGATTTCATATTCCTGTTCAAGAAATTACAGTGGTTGTAGCATTTCTTTCGTAAAGAAGTGGCCAAATATTAAAGATTAAATGAACATTTGAGTTAAATGTCGATCATGTGTTGATCATGTGTGATTAACAACAACAATCACAAGGCCGTTGACACCTTCCTCAGGCATTTGTTATAATACATAATGTACATAAGATGATAGTTGATATTATATATTTGGTGTTTCTGTTAAAAATCCTGGAAGGACTGAGCAATAATCCATTACTGTAATGGGCTGTGTTCTGTTAACAGTGTGAACGGGTAATGTAGTGAGACCCGAACACAACTGAAGCAAAGCACAGAATGAATCAAGAGAATCTTGTGATCCGTACTCAACTTCCAGATCACTCTGTGTGTACTTGAAGACTGAACGATTGAAATGTCAGGGCTCATTTACTCACATAGACTACATTAAGCTTGGCAACACAACCCTCTTTTTAAGCGTTATCACCATACATGTCTGAATCCCACCTGGACTGGGGATGTTTGTTAAACATTTATGCTGTGACTCGCAGTTCTCACAGTATGGTGAACTTTGCCCAGTCTAATTTTTTCTTGCCGTTAACATTTATCTACTGATGTGCGTTCATTTCAGCCCTGAACATACTGTAAAGGGCTCGTGAGAAATAAACTGGTTGGATCTGGCAGAAGTGCACTCGTTCCCCTGCTGTAAATCAGCGTGTGTTTTTCTGCTCGTGGACTTCAGACCTCTGTGCTTCTGCAGCACGTTTACACACACCTTCTCACCTCTTTACATAGTTGAAAGCTCCTCGTTGTTCTGATCTAAGCTATATTTGCCCTGAAAATGACACCTCATCATTCCATCACAGAAAGAGTGTGAAAAGCCCTAGTTGGGAGTCCTACTTTAGCATACTTTACTACGAACGAACCATCCTAAACAAACGCAAGTAGGGCAAGCCTGGCCAGCCTATTTTACTGTGCCGTTCCCAGAGACAACCTTGTGCCGTGAGAGCCGTCCTGCCCACCGGGACCCTCAGATTAGAAAAACCTCACAAGAGGTTTCAGGCTGCTGTGTTAATGTGATCGTGTCATGTTATGAGCGACGTGTGCTGTGTTATTAATGAATGCTGGTTCACTAAGTCATGATAGTTTGTTGTTGAGGAGAGTGTGCTGCTACTTTACTAAGTGACCATGTTCACCTGCTGGACCAGAAAACCGTATTATTTCAGTATCAGTGAGATGTTATACACTGCCCGGCCAAAAATAAAAAGTCGCTGTTTGGATTTAAATATGCAAATGCTTAAGAGTGTATGACTGGATCATCATTGCTGTGATTATTCTGTTTCTAGCATTTTACATGTTTGGCAACAGTTCTTCTAACCCTAATTGATGGAGTGTGTAGCTTTTCATTTCTTAAACAACCATGTAGGAAGACACATCATGGCCATATTCCAGGATGACTATGTCCAGATTCGTCAGGCTCAAACAGTGAAAGAATGGTTGTGGGGAGCATGAAGAATAATTCTCACACATGAGTGTGCTCCTCTGAGTCCAGATCTTAAATTCACTGAAAGTCTTTGGGATGTGCTTGGAGGAGACTTGCTGGACTCTTGCACGGACAACACAAGATCTGGACCAAATATTGATGCACCTCTTGATGGAAATAAGTGTTGTGATGTTATTTCCACCAAGAGGTGCATACATTTTTACCTGAAGTTAAACAAAATGCAAATGGAAATGCTGTCTTGACAACTAACAGAAACATTCGATTGAAATTATCTATAGTCATACCGGTATTTTATTTTATTTCAGTTAACGTTTATTTTAATTTCAAGCAACAAAAAAATGTTTTTATTAACTAGTTTTGGTTAACTATAATAACCCTGCAGAAAACGCCCACAGATGCGCAATTCCTTGTTGATCTTGCTGTGACCCCATACCTCGATGAATGACCTGTCTGTGTGTCCGTCCGTCAGATGGTGTCTCAGAGGATCAGTTCGGTGGATCTGTCTTGCTGTAGTCTAGAGAAACTGCCGCCCAACCTGCTGTACAGTCAAGACCTGACGCATCTCAACCTCAAACACAACTTTCTGCCGGCTGACCAGACGCTGCTGCAGCTCCAGAGGTCAGTGTGTGTTTCACAGATCAGCTCTCCCCCGCCTCAAATTGTTCACATTTGAATTTGATTACATTTTTAAAGATTAATTAATCTAAAGTTTGGTGAATTCCAGCATTTTTAATAATACATTTGTATTAAATCAGAAAACGGATAATTTCTAAAAACCATACATTTCATAGGCCTTTATTATTTGTATTAATTCAATCGATTGGACATTTTTTGGATTATTAAAATTAAAAAAGTTAAACCATTACAGTAGAATCCAGAACCATTTAAAATCCGGAAAACACGCAATTTGGGAAATAAAACTGAATTCATTGTGCCCTAGGTGTTTGGACAAGAATGTCAACATTGAAATTTTAATGCGGACATTTAGACATTTTAGAAATACACTGCAATTCATATAAAATGAAAAGTACAGAAAGTAATTGTTTAAAGTGAACTAAATGAATAGTCGAGGATAATAATGAAATGACTTACCGCCCCACTCGGTAGAATCTACTGTCATCTACTGTTGGAAATGGGAAATGAATCCCGTCTGACCAGAAGCGGAGATAAATCGTACAACTTGTGTTGCCAAAGCATTTAAATTAAACAGTGTTTAACTGTACGGTTGTAGCCAGTATTTAGTAAATGATGAGATTCTGTATGATTAGGCCAGGACGATATTTAGTCACTTTAGGATTTACGCACTTTCTTAGAACTGTCAGTATCAGTATATCTATCAACAGCTTTGTCAAATGAGAGCATGAACATTTTGTTTTGATTTATTTATTTTTTTGAGAATTTTATGTAATACTGATGTAATGAGGTCATGCTAAATGCTACATTCATGCTACATGCTAAAACTATTAAGGACACGATGTGGATGAAAAGATGATTTAACGAAGTAAGCTAAAGTGTCATGGTTCCTCTATAAGAAGGACACTATGTGAGGTTAATTGTTGCCAAATTTCCTCTCTTCTCCTGCAGATTTTCCCGTTTGCGGAGTCTCAATCTCTCTAATAACCAGCTGGGAAGTTTCCCACTGCACATCTGCTCCATTAGCACGCTGACGGAGGTCAACCTCAGCTGCAACCACCTGACCTCCATCCATCCTGACGTGGGCAAAATGACCAAGTGAGTGTGTCCGCCGCGGATGTGTTTGAAGGTGAAGCGTGTCGTTTCTGCGGAACTACAAAAATAAAGCACATTCAAACGTCCTTGCAAACGGAGAGTTGCACCTCCCCAAACACAAACATCACAAACTCGGCTCTTGCGGGTGCTTGTGAAGGCTTGTCTCAACAGGCTACTTTCACTAAAAGGTCCAGCATATTAGGAATACTTTTAGCTGTGTTGCAAAAAGTATGAGTCATGAGGAAGCAGTTGAGTAGACTAACACTCTGTCTAGAGCAAACGCAAGCATCATAGAAACTGAATGGGTGGATGATGATGCTGTATGGTATCGAAGCGTCCATCGTAGCGTGTAGCATCGCAACACCCTGTTCGCTTTGACATGTTCATGCCCTGTTACTCTCTCAAGGTCTAAATTTTGGCTTGCGCTTCTGTAACTATTTTTTCCCATGTCTTCCCATCAGTCACACTTTTCTGGTCTTATTGTGACAGTTTCATCAGTGCAGTTTAGTCTAAACAAAATGTCAAATGTTACATATTATATGTAATAACTTGCTACTTTCCTTGTATTACTGTTATGAACAATATTAACCAATGATATTAAGTCTAAGGATCGCAGTCCAGTGAAAATACATTATTTTACGTGGACTGTTTGTGCCCACCACTTGATCACCTGGAATCCGCAATGGAGCTGATTTAATATTTATAGTTGTTTTCCTTATGAATTTGTTTTATGCACCATTCTGTAGGCCAGAATGTATTCTTGGGCTGTTAAAACATTAAATATAAACAAATATTAATTATGAATGTATTCATTTATTTCTATAAAATATTTATAAAATAACTATAACTGTGAAAAAAATACAGTCAGCTTACAAGTATTGAACGTGATTAAATGTCAAAATAACTCCAATATCATACAGTAGAGTTGTGTGGGGTGGGGCTAAATTAAGTTGGCCTGCTGTGATGTCACAATCATGGTGCATTGAGGTCTATGGATTGGCCTGAAGTGTACATGTTGAGTAGACTCGTTCCCTCGGCCAAAATTGAGGGGTCAATGGTCTGTCCAAATAAGCTTCCCTCCTTCACAAAGTTGAACAGTAGGGATTCCCCCGAGGGAAAGTGCTTATGGAAGTGTGTGTGTAAATCTAAAAGTGGAGTTAAACGCAGCCAAACTTACGGTAGATATGCGATGTGGAGTCAGGGCAGTCATGTGACACTCACTGCACTGCTGCCACCTTCTGGACACACTCGTGCTCATCCAGCCTCTCAAGTGTCGAGTTTCCAGAGTTTTACTGTAGTAACAATAAACGCTGGCCTCCTTGTAGAAAAGCCTCCTTGCTTTGCATAGTAATACCCAGCTAACAGGAAATGTTAGCTCACGTTCTCTCAAAGCTATGAACAAACGCTCTTCCAGTAACATTCATAGAATGTACGTTCAAGGTTATCTGGTTATTAATAATGCTCTCAAAATGTTAGCACTAAAACGTATGCATCGTTCTGTCCTGAAGCGCTTTAGTTGGATGTTCATCTAACATTTTTTAAATGTTACTGCTTGATTCAGAAAACATTCAAATCTCATAATCTATGCAAAATTAAAACATGGAATGTTTCCTTAACATTCTCTTAACCAAGAAAACAAAATGTTTTTAAAACATTCATAACGCGAATGTTAGCAAAACGTTCTTCGAACTTATTTTTGTGTGCTGTGTAGATGTTGTTGAGCTCATTTCCGTCTCTGTGTCAGCCTGCAGACGTTTGTCCTGGACGGGAACCTGCTGTGCGCTCTCCCCGAGGAGCTGGGCTTTCTGCAGAGGCTGGCCTACCTGGGCCTGTCCTTCAATGAGTTCACACAGGTGCCGTCGGTGCTGGAGCGGCTGCCCGCCGTCGAGAGACTCTGCATGGCTGGAAATAAAGTGCCGGTGCTGACGCTACAGGCCTTCCGTCTGCTCACGCTTAAGCACGTCGACCTCCGGTGAGCACAAGCACATCACACGGACTACACACTAGCTGTGATAGTAGCCTACACCTCACACTGAACCGTGGGGAAATCACTGCCTCAAGTCTATTCAGTTATTTAAAGTATTAGTTGAATTTAATGTGTAATAATTCAAATGTTTTGGAGTTCGTTTTTTGACCAATACTCGTCTGGTATCTCACGTGGCTGTGAAATCTACAGTGAATTGAAATCATAGGTTTGATTTAGACATTCAAACACTGTTACTTTTCCTATTTTACTGTGAGAATGCAACAGAGATACAGTATATTGGTAACACTATTTAACATATGGTATATACCATATATACCAATATATGGTAACATTATCTAACAATGAACAATAATTCTTCAGCATTTAATATTCTTAGTTTATGTTCATTTCAACATTTAGGCTACTAATACAGTTTTAAAATCAAAAGTTGTGTCTGGTAACATTAGTTAGAGGGACAGTTCACCCCAACAATGAAAATGTTGTCATCAGTTATTCACCCTCAAGTTGTTCCAAACCTGTGTGAGTTTCTTTGTTCTGTTGAACACAAAAGATGATGTTTGGAAGAATGTTGGTAACCAGACAGTTGATGGAAGCCATTGACTATACATAGTTTTTTTTTTGCCCTACTATGGAAGTCCATGGGTACCGTCAACTGTCTGGTCACCAACATTCTTCCAAACATCTTCTTTTGTGTTCAACAGAACAGAACAAAGAAACTCACACAGGTTTTTGAAACATTTGAAACATTTTCATTTTTTGGGTGAACTATCCCTTTGATGCTCTTTGAATTAACAGGAAAAAACAAGAGGTACTGTATTGTAATCTCTAATCACAAGCTTGAATACTTTTATCCAGATGCTTTGCCCTGATATGCAGTCTGGACGAGTCAATGTCAGTCAGAATCAGTCTGCATATATTCGACAGTTAGAGTTGACAGATTTTACAGAAAATCACGTAGTGTATGATGAGCACAGAGACTCTATTTTTAGGTTCAGACTGTGATTCCATTCAGACGGATGAAATCAAACATGTTTGATATTTTGAGCCCATTTTAGAACACGTTGTTTTCATTTTCCATTGGTCTCCTGGCAACAAGGCCCATTTTTCCGCGTGAGCTTGTTTTGAACGTCTACTAATGTGTGATTCTCAGTCTAATAGTGTGTGATGCCCAGTTGTAAATGCATTAACAAAAATCATTAAATGCTGAAAAAAATCATTGCTCATTTTTACTTCATGTTAGCTAATGACTAACTCAAAACTAACTTTAGCTGGAAAATAACTTTATTAAAGAACCGCTATAAAGCCAAAACAATCTCTGTTACCTTAAATTATACGTTTATCTCTGTAAAGCTGCTTTGAAACGATCTACATTGTTAAAAGCGCTATATAAATGAAGATGACTTGACTTGACTTAATGGATTATCTAATGTTAACCATGTAAAGCCTGACATATGAAATAATAGTCAGAAAAATCTATTTTTTAAAGTAACAGTTTATTGAACATTTAGACAAAGTATAAAATAGCAAACAAAAAGGTTTGCATAGGAGCTTTTTTTGAGGATAATATTTGCTACACCAGGCTCTTATGGCTCATATAGTATGATACAGCCTAGTGAGAATATGGAGCTCATACTTGTGGAGGAAAAATACAGCTCAATTATATTTAGAGCAAGAATATGCTATTTGAATGAATGAATCAACACTATAACAGACAGCAGTCTTTACTCTGTATCTGCCAATAATTTGTCTTAAGAAGATGATATTTAATGCTTGGTTTTATGATCAAAGCTCTGTAGTTTTACAACATTTAATGCAATACAATGATGAACGAGAGATGAACAAATAAACCTTTCTCAGAAGGCTGATGGAACATATCTGAACTCACATTTTAACATGATTTGTTTGAAATTATGTACAGATAATCAAGTAAAGCTAAAATATTACTAACAATATAAAAGTTCTTACATTCACTTTGTAAAAATCATTAAAGGTTTCACAGCAAAAAGACCACAAGTGAACCACAAGCTAAAAGTGGACAATTTTACAATTATTCTAAAATGTCTTTTCCTTGCTAAAACAGTATGAACTATCAATCAGATGACAGAAATCATGTAGTAGATTGTGTACTACAGATATTTCAGCAACATTTTAATTATGTTGATCATGATTGCATATTTGATACACAAATTTTTAGTGTTGGTAATGTATTTACAATAGCTTTGGTGAATTTTTCCATCTCCTCAGTCTGAACCAGATCTCCAGCGTGGTGCCGGACGAGCCGGAGTTTCTGCGTCACGTGACGCAGCTGGACGTGCGCGATAACCGCCTGTCTGAGCTGGACGTGTCCATGTTCCCGCGGCTGGAGGTCCTGCACTGTCAGAGGAACCGCATCGCTCGCCTGCGTCTGCGTGGCTGCGCGCTCAAGGCTCTGTATGCCTCCAACAACGGTAGCGCACACACCATTTTACCTCACATTAAAGGGATAGTTCACCCAAAAATGAAAATTAGCCCCTGATTTACTCACCCTGAAGTCATCCTAGGTGTATATGACATTCCTCTTTCAGACGAAAACAATCGGAGTTACTAATAAATGTCCTGGCTCTTCCGAGCTTTATAATGGGAGTGAATTGCTGTTTCTGTTTTGAAGTCCATAAAAGTGCATCCGTCCATCATTAAACTGCATCTATCCATGATAAAAGTGCATCCGTCCATCATAAACGAACTCAATAAGGAACTTAATAAAGGCCTTCTGAAGCGATGCGTTTGTGTAAGAAAAATATCTACATTTAAAACTTAATAAAGTAAAATAACTAGCTTAAGGCCAAACGAACATACGGATCAAGCGCAACTTATGCGAGTAATGCGACGTACTGATGATATTTATGCCCCATGATGATACACTATGCTACTTCTGACGTCACAACTTGAGTTAGTTGCGCCTTAGGTGTAAGTAGACTGCGTTTGGCCAGAAGCTAGAATTTTACTTTAACGTGTTAAATATGAATATTTTCGCTATGCTTCAGAAGGCCTTTATCAACCCCCCAGAGCCCTGTGGAGCACTTTTATCATGGATAGATGCAGTTTTATGATGGATAGATGCAGTTTTATGATGGATAGGTGCAGTTTTATGATGGATAGATGCACTTTTATGATGGATAGATGCACTTTTATGATGGATAGGTGCAGTTTTATGATGGATAGATGCAGTTTTATGATGGATAGATGCACTTTTATGATGGATAGATGCACTTTTATCATGTATAGATGCAGTTTTATGATGGATAGATGCAGTTTTATCATGGATAGATGCACTTTTATCATGTATAGATGCAGTTTAATGATGGATAGATGCACTTTTATGATGGATAGATGCACTTTTATCATGTATAGATGCACTTTTATGGACTTCAAAACAGAAACAGCAATTCACTGCCATTATAAAGCTTGGAAGAGCCAGGACATTTTTTTATATAACTCCGATTATGTTCGCCTGAAAGAAGAATGTCATGTACACCTAGGATGACTTGAGGGTGAGTAAATCATGGGCTAATTTTCATTTTTCGGTGAGCTATCCCTTTACTATTTAACACACAACATCCATTTGTTTGCTTGATGCCTTACGACATCTGTTCCACAGAGCTGCAAGAGTTAGACGTGAGTCCTGTGGCCTCTAACCTTACCTACGTGGACATCTCCAGGTGGGTTTGATCTCTCTCACTTGTATCTTTGTTACTATCTGATCACTGCGGTCAAACCCACATCGTGACATGAAGTTTCCTTGCGTGTGTCATCAGCTGTGTGTGTTCGCTCTCTTACAGGAACTGTATGACGTCTCTTCCCGATTGGTTGAGTGAAAGCAAGAAACTGGAGGTTCTAGACGTCAGTCACAACAACATCGCTGAACTTCCACCGTGGTGAGTGTCTGAGTGAAACTGCAGTGGTTTGTGCGTTCAGCCACATTTCAGTCACTCATGGACTCCTGATGATTTACATAGTCAGTGCCATAGCAAGAGATTGGCATTTTGCAAACACTAACATTGATGCCAATAGTTAATGACAATTTAACAACTTTAAGGGAAAGAATCATGCCATTTAAAGTCAGCATAATTTTAATAAAAATGTAGGGCCCTATGATTTCCACAAAGCAGAAAATCCTGGGTAGGACAGGGTATTGTGTTCTATACTTTTTAGGCACCAACCCAATTGCATCGATACCATAGAGTATCAAAAAATGTCTTGTTGTATGGTACCAAATTTCGATGACTAAGGGGTTAATCTCATCAACGTCAGTGAGCCAATGAGTGGCGAGGCATCATGGAAAAACACTAGTGTTACGTGGTTGCCCACAGAGACGTGGCTCATACGTGAGGCTGTAGTGTGCAAGCGTCCCAACCCCCATAGATGTAAAAGAAGTGGAAAAGATCAAAAGTGTGGCTATATTTCACCAGGCTCGCTTGCCAACAGCACAAAATATTTGCGACAAGATAATTGCTGCCAAGACCGGCAACACAACAAATCTGATGAAGCACTTGACAGTGCACGGAATAAACTTACAAGCAGAAAGTTGC
Organism: Scardinius erythrophthalmus; assembly: GCF_964197995.2. Taxonomy (NCBI): domain Eukaryota; kingdom Metazoa; phylum Chordata; class Actinopteri; order Cypriniformes; family Leuciscidae; genus Scardinius; species Scardinius erythrophthalmus. Next base: position 36,180,541 of record NC_138229.1, read on the forward strand.
TCCGTCCTCGACAGCAAGAAGAACCGGAGCGTGTCACAAATGAACCGAAACTCAGCGTATAGGATACTTGCCTCACAGATATGAGAAATAGCCTATAGAAAGCTTGAAATGTCTACATTAAACATACCAATTCGAAAACAAATACTCTCTGATTATGTAATCCAAATGAAAGGTGCATTTCTCTCTATAGGCGCGCACGCGTTTACTATACTGCGGAGATGACAAGTCAGCATCGTCATCTTCATCTTTGCCACCAACACTTACTCAGAAAACACTAGTTTATTAAAAAACAATTAAAATGTCTCCTTGCTATTTTTTCCCGACACATTCATAATCATTAGGCTACTTTTGCCAGTGCAGGGCAGCAAACACAGTGTGATTATGATTCAGGCAACATCACAAGTCAGAATTCAGATAGGGATCGGTAGTGTTACAAACCTGGCACTAGGGAAGCAACATAAAGTACACAAAGACTGAAGTCTGCCTATCAAAAATAAAGTTTATTGAATTCTAAAAGAAAAAGGGGACTGTAGAGATAACAACACTGCTACTGCAGTGCTGGCTGCAAGACCAGAGAGAGAGAGAGAGAGAGAGAATGAGCATGTGTCCTGGATTTAAAATGGCGCCCATCAGGTGATACCAATTAACCGGTTGATTGCAGGTGAGCTACCAGGTAACTGCAACAAAACTCCCACGTAACAGGTAGCATTCAAATATTCATCCAGTTCCTTTTGCTTGAAGATCGAATCATCATGCCGGTATGGAGCCAAAGCTGGCCATAGGGTCTGTGCGGAGGACCTGTCTGGTTCTCGTGGTCTTGCTGAGGATCTGTGCCGATGGCTGTCGTGGCGACCATGCCTTCACAGGGGATTGTCTAGTAGACACGGTCTCTGCTGACATTCAGGGCTGCGTTTTGGTCGTGTGTTGGTGCAGGTCCACCATCTGATCTGCATATGGACCGGATCCGGCTGACTACGGTAACCTCGGGATAAGGACGAGACAGACAGACTAATATTAATGTGGATGCCATTCTTCTTACAATGTAACAAGTACATTGGGTTTTATAGGAAGTGTTCCTGATTCCGGTTGACCTAATTTATGCAGCCTAACAATCATTTAACTGATTTTTAATAATAGAAATTGATAATGTGTTATGTGTATGCTAGGTTAAAGAGATGTGTTTCTAGTCTAGATTTAAACTGACAGAGTCTGTCTGCAGATCCGGGCTAATATGGTCAAACTTCCTGGTTCTGGTAAGGAAGGCTGCTGCATTTTGGACCAGCTGTAGTTTGTTTATTATCGAGCAGGGCAACCACCCATAAGAGCATTACAATAATCTAGCCTTGAACGCATGAACAAACTTTTCGGCATTTATCATTGAAAGCATTTGTCGTAATATAGATATATTTTTTAAGATGGAAAAATGTGGTTTTACAGATACTAGACATGTGACTTTCAAATGAAAGATTGGTATCAAAGAGCATACCCAGGTTTCTAACTGACGACGAACACTTGACAGAGCAGCCATCAATTGTTAGACAGTATTCTAGGTTAGTACGTGTGGAGGTTTTTGGTTCAATAATTAAAACCTCTGGGGGTTTTTTGTTGTTGTTTTTTTTGTTCAGAATTTAGTATGAAATTTCTAGTCATCCAATTTTTTATATTAACTATGAATTCAGTTAATTTTGTGAATTTGTATGTTTCGTCAGGGTGCAAAAGAATATAGAGCTTAGTATCATCAGCATAACAGTGAAAACTAATGCCATGCTTCCTAATGATATCTCCCAGGGGCTAGCATGTACAGAGTGAAAAGCAATGGTCCTAGTACTGAGCCTTGTGGTACTCCATATTGAACTTGTGATCGATATGACACCTCTTTGTTTACTGCGGTCAAATAAGTATGATTTGAACCATGTTAATGCAATTCCACTAATGCCATTCCTCTAATGCCAACACAATTTTCGAGTCTATTCAAAAGAATGTTGTGGTCGATAGTATCAAATGCAGAACTAAGATCAAGTAACACTAATAGAGAGATGATCAGATGAAACCACGATCGGATGATAAGAGCAAATCATTTGTAACTCTAATTAGAGCAGTCTCAGTACTATGATGCGGTCTAAATCCTGACTGGAAATCCTCTCAGATATCATTTCTTTCTAAGAAGGAACATAGTTGTGAGGATACTGCCTTTTCTAGTATCTTCGACAGAAAAGGTAGATTTGAGATCGGCCTGTAATTGACTAATTCTTCAGGATCAAGTTGCATTTTTTTAACAAGCGGTTTAATCATAGCCAGCTTAAAAGTTATTGGTACGTATCCTCATGACAATGATGAATTAATAATATTAAGAAGAGGATCTATAAATTCTGGAAGTATTTCTTTCAGTAGCTTAGTCGGTATAGGGTCTAACATACATGTTGTCGATTTAGATGATTTAATGAGTTTAGACAATTCTTCCTCTCCTATAGCAATGAATGAATGGAATTTTTCCTCAGAGAGACTACAATGCACTGCCTGATGCGATACTGTAGTAGACTTAACTATACGTGATCATGTTGTTTACTTGCTGTGCTTACGTGCCGATAGCTAACAACACACAGACATTTAGCAGTTTTACTCACCGCCTGCAGTTCCAACTGACGTCACACATGCCCATACTCGAAAAAAACTTTCCGAAACTTGTGACAAACCGGAAGATTTTTGTCACATAAATACTCCACCAAACGTACAACTTAATTTTTGAAACTTTGTCCATGTTTAGCATGGGAATCCAACTCTTTAACAGTGTAAAAAACTCAGTATGCATGAAATAGCATTTCACCCCCCCCCCCCCCCCCCCCTTTAAGCACAAAGGAGCAACGTGACTAAAGTGCTGGAAAAGAGAGAGTCAATAGTTTCTGTTGCAACATCGAGTTCTTCTAAGCTATCTGGTATGCCAAAGAAACTGTAGAAACTGATCAAGAAGATTATTTATAAAGCAATCTTTAGTGGTATAAGTGATAGTTCTACCATATTTGTTACGGGGAGTTTGTTTTGCAGCCTTGGCTAAATGGAGAACACACGAGACTAGATAATGATCTGAGATGTCATCGCTCTGCTGCAGAATTTCAACGCCATCAACATCGATTCCATGTGACAATATTTGATATGAAGTATGATTACAACAATGAGTAGGTCCTGACACGTGTTGCCTACGCAATATTCAAGTATAACTCCAATAGAGTTCAGAATGTCTCTAAATTCCAATCCCAACGCCTCTTTTTCGTTATCTACATGTATATTAAAATCAATAAACAATTTATTAATAAATATAATAAACAATTAGTACTTTATCTGCAGCCAATACTAACTCTGAATGAAAGTCAGCAAATTCTTTGATAAAATCTTTATGGTGCCCTGGTGGCCTGTATACAGTAGCCAGCACAAATGTCAAACGTGATTTATCCCTTACACTAGATAGTGTTACATTAAGCACCAACACTTCAAAAGAATTACACTTGAAACTAGACCTCTGAGTAATTCTGAAGATATTACTATAAATTAGAGTAACACCTCCCCCTTTGCCTTTCTGACGAGGTTCATGTTTATAACAGTAATCTTGGGGGGTGGACTCATTTAAAGTCAAGTAATCGTATGGTTTTAGCCAGGTTTCTGTCAAACACAGCATATCTACTGTAGGTTATGATCTGTGATCATATCATTTACAAAAATTGCTTTTGTAGAAAGGCATCTAATATTCAGCAACCCAAGCTTTATCATTTGTTTATCTGTATTATGTCTGTTTTTAATTTGTTGAACATCAATTTAATTTTCACCTCTTAAATGGGTTTGTGAGTTTTTTGTATTTCCTAATTCGGGGAACAGACACAGTCTCTATATGATGATATCTAGGTGAAAGAGGCTCTATGTGATGGGATTTATCTGACCTTGGTGACGTGAGATGTCTGGCAGACGGTCGCTTTAGCCAGTCTGTCTGCTTCCTGCTTCCTACTATAAATCTCTGTTGTACAGCACTAAAAATAAATGTAATTGTTAAAAATTCATTTTATTACATTTTAAAAGATTAAATTAAGTTTTATTTATTTGTTTGATTACCACCGTTTTTGATAATACATTTATAGAGGGCCCTATTATTGAAATAAACAATTAAAGGTTCACTAGATAACTTTGGGCCCTCTAGCAGATAAAAAAAAAACAAAATGGCATGCATTTTGCTGAATAACTTTGTTTTTGTTTCGCTTCGGCATTCCCTTCTAGGATTAAGAGATATAATCAGTTTAGATGGAACAGATCTCAAACTGACTAGCTGAAAACACTACAGTAGCTTTACCCATTAATACACATGGCACTTCCTTAAAAACAAATTCCAGCACAGCAACCACACAACACAACAACCATAATGAAATGAGCCTTCACAATAGATAATGTTTTACAATAAACTCTGTTAGAGAGCTACAAATGGCAATTTATCTGTTCAGTAAAATACCTTACTCACCTGTTGAGTAATAAAAATGTCATCTCTGCATCTTTTTTATAACATTTCAAATCCCTCAGTTCTGAAAAGCTAAGCCAATGGTGATTCTTGTTTTATTGTCTTTTATTTTTTTTTATTAGGGGATAGAATATTCAGTTTGTACAGCATTAAAATCATTGTCTATGGAAAGTCCCCATAAAACATGAAAACACAAGGTGTGTGTGTGTGTGTGTGTGTGTGTGTGTGTGTGTGTTTGATGTGAGCTTCTGCACTGCCACACTGACCTCCCTGTAATCTCCACCATCAGGTTGCTGTGCAGTGGCAGTTTGAGGAAGATCTTGGCCGGTCACAACCAGCTGAAGCGTTTGCCGGAGCGAGTGGAGCGTCCCGTCGTGGAGGTGATGGATGTGCAGCACAATCATCTCATCGAGCTTCCCTGTAATCTCTTCCTGAAATCAGAGAGGTGAAACACAAACACACTGAAGAGCGGCGGCACATCAGAGCTCTCTTCCAAACACTAGTGAGCCGCCACATTATAAACATGCTCCTGAAAACAATCCCAGAAGGCAGTGCGACAAGTTCCTTGTGCAACGTTGATTGTAAAAATATTTACAGTCCATTCAGTGCTTAAAATATCCAAAACAGGGGTGATCTAGTTAAACATTGATTATTTTACTCAATATTTGTATCTGGCCTGCTAAAAAAATAACTGATTCAACCAGCCTCAGCTCGTTTGCTGGTCTTCGCTGGTTTAAGCTGTCCTGACCAGCTGAAAAGTCTTGAGTCAAAGTTTGAGTTCAGCAAACCAGCTCACGTTATTAGACTAGCAACATGTTAACGTCAGAGTTACTGTCTACGCAGTGTTGCAAAGCATTCACTTTTTCCATCAGACGTACAAGCTCACAGGAGTTTGGATCAGAGTTTAGATGAGCTGTTCTCACTCGCTGCATACATTAACCTGTTCTTAATCAGTTAAACTACTTTCAAATAAGTCTCTTCTGGTCACTAAGGCTGCGTTTATTATTTTATCAGAAATGCAGTAAACACAGTAATGTTACGATATATTATTACAATATTATTAAAATAACTGTTTTGTATTTGAATATATTTTAAAATGTCATGTATTCCTGTGATCAAAGCTGAATTTTCAGCATCATTACTCCAGTCTTCAGTGTCACATGATCCTTCAGAAATCATTTTAATACTGATGTGATGCTCAAGAAACATTTCTGATTATTATTATCAATGTTGAAAACCAGTTGTGCTGCTTAATATTTTTGTGTAAATTATGATACACATTTTTCAGGATTCTTTGATTAAAAGTTGAATAGAACAACATTTATTTGCAATATAAATCTTTTGTAACATTATAAATGTATTTACTGTCGGTTTTGGTCAAAAGCATTAATTTCTTTAAAAAAAAAAAAAAAACATAAAAAAAACTTAAACGTATACCAAACTTTTGAACAGTAGTTTATGAATTTTAATCTTTTTTTGTAATCTGATATGAATGGGAGGATCTAGTTTGGTCCCGTGTGCACTACAAACTAAGGGCATGTTTACACGACAATGATGTACTAAAAGTGTAAAAAAAAAAATTCCTTTGCACTTTGTGAAATGTTTCGCATACAAACGGCAACGTTGTCAAAATGATGCCAGTTCACAGCGTATCCTCGAAAATGATTAAAAACGCTGCATTATGCTGCCAGGCCAGTAGTTGGCGATGTCACATTGTAAACAAACTATGTATGTAAATGCTTCTACGTATGTAAATAATATGTCTCCGCTGGTCGTAGAAGTGGTGCAGTAAATCTACACTTTGATGAAGAAACGTTAATAAATTCAGTATCTAGAGGAAGCACAAATGCAGTCCTGTAGTCCGCCATTGTTGGTTTGGTTGTCAAGTACGCGTGCATGCCTATAGACTGAACACATGCACATGATGTCACGTTTTCACAAATTCGCGTTTTTGTAGTTTACCGTTATTGAGATGATAACGGTATCATTTTCAAAAACTTACACAAACCTGTTTTCAAAAGTTGGTCGTTGCAAATGAACAGCCAAAATGCGTATAACGTTTTCTGTTTTTAGTTGAAAGCGGTGTCGTGTAAACGCCCCCTAAAGCAGTAAAATAAAACTCCACCGCTGAAAACTTTGAAAATGCCATTACTAAGGGCTTTTGTGTCTCAGAAGTTGAATGTTAGCGTTTGAACGCATTGCATTCGAGTGAGACTGTCAGTAACTCACTGTCAATAACGTGATTTGTCTTCAGTTTACGGTGTCTGAATGCGTCAGCCAACAAGCTGGAGAATCTCCCAGCATCCAGTCTGTCAGAAGAGAGCAGCAGTATCTTACAGGAGCTTTATCTGACCAACAACCACCTGACGGACAAGTGTGTGCCTCAGCTGACGGGACACACACACCTGAGGATCCTGCACATGGCCTACAATCACCTGCAGACCTTCCCAGCCAGGTGACACTTTCAAATATCTATATATATATATATATATATATATATATATATATATATATATATCAATAATTGAATAACAAATAATTGAAGACGTCCCCAAAGGGAGGTGTCCAAATCTGTGACAAATTTATTCCCAGACTAAAGCTACTATATATACGCACACTTGAAAATACCTGTTGATAGCCTAAGGGCACAACTATGGCCCTGTTTACACCTGGTATTAAGATGCGTTTTGGTCGATCGGATCACAAGTGGACGACGCTAAATACAGGAGTAAACAGGGTCTAAAATGTTTTGAGCTCGTCCACATTCGACCACTTCCAGACGAAGATGAAAACACATTCGCCCGGACTGCTTTCGTAGAGTAAACGCTCATGTGGTCGAATGTGTTCAAACAGCCACAAATGTCCATCTACTCTACGCCAACTGACCTAATGCGTAAACATTATGGGAAGCCCATTATGGGACAGACAGGTTTAAACTTTGGCTGTAGAGTGGAGACCCAAGTTTGGTTTGATGATGAAAATGTTCTCTCATCATTCCTGATTTCTAACACACACACAGCGTCCGGCTGGTCTTGCGGCTGTCAGAGCAGAAACGAAAGCTAATGCTCTCCGTATGTTTTTAATATGTAAATTGTGCAAGCTGATTTCGTCTATTAGATGGAAAGATCTAAAAAAGCATAAATTCACCCACCCATAGACCCTCCCCTCGAAGAAATCAGGACAGAAGTGGTTGAAAGTGGACAAAAGAGAGGGAATAAAATTACAGGTGTAACCGGGTATTGTACTACATACAATATCTGCTCGATTAAATTTGATTACTCATTTAAAAAAATCCTCAGTTAAAATTGACCTGCTTAATCGGCAAATTACCAGAAGTGACGCATGCCAAATTTCACAGACACACACATTAAGCTCAACCAAATGAAATTCAGTCTGATTCATAGAATGTGTGTATGCGCAGTATATTATATTCAGTATATTCAGCAAATCAATATTGTCTTCTGTGCAGTAAAATGGCCAAGCTGGAGGAGCTGGAGGAGGTGGACCTGAGTGGGAACAGGCTGAAGGCAGTTCCCACCACCATCCTGAACTGCAGGCGCATGCACACGCTGGTGGCTCACTCCAACTGCATTGAGGTCTTCCCCGAGGTCATGCAGCTCATGGAGATGAAGGTCAGATCACTCACGCTGTGGTTGTTTTCAGCGTTCTTCACATTACTACATTTCAGTTTACAAAACTGGCTTTAAATCATTTATTTTGTCTGTGTATTTTAGTATGGCAGAATGATGTATGCGCATCTGTTTATGGAAACAAATCGTGCCATGAAAGTCATTCAGTTGTGAGATTTTCTCCGTTTTCCAACCCTACTGTCCACACTAGAAGCAAAAATACTGCAGGACACCAAAACTTTCCTATGTGATGTTTAATATGCAGTTATGCAAATTATGATATGGATTATTTTGGACTAGTGAGATTTCACCGAGCACTGGGCCTGTCATGATCATGAATTTTGTGTTGGCGATTAATTGTCTGAAAATCAAGCTTTAAATGTTGTTTATATGTCTATGTGGTGATTTTAATCTGCTTTAAGACAAACCATGTGCAAATTCATAAGTCAACACCATTGCTGAGTATTTGCCTTAAAACTGCAGTGAACCAAAGACAGTCTCAAAAACACAGTTTAAAATCGCTGGTGTTTCTGACGTCACAAACTACCTTGTAACCAATCAGATCAACGTGTGATCGTCAGCGAGTTGATCTCTGAGCTGCTGTGAGTGAGTGGAGGCGGGGCTATTTTGCATATTCATAGAACTGCGAATACTAAATGAGGCAAGGGTGTAGAGTTACATTCAAGCTATTTTAAGGCATGAGGAAAAATGTTTAAATGTAATTTTGGTGATCAAAGATGAGTTTTAAGGGATACAATTATTGACTACAGGGGGACTTTAACAATTTAATTGCTGTTTTGGTCCTTCTGAAATGCCTGAGCAAAGTCTGTCGTCAAAGTGGTTCAGGATAATTCCCTCCCTGAACTGTCACATGATTGTGTTCCCAAACAGCAAAATCTGCCTCCCAAAGCAAGATAACATGTTTATTTTGGTTCGTCTGGGCGCTCTGAGACGCATTTAATTTATTATATACAGTGGCTTCTCTTACTTAGTGATATTCAGCGCCAGTTTATCAGGAACTGCCGGTTTTGTTCCCTTCGACTCACTGGATGTAAACGGTGCTTTATTCGCAAACATTTATGCAATATTCCAATTTTGCGCACAAGTTAAATTTTGCAACTTTGGATGGAAACATAGCTAGTGTAAGCCTAATATGTTAATAATGCAGTCTGATTAAACCCACAAACCTTCATTTTGTATGAGTAATTGTACTTTACAATGCGTGTCTTTTTAATTTTTTTATAAACTCTGGCAAAATGTGATTGAAATTGATCTCAAATCACTGCAGTTAGATTGAATAACCACTATCAGACGATTAATCAAACATCCTACTGTGCGCTACACTGCTTGTATGGCATTCATATATTTGCGCTTGTGTTGTGTATGTAGTGTGTGGATCTGAGCTGTAATGAGCTGAGTGAGATCACCTTACCGGAGAGTCTACCTCCCAAACTCCAGGAGCTGGATCTGACAGGAAACCTGCGCTTGAATCTGGACCACAAGACCCTGGAGCAGCTCAAGTAAGGGGACACGTGCATGTTCTTCCACTTCTGTCAGTGCCATAAATGAGAATTTTCCCAGGTGTACATTCTCAGCAACTATGAAACTGATTTTTTTTTTTCTCCTAAATTGAGTGTTGTCGAAATTAACACAATAGTTTAGTGAGATTAATTGCAAAAGGTGATGTACAACAATTAATAATGTAATTTAAAAATTAAAATGTACAAATTCCGAAATAAATTCTGCAATAAGGGATTTTCCTACAATTCTAGAAACGTGTTCCTTCACTCAGAAAATGCTTGATGTAGCGTGCAAAGCCACTTTTTAGCGCAATTTTCCACCGGACAAAATTGCGCTTGTTAACTCATGATTTCTGTTCTGTGCGTCTGTGCGCACCAATCTTGCACTTCTATCTACTCCTCAACCAGACCACCTAGAGACTTCGGGTTTTCGGCATTATGTTAAGGAAGGTCTAATCTCGGGAACGCACAAAAAAAATCCAGGAAAAGATTTACTATCTCTTAGTGTTGTAATCCCATGAGGTGAGAAAATTGCGCTAAAACACTCACCGAGTTTTTATTACTTGTTTAAATATCTGTCTAATGTTTTTGTCTGACATAATAATCCCTTTGAATTGTCTTCATTTGGGGGCTTTCTCAGCAAATATTGATATGTGCAACTATTTCATCTGATTGACCTCAAACAAATTCAGTAATACTTTTATGATGAACACCTTTGAAGCTCAGAAGTGTCCAATTAGAGCAATTGTCCAATTACAGCAAATTCCATTCATCCGTTGCTATAGGAGAGGAAGAATTGTCTAAACTCATTCAATTATTTAAATCGACAACATGTATGTTAGACCCTTTACCGACTAAACTACTGAAAGAAATACTTCCAGAAGTTATAGATCCGCTTCTTAATATTATTAATTCATAATTGTCATGAGGATACGTACCAATAACTTTTAAGCTGTCTGTTATTAAACCTCTTATTAAAAAAATGCAACTTGATCCTGAAGAATTAGTCAATTACAGGCCGATCTCGAATCTACCTTTTCTGTCGAAGATACTAGAAAAGACAGTATCCTCACAACTATGTTCCTTTTTAGAAAGAAATGATATCTGCGAGGATTTCCAGTCAGGATTTAGACCGCATCTTAGTACTGAGACTGCTCTAATTAGTGTTCATCATCTGATCGTGGTTTCATCCGATCATCTCTCTATTAGTGTTACTGGATCTTAGAATGGTTTTGCAACCATCTGTATTGTATAGAAATAAAAGTGACTTGACGTCTGCTTTCGACCTACTGTAAAAATTCATATTTTCACTTCCACATCTTTCAACTTACAGTAACATCCGCTGTTTCCGAATCGATCCGCCTCCCTCGTCGTTCTCAGCCAATGAGAGTGCAGGAGGGCCAGCTGTCTGGAGTCACGGCTACACCGAAGCCTCAGGCGTCAAAAACAAGTGAGTGACCACTGGATAACACACTTCAGAGATCCTCTGTGTGAACGGTTTCTGAGTGTCTGACGTGTGCTGTTTGCGTTGCACAGACTGTGTGTGGCTGCGCTGTCTGTGAACAGCTTCTGCGGCAGTAGAGAAGCTCTGTACGGTGTGTTCGACGGCGACAGGAACGTGGAGGTGCCGTATTTACTCCAGTGCACCATGAACGACATACTGGCAGAAGAACTGCACAGGACCAAGAGCGAGGAAGACTACATGACCAACACCTTTCTGGTCATGCAGCGGTAAATGCACGCGTAATAAGCGGTGTTGTGGTGACAATCAGTATGGAGAGATTTTGATAAATACTAAACATGCCTGTCCTTTTCCCTCTCCATTTAATAGCAAGTTAGGCACTGCAGGGCAGAAGCTGGGCGGTTCGGCAGCGCTCTGTCACATCCGTCACGACCCCACAGACCCCGCTGGCTGCTTCACCCTGACCTCCGCCAACGTGGGCAAGTGTCAGGCCGTGCTGTGTCGCGACGGCAAGGCGCTCCCGCTGTCGCTGCTGCACAACATCAGCATCAAGGAGGAATACGACCGCGTGCGACAGCATAAAGCCATCATCACTGAGGTATGAGGAACGCTTCCCTCTGGAATTAAAGTCAACATGAAATGAAAGTTTGTTTCACTGTTCCCGGTCTTATTGTGAACTATTCTATTCATCCGTGCACGTTTTTCCAGAGAAAAAAAAAAGTCTCTTTGCATCAAAAAATGTCATAAGAGTCTGCACAGTCGATTAGTTATTTAGTCATTGTTTGAGGTTGAGGTGTGCATATCTTCTACGATAATATGGTAATGTTAATTTAATGTAATTGTTGTTTAATGATGTGGAAGCTGGCATTATCGAGTATGTCACTTTGCAAAAAAACAAACAAAAACACGTCATAACGAGTCCTATTAGATTTATATATGATATAGTTAAGCAATATCACACGAACAAACGTGCTGTTTTCCCGAATATCAGCACGATTGCAAATGTGATATTGATTTTATGCAATAGTTCAGTAAAGAACTTTTTTTACTATATTTTGGCATAGAAAATAGTTCCGAACACACTCACAACAGAACTCTTTGTGTCTCCGATCAACATACTGGTGTTTCATTCCTGAATGAATCAGAGTTTTTGAACAAATCAGTGTTTCAACAATCCATTCATAAAGACAGATGCTGCATCCCAGTTTACCTGCGTATACTATGCTAAGTATGTATGTACTCTTTTTGTGAAGAAAAAGTAGATACTTTGGAGTGTGTTGCAGAAGAGTAGGCAAGTTTGGGACAAACTACCACGTCATAAAATTGCCCTCTGTCGCAGAGTTATGTGCGTTCTGTCACCGTAAATCGCCCTTTCAATCATCCTCTCACAGTTAACATTTAATTAAATTTATACTACTCACACAATACTTCCTACTGATCTGCAAGTTGTGGTTCTTTCATTCGGAGAACTCTGCTCATGTTTTTATTTTTTTTGTGCAAAATTATGCATTTAATAGTTAATTATCAAATGCATCTACAAACATCTTGCGATTGTGCTATTTGTGTCTTAATACAAGTTCACAATGTTGTTGCAGATGAAATATAACACTAATATTTTTCATCAGGTTAGATATTGCTAAATCAAATAAATCAAACCCCTTTCAGGGCGTCTCTACTTAACCGTTGGTCTCACGCACATCCACCATACCTGTAGTTCTTTTTATTAATTTTTGTAGTTCTGAACCAAATCCTCCTTTAAATCTCAATGGGTTGTGGCCGATATTAGCCGAGTTTGCACAGATCCACACTTTGAAAATCTACCAGAAATAGAGGACCATCCGGGGACTTTTGGCATACACTTTTCAACATACTATTCATTGAAAAACACATATACTATTTAAAATGTACAGTAGTCAACATTTCAAGTGGATCAAAACCTTTCATCATAGTTATACATGAATTTTGAACAATACTCGTTCTTGTCTTGGGACAACTTTGATTAACTTTTTTGATCCACTTCAAATGCTGACTACTGTATATCATGCACATTGGACATGCGACACTTGCTTAATTCCTGAATAAATCGGCCGTTTTGAAGGAATCGTTTGAATGAATGACTCAGCGACTCACTAAGTTAAGACATGACTTGCTGCCACCGACTGGTCTTTTAGTTTCATTTAATAAATTAATCTCATAGCATTATTTATGATGTAATTGCAGTGTAAATAAATGCTGCTTTACATGCAGCTTCTGTGCCACTTCTACAGTGCAAAAATGGATTTTGCTGATACTGATTTAATTAGATTGGTAACAGCACTGTAGTGTCTTATTAAATATAAAAAGTATTGAGATATAATTTGTCAATATCGCACACTGCTAGTTTGAGGCTGTTGCCTGTAAAATCTCGCCAATTGTTACTGCGGTTATTGAATGCTGGTTAATAAGGATAGATCTGAAAATAGCGTTAGCATAGGGGGGTACGTGGCTGCTCACATTCAGCTCTGACTCCATTCTGATATGAAATGCCCATTTTACATCAGCACACCAACTCACTGTGAGAAACTAAAAGCCTGTCTTTTGAAGTGAGGCACATTAAGGAAGTGAAATGCCATTTCATGTTGACTCTAAGGTGGATTCTGCTTATCTGTTGCTTTTATAGAAGTTAAATGGATGGTTCACCGAGTAACTAAATTTTTGTCATCATTCTTCATGCCCTTACTCGTGTCATTTTTTTCCTTCTTGTGAAACACAAAAGAAGATATTTGAAAAATCTTTCAGCTGTTTTTGTATGTACAATAATAGTCCAGCAGTTTCAAGCTCCAAAGGGACATAATGATAAGGTAAAATAAATCTGCACAACTCCCCTGAAGCAGCAATCAATTTGTAACAGTGAAATTAAAATTTAATTATTCACGTCTTGAAACAAGTGAATGATACTGAACAACAACTTAAAATTTGCTCTGTTTATCATGCAGAGTGATCATATACCTTCAGATGACCTGGATTAAACCTTTTTACCCTACTTTTATAGCATATGCTTCTTGGGGCTTGAAACTGCTGAATCCCATAAAACAGCGAAACAATTCGTCAAACAGAAGAAAGTAAATACAATACAGCTTTGAGGCTGACTGTTGGGGTGAACCATTCCTTTTAACTCACACAAACACAGTCTTTGAACATCGTTTTACTATAACAATTAACAAAGAGCTATGTTCACTCACCAAAGTGCGCCGCTACGGCGAATTCCTCTTCTTAAACAGGACAACAAAGTGAACGGCGTAACAGACTCCACCCGCATCATGGGCTATTCATTCCTCTACCCGGCAGTCTTGCCTCGGCCGTACGTCAACACGCTCCCGCTGACCCCCAGAGATGAGTTCTTTATCCTGGGCAGCAGAGGTCTCTTCGACGTCATGGACCCCAGCGAGGCGGTGGAGGCCGTTCGGAAGGTCCCCGACGCTTTGGCGGCTGCCAAGAAGCTGTGCACTCTGGCGCAGTCGTACGGCTGCACGGACAGCCTGAGCGCTGTGGTGGTGCAGCTCAGCGTGGCTGAGGACTGCTGTTGCTGCTGCTGCTCGGCGTCCGAAAGCATCCACGCGCCGCCACAGCCCCCGCCGAGCCCTGGGCCGGGCCTGTACCCGGCCGCTTCTGCGGGGGTGCCCCCGTCCTCCTGCAGCGAGATCAGCTCCGAGGTCAGCGCTTCCGAGATGAGCTCCGAAGTGGGATCCACCGCGTCCTCGGACGAGCCGCCTCTCCTCCTGCAGGACTCGCACATCCACCTCCATCCGCAGAGCCACGTGCCACAGCTGAACCCACGCCTGCCCTGCTGCTCGCTCCACCTAGCTCCCAATGCCAGCGGCTCCTTCCAGAGGCAACTTTCCAGCGCCACCTTTTCCAGCGCACTCTCGGACAACGGCCTGGACAGCGAGGACGAGGAGCCCATTGCTGGCGTCTTCTCTAACGGCAGTCGAGTGGAAGTGGAGGCTGACGTCCACTGTTTGTTACCTCCGCCACCTCCACCTTGCACACCGGAAACCCCAGAGAAGCTTCCGGAGCCTGTGCTGGAGACGGACAAAATTGGGAACTTTGATTCTTGGAGCAAGACCTTGGGGAAGCGGAGGGGGAATGGCTCGGTGGCGCCGCAGGAGCAGAGCCACAACTTGATTGAGGTGGCCGAGGCTCCTTCCAAGAAATCTGGGGGTTATTTCACGGCCCCCGCTCAACCCGACCCCGACGACCAGTTCATCATACCTCCAGAGCTGGAGGAGGAGGTGAAGGAGATCATGAAACAACATCAGCAGGACCAACAGAGGCCGGCCAAGAGTGAGCGACCTACGGACTACTACGACACACCACTCTGAAAGAGTCGTTGCATTCTGCCATCATCTACTCACCTTCATGTCGTTGGCTTTATTACGCAGTTCTTGGTCTTCTGCCCAATACTGACATACTCTGACAGCATTTCTTGCACCAATGCCGCCACTTTTGAGTAAATCAGTTAGAACGACATGAGGCTGAGTGGATGATGACTGAATGTTCACTCAATACTCAAGTGGAGTATATTCTGCTTCACTGCAGTCAACCAATATGAAGCTGTGAGTAATCTACCTACAACGGCTCTGAAAGGTCATGAAACTGGGCCAAACAGGCAACGTATTATGACGCCACTTCCCACGAAGTCCACCAGGATCTCAACCAATCCCTTTAAGAGAACACAAGAGTGTGCTCTACCGTGCCTCACCCATTCACTAGAGTTTTAAGAGCAGTTCACTACTGATTACTGACTGTTTTAACTTTTATTTACCTTAAACCGATACCTATATAATTCAACACTATTATTGCGATGTTAACTTGTCATTACCAACATCAAGTCTCTGGATATTTTCATTTTGTTTATTAGTTATCATATGTGAGAGAAGCTACAACAGACTTTAAGTTGATTTTAAAACAGAAGATTGCGTTGACATTAAATTGTGTTGTACGGTACACACTAGTAATACCACACTTAACTGTTGTAGATAGGGCACTTAAAGTAATACTGTATCTCTTCAGTAAATCAAGGCTTCAGGCCTGTATACAAACTAGAAATTTAGTGGAAATTTGAAAGACTAACTCCTAGGAGTTGCTTACTCTTTTATGGTGACTTCGTCACTTTTTACTAATCTTCTCTGCGAGAAATGGTGATTTTTTTGTTTGTTTCTTTTTCTCTTTCCAATGATTGTAAATAAGAAAAATATTGTATACCAATGCTTTTTAAGGGAACTGTGTGTCTAGAACAAGATGACCCTTTATGCATACATGCCAATATATGTATATGTATCAGAAACATATACACACACGCACCAGTTGTAAATGAACTGTGCATTCTGCCCAGTGCTGTCGTCACTTGCTGATCAATGAGCCATACACACACACACACACACACACACACACACACACACACACACATAAACACACACTCATCCGCCTCTTTACACCAGCATGACTGTGTCAAGTCCTGTAATGCAATCCAATTTATCTGTAAGAAATTATGCTCAAACCAACCACACAAACAGTTCCTGGTTTTGTTACAATAAATCTTAAATTTATGACTCTACAGTAGCTTTTCTTGTGGTGCTTTCTGATATGAGTGTTTGACATAATATATTCTTATATTATATTCATATATTTTTCCATGTATCCCAGTTTACAGTTTTTTTACCATCGCTAGGACCAGTTTCTCAATATTTAGCTCACTTTTTCAAAACTCTTCACACAGTGAGCACAACAGCAGTCTTTGTGAGCCAAACTGTGGATTATTTTCCATTGCTTTGGCACAAAATGCAGTCAGTGACTACATCTTTCAAATTACATTCATTCTGTTTCTACTTCGACACAACTACAACATTTGACTAACATGACTATGCGTTCATAAATGATTAATAAGTGATATGTTAATTATTGGGTGTATGTTTTGTAGATTCAGTTATAAGTAATTTACAATTGATTAGTTAATGATTAACTAGTCATATACAAAACATGAATATGCGTTTCATAAATGTTTAATAAATGTTTGTTTTTTTGTATATATGTAGCAATTAGAGGGTGCAAAAAGTGTTGTAAATGCCTTGAATACACATACAGATCATTTGTAGGTATATGTAACACATTTACAAGTGATGAATAGTTTACACTTTAGATTAGGGGATGCAGAAAGTGTTGTAAATGATTTATAACTCTTTCTGGATCCCCTAATCTAAAGTGTAAACTATTCATCACTTGTAAATGTGTTACATATACATTCATAGATTCGATTCGTTGATCTTATGCCTTTTTGATTCTTGAAGTGGTAATCTACAAATGAAGTGTAAGACATTTACAAGTGATGAATAGTTTACACTTTAGATTAGGGGATGCAGAAAGTGTTGTAAATCATTTTCATCACTTGTAAATGATTTATTCATGCGTTTACACATCTATAACAGGTGTTGAACACTGTAGTGTAAGTGCTGACTGGTGAGGGTATAGACAGCTGTCTTCTCTGAAACACATGGAGTCTTTAACCACTTCGCACCTGATGTGAGCAAAACATGCAAAAAAAAAGTAACATAATTAATTAAACATTTATGAAACGCATAGTCATGTTTAGTAAATGATTAGTTAATCATTAACTAATCAATTGTAAATGACTTCTAACTGAATCTACAAAACATATAATGAACATATCACTAATTAATAATTTATGAATGATTAGTCAATCATTAACTAATCAATTGTAAATGACTTGTAACACAATTTACAAAACATACATAAAATGTTAGTGTCACTTGCTACTCATTTATGAATGTTTTGTAAATGATTCGTTCATCATTAACTAATCACTTATAAATGACTTACAACTGAACATTATTATAAAGTGTTACCCATATTTCTAATCTATAAAATGGAATCCTATCAATACAATTAGATGTAGATGAACACCTACATCTTTTAATTTCATTACCATCTATACAAAAGGGGAAAAATGTACTGTAATTACTGTAAACGTAACATCATGTAACAGAAACTACAGTGAATTCTAAACAGCAGAGAGGTGCAATTCTTGTTTTGTAAAGAAGTTTTACGAAAGAAAACATTGCGTAATGCTACCCGTTGTCAGTGTTTTTATGTCATTGTTTTTTGAGTGACAACTTTTGCTAGTGTTATAGAAGAATGAGTTGATTTGAGACACGTGTGTATGAAGTGTTTTGGTAGTTTTAGTGCATTTTGAATGTGAAATGAACTGCTCTGCCAAGTTAAAAGTTGGTTAGGAGAACTGTGTGAAGAGTTTTGAAAAATTATTGAGAAATGTGTCCTGGTGATTGTAAAAACTGTAATATATAGAGGTAAGTACGTTAAAAAAATAATTTGTTTGTCTAAATCAAGGGTCTTCAACCGGGGGTCTGCACCGGTATGGCAGGGGGTCCACCAATGTTTGTTGATCTCTTTGACGCAATGGCCCATCAGAGGTGTTTAAGTTAAAATCCACTTACCGCTCAAAACGCCAAAGTTTTCGCCAAAGTTCTGCACACTCGCGAATCCTCAATAGCAAACACAGACATGATTTGCAAAAAAGAGATACATTTTGCAGTGTAGACAACTTCATTGATTTTAATGGAACTTTGTGAGATCGCGAACTGAGATGAGTGACAGCTTTCTAGTGATTGTGAAGGGAGTGCTCTTTGCACGCTTTCGAAGCTATAGCCTCTATAATCCATTGAATTTAAGTTTTGTTTTTCATGCTGCTAAGAGTAACATCGGTCAATTACACGCTGACATCTACATATAAATGCGGGATACGCGCTCGAAATTGCAGTTGACAGTGTACTAAATGCAGACTAATAGAAAAATATTTGTATCAATATATTTTTGATATTCCATTAAATTTTTAATTGTCCATCTGACAGTAAAATTAAAATGCTATTATTATTTTTTTTATAAACTTGAATCCAAAGTTCAAGTAAATGTTTAATTGTCCATCTGACTACACTAGTAAAATCAAAATGTATGGATCTGCAAATCCTTTAAAATAACAACTGTGAATGACTAATGAATTGTGATTTTTATTGTAACGCATGCTTGTTATGATGCCTAAATCTCAATTGTAATAATAAAAAGTAATACACAGACAATGATGCATGTGCAACAACAACAATAACGTGCATAGTTCCAATCTACTGTCTTAACATAATATAACTATCATGAAATGGTTGGTTTCAATTTATATTGAAGTGCTATGTGGTTAATATGTAGCTCTGTTTGACACGTCTCTGTCACCTAAAAAAAAAGACCCCTGGTATAAATTAATAAAATTATGACACATTCATACACCATTGAATTTACTAGGTTAGTTGTACTGATGAGTAAAAATGTTAAACTTAAATGAGATCACAGCAATTTCATTAGATTTTTATTTTATTTTTTTTTTGTGTGAATATTCCCTCAACAACTCACAATTGTTGATCCAATCAATGACGCTGGTCAAATTGGTGCCCTACATAGAGTAACAAGGACAGTTACCCAGACGGCAACATAGTGTCGGCCTAGATCCGGCCAACATCTGGAACAAGTGGAATCTACATGTACCAGATGTGGGCCAGATCTGTGTGTTTGTTTAATGTTTATACGTTGGACATTAAAAAGAGTTTCTGGAGGTATGTTGAAGTTTTTGAAGCATGAAGTTAATGCCCGTGTCATCTAAAGTTTTATATTGGTCTAATCAGAAACCATTCTTGTTTAAAATGCTTTTGTTCAGATTGTCTAATAGCAAACAACACTCCCCATAGAGAAAATATATACAAACAACAACAGCAAAATACAGTTTTGTTTAACTAGTATTTAGGCTTGACACAAGAGTGCTGATGTGCAGAACAGACATAGGCCTATCTTAAGTGAAAAATCAAGGTTCATATTTAGCTTTTGTTTATAGTGAAATGAATTCATAAAAACCCAAAAAAGTAATAATGGCCAACATTTTAGCTAATGTCTAAAGAAAATACACCGAGAAAATGGAAAAACACACGCAGGTTGTCTGATTTACTTATTCTTTTCTTCTAAACTTGATTGATTTCAATTAATGTCATTCTCTAAAATGTGCAATCTCCTTGATATTAAATTATGTACTTAATTGAATTATACACTGAATTTGGTCACTTAATAATAGCTTAATTCATTGAAGGTACGTGGAAACATTGTTTGTTACTGATGTGCATGGTTAAATTATGTAATAAACACTTTTCAGTTTATTTTCTTGATTATACTTTGTATGAATGTAATTCTTTGTCTTTAATTTTTTATTTTTTTTTATTAATATTACATAGCAATTTAAAGGTGCATTAAGCAAGATTCTGAGTTTTTGCAGAACTATGCCACCTCTGGCGGCAAGCGAAACTGCAGCCAGAGATGTGCACGCTCACTAGACAAAAGTTTTCTTTTTTTTATCTTACGTGGAGTTTGCGTTGGTGTTTGAAATGAACTACAAGCAGGTCTCTTACAATCCATTTTCTATGGAGAATGCCGGCGAATACACAAACCTGCCAGATATAGCTATGCGTGCCGTGAACGCGCATGACGTCACGCCCAGTCTAAAATTCCGGCCCGAATCCCTCTTATTTATTTTACTTTACAGGATTAGAGACAATCTCAGTGATCAGAGAAGGGCTCATTCAGCCCATCAGGCAATTGTTTAAGCATGTATGGGTTAGAAAACGGGTATTTTTAACATGAAAAGTTGCTTAATGCACCTTTTAGGTTTGAACCAATATAATTTGAGAACTAATACATTTGGCTGTAACAAATTATAATTTATTTTTTGGTGCATAATATGATGTGTTTTCCCTCTACTCTTTGGTAACCACAAAAACATCAAAATAACAGAAACTCTTTTAAATGGCAAACATAATTGTACATTAAAAACTAACAGGTTTTCCCCTTTACTCAATAACACATAAAATAATCATTTATAACATAATTTAACATTTATTTTTAATTCCGCTCTACTCAAAGCATGCTGAAATCCACTGCCCAATTTTTAACAAAAATGATTCATGTGATCAAACACAAATGGACCAAGTTTAGCTCATTTCAGTGAAAAAGTAGCAAAATCTGTTTTTTATTTATTTATTTTTTATTATTATTTTTAGCCAATATGAATAAGACATTCTTAGGTTGAACATGGATGATGGATTGTAACACTTTCAATTAATCAACTAGCTGATGATTCGTGTCTCTTTCTGAGAGATGATGATGATGACTTTATTTTAAGGTGGCGTCGTTACACGTTACTAACAGTAAATTGTGCATAATTACAAGTAACTAAACCTAAACCAAACCCTAACCGTAACTCTTTAGTAAGTACATGGAGTTAATTAATATTGCTCAGTACTTATTTGAGTAAGTACAATGTATCAACTTAAAATAAAGTGTAACCAAAACTTCTCTCAATGGAACAGATGTGAAACATCTTCAACTTTAGTTGTTCTCTTTTATTTGGAAAACCACAATTAAACCTCAAAGAAAAACTCTGACAGGAAGAATTAATACGGTCTTATTGTCAATCAACCAGGTTTCTTGGATTTCGAAATGTGTTTCCAATAGTGACTTACCGTGGTTCTTTATCAGAGGTTTTATTATAAGTGTGTTCATGCATGTTATGACATTCAGACAGTGAACAGATGCTTTTTGGGGCCAATGAACAAACCACGTCTTGTCCTATTAATTACATCAACTAATCAATTATAAAAGCATTTTTCATGAATCATTCTCATAGCATTATTGTGTAAGACACACATTAAGGCCCGTTCACACCAAGGACGATAACTATACTGATAATGATGTAGTTCTAAAAGCAGCCTGAATCATAATCATACACTGTTTGTTCGTTGGCCAGAGGAGAACTGAGCGACAGTCTAGTTTCTCCCAAGGTTTTTTCCTCCATTCTGTCACTGATGGAGTTTTGGTTCCTTGCCACTGTCGCCTCTGGCTTGCTTAGTTGGGGAAACTTAATATTCAACGATTTTATTGATCTGACTGCACTGACATTGTTGTATGAGAGCTGAACTGAGCTGGACGATGACATCTTTTTTGTAGAAGTGCTTTATAGATGAAATAAACTAATTTAATAATTAATGATCTTTACAGTGGAACTGAATCAACACTGAACTAACTTTATCTGAACAGCCGAAATGCATCGTTCTCATGTTATCTCTGTAAAGCTGCATTGAAAAAATCTTTGTAAATTGTAAAAAAGCGCTATTAAAAATCTTGACTTAATTAACTCGACTTAAAAATCACTTTAAGGATCAGAGTCCACACCACAACTATAACAGCATTTTCCTGCTGATGAACGATAAAAACATTGACAGCCATTCAGAATCCTTCGTGATTTAGAGAGCTTGAGCATTTAAAGCGGAAGGTGACAAAACTGCAGCGTACGCCGACGTCGTCCGCTAATGCGGTTATGGTCACAGTTATCTGTATAGTCTTCTGTGTTGGTGTGAATGGGCCTTTAGAGAAAACATCAGATCCTCATGCTTTGAACGAGTGCATGTTTTTAATGGTGATTCCCTCTCCATTTAGCCGTGCTTTTCTCTGGTGCTTCTTCACACAGACCACGCTGACTACCGTCACGATCAGCATGACGGCAAACACCACGACAGACGCCAGTACTGCGGTGATGATGTTGTTTTGGGCAGAGCTCTTAAACTGGCATCTGTCGCCGTAATGCCACCAGTCGTTACCCACCGCGCACCTGCAGGGAGACACAACACACACAAGCTGCTCGTGACAACAAAAACATCTTCTGTAACTTAAGACTAAACTAATCATGACATAAACACTCATCCCTTTTTCAATTATCCAGGTCATAATGCGATTATAATGAGATTTAGGCAATATTGCATTTAAACTTGCACTTAAACTTGCATTTAAACTACCTCATGTAAACCCAATACTTTGATCAAATTGATGTGATTGAACTCATAATCGTAAATATGTGGCGTATGCTGATTTTAATTGCAAAAAAACACAATAAGCATGTAAATATTTAATTGCATCTATTCCGCTCTGACCAAAGTGTGCACATGCTTCTGGTACATGGATGATGTTGTGATGCACAGATTCTTTAGAGTTCATGTTGTCAAACTGGGCTTGACATTAACTTTTTTGCTCACCAGCCACTGTGGCTAGTGGTTTTCCATAGTTGCTAGCCAATTGTGACATTAATACCATGGGGGGTAAACTGTCATATAGATATTTTTATTATCTCATAATTTGGCAACAGGTTTATTAGGCTACTGTCACTTTAAGACCTGACTCATGGATTCATTATACTGTTACACATGCAATTTCTTAGCCTTAAAACACAATTGAATGTGTTTATTTGAATACTCGCCATGTCCAATGTGTGTATTTGACTGTTTAAGCGCAATAAGCAGTGAAAAATAATTAAATTTAGTACTGAGAGGCAGCTTTATGTTCTCACACTTTGGGTGCAGGAATGAGTCAATTAATGCACAATACGCGCAATCCCACACTGAAATTCCAGCGCTGTAACACCAACAATATCCATCCGGAGCAAATGAAATGAGTGAGTGAGTGAGGAGAGGCGGATTTATGTGTAACTCGCTGTTGGAGAGATGAAAAAGTGCAGCTGGTATTGTGTGTCTATTCTGTGGGAAATGAGTATTGAAAGCATTCATGTATTTTTAGTATAGTCTGAGGTATAGCCTAGTCCAGCTTTCCAAACCAGTCCTGGAGACTGACTCCACTGCACATTTTATATGTCTCCCTTATTGGAAACACACGTATGAGATCCTGGGCTGCGTCCGAAATCGCATACTTCCCTGCTATATAGTAGGCAAAAAACAGTATGTGACAAAATAAGTATGTCTGAATTCATAATACTCATAAAAGAGAAGGCAAAAAGTACCCGGATCACCCACTACTTCCAACAAGATTCTGAAGTGTGCTTACGATGAACACTTTACTATCCCATGAGGCCACAGGAGAGGATTAATGAACGGCAGTGAAGCGACGTAACTGACGCTGGTAGGTCACATGATAATGACAACATTATTTTGCCAAGCACTTTTTGCCAGGGTCAATATTATCCCCACTATTTTTTTAAACATCTAATGCAAATGAAACATGTCGAGTTGACGTTCATTTGTGTTAAATAAGAGGTGATCCGGCGATGAATTGTGTTGTTTTTGAAATCATGCTGAGTGTTTGTTGCCAATGTTATCAGTGGACGAATGTTCTCTTGTGGCTCGTGCGCAGGCTTCACACAGATGAGTGCGTCAATCTATCGCCTAATGCCGCTGTGGAGACTCTATACTACGGTGGCCCAGTAGTGCACGACACACCAAAATTAAAAAAGCCAACATAAGTTCACAACACAACGAAATTTAAAAAGCATACACAAGTTCACAGCACAACAAAATTTAAAAAGCATACATAAGTTCACAACACAACGACATTAACGTGGTAACGCGTCAAAGCATTCTAGAGTATAAATATACAGCTACAGTGCATGTAGGTGATTTTGAATTAATAAATGTCGATATACAATTGTTAGCTACATACTGTTAAAACTAATCGTGGTGTTGATATATTTTTTAGACTGCTGACTCCATAGAACAGTGGCAAGGAATACTAACTTCCATCGTGCTCCGAGAGCCCGATATTTCGTTGTGTTGTACATTTTACGTTGTGTTGTGGATTAATGTCGTGTTGTGAACTTATGTATGCTTTTTAAATTTCGTTGTGTTGTGCACTACTGGGCCACCGTACTATTCTTTCCGGTGAAATCACAAAACAAAATGCACACAACATGGACATGACTGCTTTCAATATACAATCATATCTTGTTGAACATCTTTGATCTTAATGAGGAAAAACGCTCTGAAACGTCTACCAGAAGTTCCACCACCAGACATTAGTGAATACAAATACTGATAGCGTGTCTATATATTCATTCACTAATGTAAAGAATCTCGGGACTAATGATATGTTGTGATATAGTAAATGTAAGAATGAAACTCACGTTAAACATGAAATGTCAATACATTAAACAAAATGTACAAATGAAATTGATTTCTGGATGTTGTAATGTTACTTTTTCTACAATTGTTTTTGTACATATCTAATATAGCATTGTATTAGCAACAACGCATTCCCCTGGAACCCCCCCAACCAACACCCCCCACCCCCCGGATGTTTCGGATGCAGGAGTGTTAAACACACTTCCTTGAGGGCCACTGTCCAGCAGAGTTCAGCTCCAATGCTACACACCTGAACCAGCTAATCGAGGTCTTCAGGATTACTAGAAACGCGATTAGAAATTCAATTAGAACTACAAACACAAAAATGTATTAAAAAAATACAAACATGATGGATGTGTCCGATGATTGAGTAGAAAGGTTTAGATAAAGGGGTTTGAGTGATTAATAATCAGTATCTAACCCAGTGGTTCCCAATCCTGGTCCTGGGGACCCACAGCTCTGCACAGTTTGTATGTCTCCCTCATTTAACACACCTGATTCAGATCATCATCTCGTTAGGAAAGAGCTCTATGAACTGAACTGGGTGTGTCAGATAAAGGAGACATATAAAATGTGCAGAGCTGTGGGTCCCCAGGACCAGGATTGGGAACCACTGATCTTACCTGACGAAAAGTTATGTATTCAATGCTATTCACATTATATTTCATCTGCAACAGATTGGTGGACTTTTGTAAAAATACTTTTGGTCATTAACTTTAAAATGCATCATTATGCAAATTGCAAACACATGGGGAGAGTCTCTGCATGCAAGACCCATGACTGGCAGATCACCGTGCTGCTACATTTCTCTCCGAAACGGTAGGAAATTAAATTGAATGTGGAGGATTTGAACTTTGACAAGATGATTGACAGGGCAGTTTAAACGACGACAGGATATAACTAAGATGAAATTATGACAAAGTAGTTTGTCCAAAAGCTTGCCTACTCTTGTGCTACACACTCAAAAGAATGTACTTTTTCTTAAAAGCAGTACATAATTTTAGGCCATAGTATAAGTATATCAATTGAGACGCAGCGATATAAACTGTGCATTGGTAACAGAATCACTGCAACAGATCTGAGCACTGAGATCTATTTTGCAATCAACTGCAAATACATTGTTTTATTCTTACAATCACATACTTGCTTTATACTATCAATAAAATAATTAATAATAACATTTCAAATAATAGCTTTATATTGTTATTTTACTTAATTTGCAGCGCTTCATGGGTTGTGTAGTTTAGTGTCTCATTTATCTTTTAGTTTTTTTTTATACAGACAATCAAATACTTTATAATTAAATAGGCTACTTCATAAAAATATCGATATTATACTTTATAATAGCTACTGTCATTTTTTATTTTAGTGTCTTTTTGTCTGATTTATTTAAACCTTTTTTTCATGTTTTGTTTTGAGAGCTGGTTGGTTTCATTCATGGCTTACACTCTTTAGTGTAGAATTTTTGGAAAACCCAATGGAATACTTCCAAGAACCAAAGTGGTTGGTCATGGCTCCACTTTAAAACTGTACCACACACTAATCAATGTTAAAAAAAACTGTGAACTGGCCTCTCATGTATTACCTGCACATCGCCTCTCCTGCGTTGTTCAGCACACACACTCCATCATTTTCACATTGCACTGACACACATGGGTTGTGAGGTGTAGTGGTGGTGGTGGTGGCAGATGTAGGGGAGGTCGCAGTAGTTGTGCTGGTTGACGTGTTGTTGTTTGGATTTGTTGGACCGGGTGTTCCAGGAGTTGAGTTTGTTGGAGTCATGGTTGTGGAAGGGAAGGGCTGTGAAGCAACCAAATGAGAGATATCTACAAGAACACAAACAGATGGACAAATGTAAGCACACAAGTAACATAGCATCCAGTTGACCTCCATTGAGGTCTTACCCCATTGACTTCCACAGTAGGAAAAAAAATACTATGGAAGTCAGTGGGGTACATCAACTTTGATTACCGACATTCTTCACAAAAAAATCTTCTTTTTTGTTTAGCAGAAGAAAGAAACTCATACAGGTATGGAACAACTTGAGGGTGAGTAAATGATGACAGAATTTTCATTCTGAAGTGAACTATTAGCCCATCCAAGTTAGTGCACACACATTAGGAGTAGTGAACACACACACTGTGGGCAGCCATTATGCTATGGCGCCCAGGGAGCGATTGGGGGTTAAGTGCCTTGCTCAAGGGTACATTAGTCATTTTCTGCCGGTGTTGAGAATTTTGGGGTATTTTGTATTTTGTTTATGTAAATTGTAGGGTTGTTGATGTCACTAACCCGGGAAGAATGTTGTGTAGGCCCAACCAGTCGTTTGTTGTAGTCCTTAAATAGTGATTTCTTTAAAAGCAAATATCTCCCTTTGCTTTGAACTTTGAGCGTTGTAACTTTGCAGATGTTGTTTATGCTCAAACAGCAACATTTCACACTAACTAAACTAAAAAAAGTGAAATCAAGGAGTTTAAAAGACTGGTTTAGTCTTTCTATATCATTTCTATGTACGGCATTTCTGTTTGCCCGTGTCTTGGCTTTCAATTATTTTCCAGTTGTTTTGGATTTCTCTGTTCGCCTGTACCTTGGACTTTGTCATTGTTTGGACTGTTGACCCTGTGCTTTTGACCTTTTGCCTGTATGGATTTTCGATTCTGGATTTCCCTTTTATTAAACGACTGCATTTGGATCCTCAACCCTGTCATAGCAGTTTCATGACAATTAGGTTCCCATTATGGGATAATTTTATGGATTTAGTTTTAATGAATTATTTAGTTTTGATTATTTATTTTATTTTGATTACATTGTTTGTATTAAAAAGCTTGTAAACATACAAACATTTATAACAAAAAAAAACTTTAAACATGAAAGTATATGCAATAATTTACAACATTTCTCTTTATATGCAACCTTTTTGGCGTAAAGTGTTCTTTAAAATTGACTGAGTCTATACAGAACCCAATTGAACCTTTTATTTTAAGAGTGTGGGTTTAGATCGAAATGAGAGTAAGTAAACGAGATTTCATTCTATTCCTTTGTGCACTTAAAGTCTTTTTGAATACATTATCAGCTAATGAGAAATAAGTCCCACTGAGTTGTGAAATGGCCCTGTGTTTCTCAGTGCTCACCTTCCAGTGTAAGAAGGAAGATGGCATCTCCGCCCTTGATGAAGTCTCGGCTCAGGGCTCTGGCCTGGGTGAGGTAAACAGGGGTCCCGGCACCTGGACCACGGAAGTACTCTGTCCCGTCGTCTTCTGTTACTTTCATCCCAACTTTACGTGGATCATCCCAGAAGAAATCTTCAGTCCCTAAAGAGGAAATTTGAACAAAACAGTGATGATTCTGGGTTTCTCCAAAGGATTCGGTCAGATATAAATGCATCAATCTGATAATCTACACCTTGGGATCAAGAGAGCTCCAAATTAAGACATCCATCCCCTTTTCAGTGACCAAATTGAACAGAGTAAAATGTTTTGAATTAACTTGTAGTTGAATTTTAAAATGGACTAAAACGTCTTTTTAGTTGTTATACAGTATAGTGTCTCAGTCCACATTATATTCACACTGCTGTTTTAGGAAGCCAAACAATTTTATATAATAATAATAATAATTTTATATTAAGACACTAATATGTTACTATTTTAATACAACAGCACTGTAAAATAAATGTAAATACGAAAGAATTATTTTATCATAAGTATATTAATATTTTTTCTTTACATTACAGCAGTAAAATTACAATACTGTTATTTTTTTCTTTACTTGCTAGAGTTTAACCTTCAAGCTTTTATTTTACCACAAAATGTAAAGCAACCTTGAGCTACGGAAAGGAGCTATATAAATAAAACAACTTTTTCTTAGTAAAATGCTGTAATCATCTGTCTAGAAAAATGTTGGATATAATGCGAATGTGAAAATAATGCGTAACTGGTGCCCGTTGCTTTCCCAAATGCAAGTTAAACTCACAGCACGTGCAGAGATGGAGTTCACTGTAAACTTAGCCACTCTGATAACACTGGATCATGAGCTGATCGCGTGAGCAAAGTGCACACTTTACTTTAAAACATGCAGTGCAACAGACTTCAGTCATGTGAAAAATAAAGTACACCCTCTTTAAATTTTATGGTTTTACGTAAAAGCACATAATAAAAACACATTACATGTTACACCGTGTCAATTTATTTGACAAAAATAAAGCCAAAATGGAGAAGCCATGTGTGAAAAGCTAAATACACCACATGATTCAATAGCCTGCAGAACCACCTTTAGCAGCAATAACTAAAAGTAATCATTTTCTGTATGACTTTATCAGTCTCTCACATCATTGTTGAGGAATTTGTCCCACATTTCTCTGTTGATTCAGTTCATTGAGGTTTGTGGGCATCTGTTTATGCACAGCTCTGTTAAGGTCCCGCCACAGCATTTCAATCGGGTTGAGACCTGGACTCTGATTGGGCCAGTGCAAGGATGGCCCAGTGCAACAACTTGATTATTTTCTTTTCAGCCATTCTGTTGTAGATTTGCTGGTGTGCTTGTAATCATTGTCCTGTTGCATGACCCAATTTCGGCCAAGCTTTAGCTGTCGGACAGATGGCCTCACATTTTGGTAGGCTATATACTACAGAGGAGTTCATGGTCGACTCAATGAGTGCAAGTTGCCCAGGTCCTGTGGTTGCAAAACAAGCTCAAATCATCACACCTCCACCAGCATGATGGACAGTTGCTATGAGGTGTTCGTGCTGATATGCTGTGTTTGTTTTTTCCCAAACGTGAAGCTTTGTGGCCAAACATATCCACTTTGATCTTGTCTGTCCAAAGAACATTGTTCCAGGGGTCTTGTGGTTTGTTCAGATGCAACTTCGCAAACCTAAGACGTACTGCCATGTTCTTTTCAGAGAGAAGATTATTTCTCCTGGCAACCCTTCCAAACTTGTCGAGTCTTTTTCTAATTGAACTATCATGAACTTTAACATTTAACATGTTTATGGAAGCCTGTAGATTATGAGGTGTAGCTCTTGGGCTTTTTGCAGTTTCTTTGAGCATTGCATGGTCTGATCTTTAGGTGAATTTGCTGGGATGTCCACTCCTGGGAAGATTGGCAATTGTCTTAATCTTCCTAACTGTAGAATGATGGACTTCAAATTGTTTGGAAATAGCCTTTTTAACCCTTCCCAGTTTGATGGGCAGCAACAATTGTTTCTCTAAGATTATTGCTGATGTCTTTCTTCCATGGCATTGTGTTAACACACACCTGAGAGCTCCAGACCTGCAAACTTCCAAAACCTCTGCTTTTATAGAGGTGATCACATTTGTTGATGATCGATCAATCAATTCGGCATTTGATTAGCAGCGTCTGAATGCTACTTACTCTCATAATTCCTATGGAAGCAGTAAGGGTGTACTTAGTTTTTCACACATGGTTCTCCATTTTGACCTATTTTTTGTTAAATAAATAATGACACAGTGTAATATGTCATGTGTTGTTATTCATCCGAGGTTGTATTTACCTAATTTTAAGACCTGCTAGGGACCAGATGATTTTTTATTATGTCCTGAATGTAAAACCATAGAATTCAAAAAAGATGTACTTTCTTTCTCAAATGACTGTATATACTTATTTCAACTAGAGGTCAATTGGATGAGCCCTCTGCACAGATTCCTATGGACAGCTATGAACGTTTCATGTCAGGACCAGCTGGAATCTAAACTCATCGTGCTACTGGCTAAACGGCAACTCTACAGTACATGCATGTTTCAACCTGCCGGACAGACTACAAATTTTCCTTCCCACCTAATGCCTGTGTGACGAACCGTATGTTCATCTAGGCCAGAGCAGATCAAGTCTCCTGACTGACCCTGTTTCTCCATTTCTTTTTCTCAATTTCTGTCACCTGATGGAGTTTGGGTTCCTTGCCACTGTTGTTTTTGGCTTGCTTAGTTGGTGAGACTTAATATTCAGTGATATTATTGATTTGACTGACACTATTGAGTTGAATTCACTATTGTCTTGCTACAGCTGCTTTACAGTAGAATTTGAACTTCTCTCATATTTAATTAAGTTTGTATCATTAGCTTTTTTAATTATAATTGTGAAACTGCTTTGAAACAATTTCTATTGTATAAAGCGCTATAGATGACTTGACTTCATTTGATTAAATCTTTTGATTTGATAAGGGCACTAAGCCACAAGGCACTTTTGATTTTGGTTCATCTGAGCCAAACACAATATTTGAGATCTTTTATGTTATTATGGGGAGTGTAAATACAATTGTCAGTTCATTATGACACTGTGGTGGGACACTGTGGTTAGTGAAACTAAATTTGGCATGTAAACATTTCAGAAATCTAGCAGGACATGATGGGAATCATATACCCAAATCAACAACACCTCACCTTCCACTTTCATTGTGGGGTCTGTTGTTACGCTCCTCTGGTTGGACATACGTTTGCGGATGTCTGCGTTCTGGTCCATCAGCATCATGGTCATCTGCTTCCAGCGAGCAGGCCAGACCAGACTGTCATTCACGGCATCGTCCCCGGACGTTAAGTGAGCATAAGCTCCCAGCTCGCCTGGGTATCCAGCTGTGCCATTGGGATACAAGCCCATTTGGAAGGTGTAGCCATCCTTAGATCTGAAACGTGGGCTATAAATAGCAGTGTCCATTGGCGTGTTCTCCAGAATGCTTCTGAAGTCCTTGATCATCCATACATGTTCAGGGCAAGTCGTCTCTGATAGGTTGATGTCGTCTAGTGAGAGTCCGCCTGTGTTTCCACTACCTTTAATTCCCTCAAACACCACACGGAACTTTTTGGAGACGTTCAGGCTCACATGGTGGATTTGCCACAGGCCACTGGGAGGAGCTTTCAAATAAAAGACATAAAAGAGTCACTGTTAATGAATAAAGCAGTTGGTTGTGCTGTTAATTCAGTCAACCTAGTGTTCCAGTGGTTATCTAGCAACAACTACCCTGTACAGATGTTACTGCATAGCACTCATAGAGCCCAACTATTATCCTTGTACCTGCTAGTGGAAGGACAAATCCAATCTATCTGATTCACAACATTTTTTTCTCCTAAATATATTTCTTAGTTAGTATCTGTTTTATAAAAGCAACAAGTCACTTTTCTTGTGCTGTTCTTTCTGTTGAGAAGCTCCTGTGTATTCAGGACCAATGGACCCTTTTCACAGACACTGATGATACATTTCCACAGTTATTAAAAAAAGTTCTGTACACTACATGCATTCATTACACTATACTCATTCATATATGTGTTATACTGGCTTAGCATTGAATTACAGAAAACTTGTTAATACTGCTTCCTGGGTGTTTCTAATACAGCTGCAAACTTGACATATTTCTGTATTATGGCCAATGTAATCAATCTCATTCTCGCAAAATTTCCCTCCTTTTTTGCAAAGTCATCCAGCTATAGTGGATTGTTTCTTTACAAATACAAAAGTTAAATATAGTTCCCATTCACAACTATAGTTTGTGAAAACGATGCATCAGCTGGTTAGATACCCATTTAAAAGTAGATGTTTTTTCTGATTAAAATAAATAAGGAAATCTCTAAAAGCGTGAAATTTACTTTGATTTTCCCATCTCCTTGTAATGATGCCACAACACACAAATTATTAGAGGTCATGGCCCGTGCCACAGCTAGATTAGGATTAAGGTTGGATGAGCGCTTCAGGGCAGGCCATGGCCAAGCATATCAGCAGGTCAGGCTGGTGGATCCCTGCACACATTTCCTCTGTCGGGCCAGTGCGAGCCAGGGCTAACAACATGCCAGGTTGGGCCAATAGCCTTGGACCTTGAGCCAGTGACAGTAATTTATTAATTTGTGTCAGGAGTGCACATCAATTATGTTGAATAAAACTGGTCTGTACCATTTTACATAAATAGAGAACCTGTTCAGTCGCAACTGCTTCTTTTAAGTCCAAAGGCTTACACATTTAGAAAAATATTGATAAAATATCATATGTTTGTTAAATTTCTTTAGAAAGTGTGAGCATTTCTACTAATTTCCCCCCACGATATTATGTGATCTGGCAAGGTTTGAGCAATCTCTCCCATGTCACTATAATGTTATCCTTTCAGCCAGAGCAACAGAGGGAGCTCATGAGAAGAATACAGGAGTTGTATATGAGTTAATATCTAATTTCTATCATGACAACTCTCGGGAGATTACAAATCTCTGGTAATAGAGATTGGCATGGTAATGTATATGCAATGTTAATGTATTTGGTCTTGGCGGAAAAGATGTGCTACGCTGCTGCTGCTGCAGAGCAAATACCGAGACTTACTACTGCCAATACATTCACAAACATTGCTGTGAGCAGGTAAGACATGCTGCTGCTGCTGCTGCACATATAACATACATGAATTAAACGCTCATTTATTGCTGATGCAATAGCAACCAATCAGCTGTGCCATGTAGATAATGGGATCGCTACCAAATGAGTCAGAGACTTATCAGCCTGCCCCATCTAGAGTTTAATGCCAGAAATGGGAGCTCCAGCGCAAGTTCCACCGGAAAGTCACGTCATTCATTAACCACAGATCTAGCCAATCATCACTCAACATATGGAGGATATAAGTCCGGTTATAACCCATTACTACGTTCGCAGATACTGACGCCGGCATATTTTAGGTATATTTTTTCCTCATATGGTGACCACAGTCCCCATGGGTTCACAATCGGAAGTTATTTCAAACACTTGCTGGTGTCTGAAAGTGAGTTTTGAGCTGAAAATTGTTTTAAATTTCTTAAATGCTAAGGGTTAGCTGGTAGCCTGATATGATAACATTGGAAAAGAACAGCAGTGTTGACACCACCTTTGTTCATGACCACTCCCCAAGTCCCAGTTGGCCCGCTTTGGACCAAGGTATTCAGCGGGCCAAAAACCACTGGCCATTGGCCTAGAGGAAGCCCTGGCATGCACTAGCACGCTCACTTTTGGCCCGACA
Organism: Scardinius erythrophthalmus; assembly: GCF_964197995.2. Taxonomy (NCBI): domain Eukaryota; kingdom Metazoa; phylum Chordata; class Actinopteri; order Cypriniformes; family Leuciscidae; genus Scardinius; species Scardinius erythrophthalmus. The sequence continues at coordinate 36,214,682 of NC_138229.1, forward strand.
GTGGAAACACTGCTAAAGGCAGTGTTGCAGGCTGACCTCCTGAAGGAACTGGATAATGGGCAGAGATTGTCGCTTGAACTGCGCCGTACTGCGGATTTGTCTCTCCAGGCAACTAAACTGACATCTGCTGCCATTGGCTGCTTTATGGTGACTATGGTGTTTTCATAGAGGCATCTCAGATTCAGTCTGTTGGGGAACAAGGAGAGGGAGAAATCTTCTCTCCTTGATGCCACGTTATCACCCTCTGGACTTTTCAACACTGCCGTTGAACAGTGGTGGGAAACTTCAGAGAGGCGTAGGTGCAGTCGGAGGCATTGAGGCGATATATCCCTGACTCGGCCAGGTCCCCTCTCCTTCTGTTAAAAATCCAGGGGCTAGGGACAAAGGTGGCACGTTGACGAGACAAGGAGCCAAGATTTGAGGGAGGTACAAATTGACAACAGTCTAAAAGACTGGTTAAAAAGGATTAAAAAAGTAAATATATAATTCATCACCTTCCCCCCACCTCCACCATTTCCCTTCTACCTTACCTTCCCTAACCCTCAGAGGACGGTGTTGGGGCACAGTAGGTTGTTTGAAGCAGAATCATTTACGAAAACATATTATATTCGCTTTTGCATTCTGGCTTTTTAGGGACTAGCTAGATCGTTTGTGCTTAACACATATAGGAAAATATATGAGTTTGGGGGTGGGTGTTATAAACCCAGGGCTGATATATTTTGCGAGTGACAAGGATAATAAAGAGACTCCTAGAGACGGGAGAGATCTTAACATGCTAGTATGAGTGAATGCCACTGGCACACACCCTGGGAGTTTTGTAAAGGCAGGAGAGCTAAGGCTCCTCCTCCTTCCTCCAGCATTAATCAGCTGATGTTGGTATATGGCTTACGAACCCCGAGTGTGCCAGTAAGAGGCAGACAGAGTAAAAAAAAGTAGCCCTGTTGCCATCTCCAGTTGGAGGTCAAAGCAGACTACAGTCTTAAAGTAGAACGTTCTTTTGTTGCTAACGCTCTGCATTTGAGGGTGTGGTTGCATGAAAAAGAATAAAGATGATCCAATCCCCTCTTTATTTGGTTTTCGGCATAGCTGAATCATTGGCCATGGTGAGATTATGTGACCCCTTCACTTTCACTTCACTATTTCAGCACAGGTGTTTAGCATTAGAAACCAGAGGATAGTAATTGCTGAGGGTCAACCGTTTATGAAAGGAGCTGTCACGGTGAGATTGCGGTTGCCTTCCTTCCGGTTTGACTGAGTTGTTAGCAATGAACTTCTGAGGCAGCAGTCTATTGAAGGAGTGGTCGCGGTGAGATGATGCGACCTCTTAACTTTTTGTTGCTTTAACTCCAGTATTATCTGAAGTGTTAGCAATGAACTGCTGAAGTTGGAGCTTATTAAAGGAGTTTTCACAGTTAGATGATGTGACCCCTTCACAATTAAGCTGCGCTTCTTATAGCTCGGCTGGAGAAACTGTTGAGAGACAACTATTTCTTAATAGGGTTGGTGGCAGAAGAACCTTACAACCCCCTCACTTTCGGCCGCTCACCCTCTATATGGAGGTTAGGTGGCAGCCTACTTAAGGAGTTGTCTCAGTGAGATGATGCAACCCCTTAAATTGTAGTTTAGGACAGGTGCCCACCCTCTCTATGGCTTGTAAAGTGCATCTATGAGCAGTGCTTAGACCGACTGAATTGTTTCTGTGGGTGCTTTCACACTGGCAGTTTAGTTTAAAACGGGGCATGGTTTGCATTCAAAATTTTAAATGTGAAAGCTGTTATGCAGAGACCATCTTGTCTTAGTTCGGCTGCACTGGAACTTTGGTGTGATTCGCATGAATGTGACAGCCGTGCGATGCAGACCAATGATGCAGGGGGCACCGGGAACAATCACGCTCGTCAATAAAGATTTTATTCTTTCCCAAGGTTGGAATTGACGAATGGGAATTATTTTGGGCATGTTCATACTGTCCCAAGTTCTCATTCTGTTTCCTCCCAAATTATTGTTGCGTTGTAAGTAGGATCTTATTCTCCCCTGTGAATGGGTTGCTAAATGGCATCTTTCAAGGCAAAAAGAGATATGTCTTGTGCACACCAGTCTGTAGAGCCACTCCCTAAGTGAAAGTGGTAAGAGCTGGAAGAATGAGAGCTATCTGGGCGGGTTCTCCAGTTTTCGTTCCTTCATTTCATCCCCCTCCTCTATAGTTAATACGGTTTTAAGTAGGGTTATGCTCCCCTGTTTAAGAGTCCCTGTTATACAAGTCGCAGGGGATGCGCCCTGTAAAGTGTTGACGTTTACCTCCAAATTTGTCAGTAGAGTTGTTATACCTAGCTCACTATGATTGTGCACAGTTCACAGCTTAGCCCTAAAAGGGAACAGGGCTACGCATGTAACCCCAGTTCCCTGAAAATGGAATGAAACACTCAAATTTCATTCAAGAAATTTAAGGTGTGAAATAAGACTAATGCAAAATAAATAAATAAAAACCTGTGTGGTGCAAATAAAAAGTCTTTGACAACAGTCACATTTAAAATAACGTCTGATATTCATTAATCCAAGGCTGAACATTTGTACCTTCAATCTGCTGAATGAGATGCAGGGTCCCGTTCGGGTTTGACATGTCGAACTCTCGCGTCCAGATCCTGAGCTGGTCACTTGCATGGCCGCTGTTGTAGAGGAAAAACTGCAGGCACTGGAATCCTCGCTTGGGGTAAAGAATCCTGCTCTCCAGCAGCGCCTTGCTCCCCTCCATCCCAACCGCTGTGCTCAAGTGCATGAAATAACCCTTTCCTGAAAACATGATGGTTATACAGATAGTATATGAATTGACAATTGCAAGGCCTTCCACGTTTCAAAAATGCTCAAGTTGAGTGATTATGAGAGGTGTTTGTAGTCAAAGTAAAGGAGTGTTTGACTGTACTGAAAACGTTTTCTGCATGTTAGAATTTTAGAGATTTTATAATTAATGTAACTAATGTATTTACCTGTTTAACCATGTAGTAAACCTGGTACCTGAAAATGTTTAAAGTGAAATTGTGCAGCAGCTGATTTTATCGTTCAACTTTTGAGTTGTTTATCATTACGTCATCACCAGATCGAAATATTACAATTGTGTCCAAACACAGTTTAATCTGAATGTCACTAACTGTAAAAGTTTAGTAGGGAGATTTGATTGGCTTGTGGGTTTAGTAAAAAAGGTTAAAAAGTAAAAAGCATGATGTTTGACTTACAAGTACAAGTTTTCTGCTTCAATAGTACTCAAATACAATTACTATTTTACAAATACGTTATTTAAATAACCTTATTTTTGCACCCTTGAAGAAGGCCTGTTTGGTATGGAAGCTTGTTTTTGCCCAAAAAAATGGTAATTGCGACTTTTTTTCTCACAAATCTGACTTTATTACTCGCAATTAAAAGTTTTTAACTCTTTGTCAGAATTGAGAGTTTAAATCTCTAAATAAAGTCATTATTGTGAGATATAAGCGAAATTACCTATTTTATTTTATTTGTTCCCTAGTGGAAAAAGCTTCCATAGTTTGGGCCATTTCACATTAGAGTTTTAAATATGTGACCCCTCTAATGTATGTATGTGTATATATATATTTATATACTGTATATATACTGACATAAACTGACAAAACCCCTGTTACATCCATGAAATACATTAAGTCAGGATTGGCTAAATTCCCTTGTTAATGCGATACTGCCCGCCAACTATTTTTTCACCCAGATTGAAAATCAGCCTGAATGGCTTGACCAGCTGGAATCATTTACACGACACCATTTCAACTAAAAACTGAAAACTTTTCAGTCTGAGTTTTGACAACGTTGGCGCCAGTCTGTGAAAAACGCAAAGAAAAAACTTTTTAGTGTTTAGTACACTGTTGTCGTGTAAACGTTAACGTACCCTGAAGCCGGGGACACACTTAACGACTAGCTGAAACATTCTAACTGAACTGAACACACTTACAGACTCTGTTTCCAAAGACTGGAGCAGATTTTAAACACCGACTGTGAACACTGATCGAACGCAACTGTCTCTGACTCTGCGCATTTGGGCATGATCCAGTCGTAAGTATCAAAGTACTTCATAATTGGCCTAACAGTCGTTAAGTGTGTACCCGGCTGAAGTTAACATCTCACTGGCATTCATTAATAACAGATTTGTAATGTAGTAAATTGTATTGTGATTGTTTGTGAATGGCAAATATATTAACTAACATTATACGTATAACATTCATATATATAACTGTGAAAACATAAAAAAAAAAAAAAAAAATCATCAAATTCCAAGAGAGATTTCAGTATTCACATGCCAGGTATGTTATTCATGTGCAAAATTTTCAAAGTTATCCGAATAAATTTGCTGGATTTTGAAACGGAAGTGTCTTTCACATGTCCATGTGTGCACGGGTCTTTAATCTGTGTTCTACATCAGCACCCTGTTCAGAGTGGTCACATTCACATGGCAGATTAAATATTCTGCATTCCATTAATCTTCATGCACAAATTATTGTTTTAAAGGGATTGTTACAAATGAAACTGATATTGCACTGTCATATATAAATTTCTGTATGACAAAAGATGAAGAAAAATGAAACCGAAGTGAAGTGCTCTTTTCCATACACCCAGAGTGAATGAGTGAACTAAAAAGCACCATAACAGTTTTAAAATTGTAAAATAGACTGAAATATAAGTTGTTATTCAATGAAAAATGGTCATAGCTGTAATGATAGATTTGACATCAATAATGCCAAACTGGTTTGGAATGATACAAGTGTGAGTAAATTATTAGTTAGAGAAATTTCATTTTTGGGTGAACTATCCCTTTAAAGCTTTTCAATTATAAAGAATGCATTGAAGTTTTTAAATATTAAAAAATCAACAAGACTTGCCATCACAACGTCCCATGTTGGTGTAGTCAGTGTCTGGTCCATCTGTAGCTTTGGAAACACGCTGCCAGCTTGCAGCATTTTCATGGCTTTGGATCATTCCACAGATATTTTCCGATTCAAAGTTACAGGAGTCCAGAAATGTGGAGGAGCTTGCTGTGAAGTAATCACATGCTGTCAGGTGAACCAGTAGTACAGGCGAACTTTAAACATTCCTACATTTCATCATGTTCTTCTGTACGATCTTGTTGCAAACAAAGTATTTAGTACACTTGACCATTGTCAACTTGTTAATGTTGAGAACGTCCCTCCTGCTGATACCAGCAAGAATTGGAATTGGAAATGGAAAACTTGCACTTTGAAACCAGTTTTCAAAAGTTTGCATTTTCAGGCCCCCAAAACGCAGTTGTCGTGAAAATTAACGGCTAACACACGTAAAACGTTTTCGTAAAACAGTGTCTTGTAAACACTGCACATCTGGACCCCCAAACATGTGCATTGTTTGGGGGTCCAGAAACAGGGTTGAGAACCACTGACGTAAACTAAACATCACATTTTATGAAGGAGAGAGGTTTTGTTTCTTTTACATGTGATAGTGTGTAAAATGCATTACTGCAGTTGTAGAGTCTGTTGAGTTTGAGCAGGTCACTGTCGCTGAACTCCATACGCTGGCCTATGACGTCACTGAAGGCAGGGATCTTGGTGACTATGGTGGGATCAGTGCCATTCTGGAAAGCTTTCTTGCTGTAATGCATCATGGAACCATAATCATAAGGTACGTTCAGGGCACTGGATGTAGTGTCGTCGTATTTGTTGAAGTTATGCTCCTTGCCTGTGAAATGAAAGTGCTCTGAAAATAAATGTCCATCCCTGAGAATATCTCATTGTATCAAACGAGCATAACAATAATCTGTTTGTTAATAATCTTCTAAATTAGAGGTTGTTTTTTTTCTCCATACTGTAAATACACAATGTAAATGTCATATATTGTTTGTGTTTAGGTTCTTTGAAGTTAGTTTCTTAACCTGCATTTAATCCCTGTGTCCTTGGTTAATATATGTATTTGTTATAGTTATTCGTTTTCTCCCTTATTTGCCCTGTGTAATTATACCATCCGTTCAGTTCTTTGTAGTGTGTTTTCTTCATCATGTATAGTGTGGTTTCCCTTCAAGGGAACTCAAAGCTTTAGCGTGGCCGGTCTCTGAATTATGTGTGAAATTAATCAATTCAATTGGCCGACAGCAGTCATATGATGTGCAATGGCACTCCATTATGACTATAAAATGGTCTCTGCATTAGACGTCATCAGTTTCTTTGTCTTCAGGAAGTGCTATATGTTAAACCGTTTGTCTTATTTATTGTTGTTTGTCGAAATTAAGAAAGAGAAAAAGGATGGGATGGTGTGGTAGATATTCCCCTATGTAATCCTGACTTAAGTTATATACCCTCTGTCTTCTAGACACCTACGATTGGTACCACCAATCCAAAATGGTTCATCCTTAGACTCTGAGTCAGACGACGTCTCGCCCCCCTATTAAAACTATTACTTGGGAATAAGGTCTCTAGTGATCCACTTAAACACTGGCTACGTCCGAAATCACGTACTCTCTTGAGTAGGTACTTATTTTGAATTACTTCATGACAGCTAAAAAAGTATGTTCTATATAGTATATAGTACTGTAGTGCAGTGGTTCCCAAACCTGTCCTGCCGGCACCCCAACACTGCACATTTTCTTTGTCTCCCTAATCAAACACACCTGATTCAACTCATCAGCTCATTAACCCATGTGATAATGAGCTGATGAGTTGAATTAGGTGTGTTTGATTAGGGAGACAAAGAAAACGTGCAGTGTTGGGGTGCCGGCAGGACAGGTTTGGGAACCACTGCTGTAGTGTGTAGTATGTGTGTAGTATGAATGTAATCTGGACGTACTACATCCGCCATGCTGTCATTATCATGTGACCTACCAGCGCCAGTTACATCACTTCACTGTCATTCATAAATCTGTGGGATAGTAAAGTGTCCATCATAAGCACACTTCAGAATCTCACCAGAAGAAGGAGATCATCCGGGTACTTTTACATCGGCATTCACCATCTACCCCGCTGAGAAGGACATCACCAGCCCCACTCTAATAACTACCATAATTCGCCAGTATAGATAGATAGATAGATTGATAGATCTATCAGGGTTTATTCATGTATCAAAGATGCATAGGATATATTGAATCGAAAATACCTTCTGAAATGCGGTCCCAGATGATGGAGACATAGTCATCACGGTCAGAGCGGGATTGCTCATGCCAGAAGCCCAATGCATGGAGAAACTCATGCTCAATGGTGGCGATACGATCACATCCGCTGCCAATGGACAGCCTCTGTTTGCCAACTCGCCGGTTCCCAACTGATGAAAAGCAGCTATTCACACACACACATACATAAATATACAGTATATATACATATTATATTTTATCATGGTTCCTACACAGCTCATATTGTGTGGAGCAGCATGTATATAAGTGTTTAGTAGCCCACCCGTTGCCTTTAAATACAGAGATATAGTTTTCTTCTCCACTCCATGGTGTGTAGTCGATACATGACTTCAACCGATACTGTTCAAAGGCCTTCAGGATAACCCCTTTTGCATTGATATCTGTCCATAGAGAAATTGATTTGTTAGGGCCTAATTAGTATGGCATAGCCTTTACTGCCAACATGAGATCTGGGCTCTCCGGCCGCTTCAATACCAATGACTGTCCACAGGAAGAGGTCGTCTGACTGACATGTAAAGTGACCTATAACATTTTGTTTTGTTCAACGTCATGTATAGGGGCTGGTAAATGTTGCTACAATAAGGGTGTGTTCACACTTGTAGTTCGTTTTGCTTGGTTTGTTTGGTCCAGAACCTAAAGATAACACGCGGAACACACCGAAAAAAGCTCAAAAACCGTGGGCTTTGTATGTCCCTGGCTTAAAGGAGTCAAAACAGCGGCAGGAATCCCTCCGTCACACACCCAAATCTGCTTGTTTGAGCATTCTGTCCTTTTTAGGGTCATATCTTGTGACATCATGTCCTATTTTTGGTTAGTTTACATGTCTTTGCGTTCATATATCATTCGAACCGCACCAGAGTTCGTTTGGAGGCGGACCGAGACTCATCTTTTTAGTGTCTTGGTCCGCTTGTTTGTTGACACCAGGGTTCAGATGGAAGCATTCACACTTATTCAGATGAACCGCACTAACAGAGCAATCGCACCAAGGTTCGTTTTAATAAAACCAAACATGCCAAGTGTGAACACACCCTAACAGACAGAATTTTAAACCATCTCATGTGTTACGCAGCATGTTTGAGCTTCAGCAAGAATCAATGAGGTTTGTTCTCGCGGGTCAAGCAGGTTCGGTTGAGCTTCTGTTATTGTTTGATGATCAATATTTATATGTGAATAAAAGTTGTAATAATCTGTTTATTTTATAAAGCGATCGAGTCTCTTCAGAAGATTTGTACTAAACCTCTCAATTCATATGGATTAGTTGTATGATCTTTATGAACTTTTTGGAGCATCAACGTGTCAGTTTGACTAGCTGTCAATGGAGGGACAGAAAGCTCTCAGATTTCATCAAAAAGATCTTCATTAGTGTTGCGAAGATGAATGAAAGTCTTGCAGGTTTGGAACGACATGAGGGTCACAGAGTGAGTAATTAATGACAGAATTTTCATTTTTTGGGTGAACTTACCCTTTAAAATTGCATTGCATTTAAATTGCATTGAAATTGCTCAAAAGTGCCAATATTTTTTTTATAAATGCTCATTTTCAATTCATAATAAAAAATAAATAAAAAAATCATGCAAAAATATATCACAGTTTCCACAAAAATATAAAGCCGCACAACTGCTTTCAACATTGATAGCATCAAATCATCATATTAGAATGATTTCTGAAGGATCATGTGACACTGAAGACTGGAGTAATGATGCTGAAAATTCAGCTTTGATCACAGGAATAAATTACATTTTAAATTATATTACAGTAGATTATATTAATCATGTTTTATATTTTATTATTATTTTATTGTTATACTTTATTATACTTTATATATTTTATTGTGATACTGTATCTGTATCAAAAAAAAGGGACTAAAGAAACTCACCCAAATCATCCTCAAGGTAATAAGGAATCGTTTTTGGCCATCTGTATTCATCCCCGATTATAGAATTCCTGCCCCATTTCTGAGACAGAAACAGGACGTTACATTTTGTCACATATGCAGTTCACTGCTGAATTATGTTCCCTTACGAGAACGTTCTCTCGTACTGCGTTGCAAACGCTGTGGGAAAACTCCTTTTCTCGAGAATATTGAAGCCTTTATTTTAAAACGCATTGCTGCAGCACAGGCGGGAGCATCCAGCTCGCGCGAGCGTGCTGATAGGCTGTGCTAAGGCAACTGCACAAACCAATGGCGGGTTAGCAGAGGCGCGAACCAATCAGGGCGCTTGGCGCTCTGCCAGAGTCGAGCGCGCGAAACTGCACGTGACACAAGAGTATAAATACAGAGAAAATCCGCCATTTGACAGATTTAATCTCCTTCAGCTCTCGACTCACCTCGTCGCTGATTTCTCCGGATTGGAAGCCGCTCGTCGTCGAAAAGCCTCTCAGCGGAACAGCTTCGCGTCACGGCAGAATGCCAGCCAAGCGTTTCCCTGTGGCATCCGACGAGTATCCTTTTTCTATTATCTCTAAAAGAGCAAATCGCTGTTTTCACAGCGCGCGGCGTTGTTTCAAATGCCGCTCACCATCTGTGATTCCTGCGGGGTTCCCCTGCACGTGTCTGATAGACACACACAGTGTGCTGCCTGTCTCGGCCCTGAGCACGCCGAGTCAGCGCTCACTAAAGGCGGCTGCCTTCACTGCGACGGGATGCCTGTTGCTATCCTCCGTTCAAGACTCGCTCTCGCTACTTCTGAGAGTGAACCCGCCCATCTTCCGTCTTCGGCGCCCCGTGAGCCCCGTAGGAAGAAGCGGCGCGATCAGAGGCTTCCTGAACGCGGTGAGTTCAGCGAATGCACGCCGGGTCCTTCCCCGCATGCTTCACCCACGCCCTCTTCTCCAGTCCTGTTTGCTCGAAGCGACCAACGTCCCTCAGGTGAAGCGGCGGGACTCGTTTCGTTCGGCGGATCTGCTGAGGACATGGATGACGCAGTCTCGATGGCGGCATCTGAGAGTGAGGAGTGGTCGGGCTCCGCGGACCCCGCCCCCCCCCCCTCTCAGCTTGATCGTCTTGACACTAGAGCAAGTGTTGACGCCGAAATTTTCCGTGTCATGTCTCGCGCTGTCGATGAGCTGGGACTCAACTGGCTTTCCCCAGCTGAGCCCACCAGAAGCCGCCTCGACGAATGGTACCTGCCGGGGCGCCAACAGGCCCCTCGTCAGCGCGCAGCCCCATTTCTCCCTGAGGTCCACGAAGAGCTCACTAAAAGTTGGCGCGCGCCCTTTTCAGTGCGGGCGCGCTCATCTGCCACTTCCACGCTCTCCACTGTTGACGGCGCTGAGGAAAAGGGCTATGTGTCTCTCCCTCCACTTGAGGAAGTGGTCGCCGCGCACTTATGCCCTCCCACTGCAGGTAGTTGGAGGTCAAAGACGGTGCACCCATCCAAGCCGTGCAGAACTACTTCGGCCATAGCCAGCCGCGCCTATGCTGCCGCCGGTCAAGCCGCCTCTGCACTACATGCCATGGCGACGCTTCAAGTGTTTCAGGCTAAGCTCCTCCGCTCTATGGATGAGTCGGGCCCTGAACCAGACGCTTTTAAGGACCTCAGAAGTGCTACGGATTTGGCGCTACGGGCCGCAAAGACCACTGCTCAAGCCCTAGGCCGCAACATGGCCAGCCTGGTGGTTTTGGAGCGCCATTTATGGCTGAATTTGACCGAGATCAGGGATGCAGACAAAACCGCCTTCCTCGATTCTCCCGTCTCAGCATCTGGTCTCTTTGGCCCATCTGTCAACGGCTTTGCAGAGTGTTTCACTGAAGCTCAGAAAGCTTCAAGTGCGATGAAGCACTTCCTCCCCAAACGCTCCAGCTCGGCTCCACGGCGCCCCAAGAGTACGCCGCGGCCGGAGAGGTCAGTGTCACAGGTTCACCAGCCCCGCCCAGCGGCTGAAACCAGCCAGCACCTGAAGCCCGTGAAACGGTACCCGTTCCCTAAGCTCACGCTCGACCATGAGCCCAAAAAGCCGTCCTAACCGGCAGAAAGAGGGGTCAATGTCCCGCCGCGGCCGGACCTGCCCCGAAGATCGCTCGAGTGCTACTCACAGCCCCCTCTTCAGTTCAGGCGGTTGGAGCAGTTTTAAATGCAGAACATGGGCCCGTCACCTGTCACGCACCCCTGCACCCAAACGCTGTTTTAACAGCGACTCACAAAAAGCAGCACAACGAGCAAAACTTCTCACTTAAGTTCATGTCAGGTCGAACCCCCGACTCCGGGCGTTCCGTCATCAGATATGATAGTTCCTCTGGCTCTTCGGGCTCTGGCTTGGCAGGCCATCCCCGGAGTTTCAGAATGGGTGATGAACATCATAAAGCGCGGTTACTCGCTTCAGTTCGCCCGCAGACCCCCGCGTTTTCGCGCGGTTATCCAAACCTCGGTAAGGAGCACATTGATTCACGTCCTCCGCACCGAAGTGTTATGTCTGCTGGCGAAAGGGGCCATCGAGACAGTCCCCGCTTCTCAAAGCGAGTCAGGGTTTTACAGCCGTTACTTTCTCGTCCCGAAGAGAGACGGCGGCCTGAGACCCATTTTAGATCTCAGACATCTGAACAAGGCCCTCATGTCACGGCCATTCAGAATGCTCACTACCAGACACATCCTGGCGCAGATTCGCCCAGGGGACTGGTTCTTCTCAGTAGATCTAAAAGATGCTTACTTTCACATCCAGGTGAACCCCCACCACAGGCCATTCTTGAGATTCGCCTTCGAGGGGCAGACATACCAGTACACAGTTCTACCATTTGGACTGGCACTGGCACCTCGTACATTCACGAAGTGCATGGATGCAGCTCTCTCCCCCCTAAGACAGCGGGGCATGCGCATTCTGAACTACCTCGACGACTGGCTCATACTGACTCAGTCAGAGGCGGAGTCCCATACTCACAAAGCCTGGCTCCTCAGCCATCTGGAATGCCTAGGGCTCAGGGTGAATTTTTCCAAGAGTATCACGTTCCTGGGAACAGTTCTCGACTCCGTACTTATGAGAGCATGGCCCACATCGGCCCGTGCTCTATCAATTCAGCAGCTCGCCACATCGTTCATAGAGGGCTCTTACGTACCCCTCAGAACGTTTCAGAGGATCCTGGGCCTGATGGCCTCAGCATCATCAGTACTCCAACTAGGCCTACTGCATATGCGTCCTCTTCAGCTGTGGCTAGCACCTCAGGTGCCACCCCACGCCTGGCACTCAGGCCGCTTGAATATCAAGGTGGACCAGCGCTGTATTCGAGCCCTGGCCCCTTGGAAGAATGCCAGCTGGTACCAGCAGGGCGTAAGCATGGGGGTGGTCTCAGAAAGGAGGGTTATTTCGACAGACGCTTCCAACTCAGGTTGGGGAGCCCTGTACGAGGGCAGGCCTGCCTCCGGCCTCTGGTCGAGCTCAGAGAAACGCCTACACATCAACTGCCTCGAGATGAGAGCAGTTTTTCTAGCCCTAAAAGCCTTCCTCCCATACCTGGTAGGACACCACGTCTTGGTCCGGACGGACAATATGTCAGTGGTCTCTTACATAAATCGCCAGGGCGGCCTCAGGTCCCACAACCTGTTTGCCATAGCCACACAGCTTCTGCTATGGGCTCACACCAACCTGCGCTCGCTTAGGGCAGCTCACGTGCCGGGCACGTTGAACACAGGAGCAGACATGCTCTCTCGGGGCAAGGTTCCCCCAGAGGAATGGTCTCTCCACCCCCAGATGGTTCTCCTACTTTGGGAGGTCTTCGGGAAGGCAGAAGTAGACCTCTTCGCCTCAGAAGACAACTGTCACTGCCCAATCTTGTTTTCAAAGAACAGGGATGCGTTGGCCCACGACTGGCCCAACCTCCCCCTCTATGCGTTTCCACCGGTCTCGATGCTCCCTCAGGTCATCGAACGGATCAGGAACACGGAGTGCGCAGTCCTCTTGGTAGCCCCCCTCTGGCGAACCCAGACTTGGTTCCCAGAGTTGATGCAACTGTCTGTAACAGACCCGTGGCCGATTCCAGTGAGATGCGACCTCCTGGCTCAGGCGAACAGGACTATCTGGCATCCCCGTCCCGACTTGTGGGCCCTACATGTATGGCCACTCAACGGGTACCCCAGGACCTACCAGAGGGCGTCCTGAATACTATTATGGAGGCTAGAGCCCCATCTACTAGACGCCTCTACCACCTCAAATGGTCAGTGTTCTCCAGCTGGTGTTTAGCTCGGAACCTCGACCCACACACTTGTGAAGTACCAAAGGTGCTTTCTTTTCTCCAAGAGATGCTGGACGCGGGTCGCTCCCCCTCCACGCTCAAGGTGTACGTGGCAGCCATTGCTGCATTTCACGTACTGGTAGCCGGATCCTCCTTAGGTAAAAGCGACCTTATAGTTCGTTTCCTTAAGGGTGCTAGAAGGCTTAACCCGCCTCGGCCACCTTCAGTACCGGCCTGGGACCTTTCCCTGGTTCTACGGGCTCTTAGGGGACCCCCCTTCGAACCACTTCAGTCAGCTGATCTAAAACCCCTCTCCCTGAAAACCGCCCTGCTGTTAGCACTGGCGTCAGTTAAGAGAGTAGGGGACTTACAAGCGCTTTCTACCAGCGCTTCCTGTCTTGAGTTTGGCCCCAATGACTCTAAGGTCCTCCTTAGGCCAAGACATGGATATGTTCCTAAGGTGCTCTCAACTCCGTTCAGAGCCCAGGTCATTTCTCTGTCAGCTCTTCCTACCTCAGGGGAGGACAGTGATGCTCACACGCTTTGCCCCGTCAGAGCTCTGAGAGTTTATCTGGAGCGTTCGGCCTCTTTCAGACAGTCTGAACAGCTCTTTATTTGTTTCGGGGGCCGGACCAAGGGTCTTCCGGTCACGAAGCTCACACTGTCTAGATGGATAGTGGAGGCCATTGCTCTGGCTTACACCTCACTGGGCCTCCCTTGTCCCATAGGTGTTAGAGCGCACTCGACAACAGGCATCGCCTCCTCGTGGGCGTGGTCGAGCGGTATACCTATCGAAGACATTTGTGCGGCGGCCGGCTGATCCGCTCCGTCCACATTTGCAAGGTTTTATAACTTAGAGGTCCCTGCTCTGCAGGCACGAGTTCTCTCAATCTAGACCCTGGCTCTGTGGACCCAGACTAGTCTTGACTCAGACACATGGTTGTCACCTCGAGTTTTGTGGGTTTTACTTATGACTGGCCCTTTGGTCCAGATCTTTGTTCATTTGGATATCTCTTGGCCCGATGTTCTGGTCTTGGTATCCTGGCTACTCTGTAATTTTCCCAGGCCTCCCTGGAAACTCAGAGTGGCCACAAGACTAATAGCACAGCGTTTTAAAAAGTGTTTCCACAGCGTTTGCAACGCAGTACGAGAGAACATTCTCGTAAGGGAACGTACTTGGTTACTTACGTAACCTCGGTTCCCTTAGAGATAAGGGAACGAGTACTGCGTTGCCTTGCCGTGCTATTTCTCTTACATCAGGTGTTTTTCGCTTCAGTCAATTAGACCTGTCAAATGGCGGATTTTCTCTGTATTTATACTCTTGTGTCACGTGCAGTTTCGCGCGCTCGACTCTGACAGAGCGCCAGGCGCCCTGATTGGTTTTCGCGCCTCTGCTAACCCGCCATTGGTTTGTGCAGTTGCCTTAGCACAGCCTATCAGCACGCTCGCGCGAGCTGGATGCTCCCGCCTGTGCTGCAGCAATGCGTTTTAAAATAAAGGCTTCAATATTCTCGAGAAAAGGAGTTTTCCCACAGCGTTTGCAACGCAGTACTCGTTCCCTTATCTCTAAGGGAACCGAGGTTACGTAAGTAACCAAGTACGTTTATTCACACATACAGCATTAATGCTATAAGAACAGCAAACCACTCACAAACAGTGGTTTTTCAAGTCAAATTAGTTAGTATCTGGTCTGCTGATAAACAAAATATCAACTCTCACCTCATCATATAAAATATCTCCCTCAAAAAGATCAAGACCCGCATCTGAAAATATGACAAACAAGAAAAGACAGAAAGGCCATGGTCAATCAGACTTACCATCATGCAAAGCAAAGCAAAGCAAAGCAAAGCAAACACTTATAGACTTAGTGATGACGTGTTCACCTTACCTTCATTAACATCAAACAGATCTTCTTTGCCACCATCTACATTATATTCTGCAAAATCAATGCTAATGCAGTTAGGCACAGTTTTTACATTATGTACATTGAATACATTCTCAGCAAAGAAGAGAGGAAGAAAGCACACTTACCGATCACTCGTTGTGTTGCCTAATAGGCAAATCATGACAAGAGAAAATATTCAGAAATAATTATGTGGTAAATATCAATTGTCATAAGACTTTTCAGGTAACAACCAATACTTCACATTGATACATGCCGAATTACTTTAGAATAAGTAAAAATATAGTTGTTCTGTTTGCTGTTTTGTTGCACAAAAACTGAAATATATCCATTATAGCATAGGCATAAATGATATGTGTAAAAGAGTCACTCACCTCACATCTACCTTGACAGCCAAAGAGACATAAGAAATGCAAAAGAAAAAGAAACATGCGAAACATGTTTGAGCTATGAAGCACAGAACGACTGACAGAGGAATTCTGATCTGATATCAGACCAACAATGTTGTAAAAGATTAATAAAATGATAAAAAGTGCAAAGCTAGCATGATGGACCTGATAGGGAGTAACAGCAGATCAATAATTGCCAGAGCAGTAAATGCTACAAGGTCATCTGATTGGTTCTCTTTTCAAAATCATATCTGATAATTGAGTTATGTCAGATCTGATTAGAAACAAGAAGAGTGAAGTATGTACTTTAAGAGATAACAGCATTGCAAAACATGGCCCATAAAAAAGAACCATAAATTTAGGGAGTTTGTTTCCTAAAAACAATCCTACCATCATTTGTTTTCTTTTCTTTCAATGAAGAACCAAGATTCAGCAGAGGAAGCCCATTCTTCTCTGGCACATATGAGAAAACTGACCGTGTGTTAATTAACATTAATAATGTTAGGTATAGGTGATCATATGTAAATTAATCACTGAACTGTGACAGAAGCTTGTCTAGTCTAGTTTTGGGGAAAAAGAAGCAGATTTGTTAGTCCTGAGTTCCAGTTCCTACAAGAAGGATGAATGATACGGCTGGTGAAGAATCATTCCGATCTGGCAAAGATGAGGACGGACCTCAGACGGGACATTGCTGGGGTAAAATGAAGTTGGGTGAACCCCTTGTTTTTCGGACACAGTGCACATCTGCTTTCTAATTCAGAAAGTGCCTGTCATATTTAGCATGACTAAGGGGGGCACGATGGGAAAAGGGGCTTCTTACTACTATATCAGCAAAGTCCATTTGAAAGAGAGCATTTCTACTCACTTCTGGAGGCCAGAGCGCTTGGTGTTTAAGTGAACAACACCCTAGACAAAGATACATCACTAACCACTTTATTCTGAATCAATGGGTTAACTTGAGGATGGAGTAGCAAAGTTCTTATGTTTAGCTGTTAATGTAAAACTATAAGATATTATTCAGAGGAAGAGTCAGGAATATTTCCCACACCGCAATGCATAAGACTTACTCTGTTCTTTGCTCACTGAGATAAGATAAATCACAAGGGAAAAGATCACATGTCTCAATGACAACTAAATGTGCAATGGATCCTCACAGGCTCTGTAATGCTGTAGATGCTGAGGAACCATTTTCAAACAAAGAGGGTTGGTAAAGATAAAAATAATTATTCCACATCATTACTTGGGCTAGACCATATAGTCTTTATAGTAAGTGGTACTGTACACCTGTCAAAATGATGATATTATGGCTAGTCTACTTTGGACATTGCAACGGATGTGATATAACCACATTCTGTGCTCTTAAAAAAAAAAAAAAAAACATTAGTCAAAGAAATGTTTTTCTCACACAGTATAAATGGGTATAACCATTTATAACATAACTGAGGAGCCAAACCATTATGACCACCTGCCTAACAACCATTGTAATAGGGGTCTACTGGTCTACAACAATGTTTAGGTAGGTGGCACATGTCAAACTTACGTCCACATGAATGGCCGGACCCAGGGTTTCCCAGCAGAACATTGCCCAGAGCATAAAACTCCCTCCACTGGTTTGCCGTCGTCCCACAGTGTATCCTGTCAAGTCAAGTCACCTTTATTTATATAGCGCTTTTTACAATACAGACTGTTTCAAAGCAGCTTTACAGTGATAACAGGAAAATAATGCAACAAAGTTTGTTTCAACTGTACAGCAGATCTAGAAGAAAATAGTGTCATAGTCCATCTTAAGTAAGTTCAGTGATGATTCATTTTTGTTGTAAAAAGTGCCATCACTTCCCCAGGTACATGACGGACATGTATGCAGTCGTCCATGTGATGTAAAAGACAACGAGACTCACCAATCTAGGCGACCGTCTTCCATTGCTCCAATGTCCGACGCTCACATGCCCATTGAAGGCACTCTCGACGGTGGACAGGGGTCATGATAGGCACTCAGATTGGTCTGTGGCTTCACAGCCTCATAGTGCAATGTGCTGTGACACATTCCTCCCATAACCAACATTACACTTTTGTGTGACTTGTGCCACAGTTGACCTTCGGTTGGCTCGGACCAGATAACCTTCGTTGCCCTTATGCATCAAGCCTTGGGCGTCCAACACCCTATCGCCAGTTTGTGGTTTGTCCCTCCTGTGTTGGTAAATTCTCACCACTGCTGGCCTAACAAGCCTTGCCGTTTCAGAGATACTCTGACCCAGTTGCCTTGCCATAACAATTTGGCCATTGTCAAAGTCACCCAGATCTTTATTTTTGCCCATTTCTTCTGGAACGCATTGATTATGGAAAGTGATTGTTTGCTTAGCATCTAATATGCAGACCTTAATGTGTGGCCTTGTTAGGAGATGATCAACACTATTCACTTCACCTGTGACTGCTCATAATGTTTTGGGTCTTTTATGTTTTAGGAAGGTATTGCAATCGGATTGTCATATTTGGGGGCCCTTGGCATCAAAAACTAGTTTCACTTATGATTCTGCATATATTTTCTAAATAAAACTTTCTTTTGAACTTCCTTTCCTCTGTGTCTGTGCATCTCTGTCTTAAAGATGTAGAGAATTCTGCTGAACACAACAAAAAACAAAACATACATCCCTTAAAAGGAAACAGTTTCATCCAAATTGTTAGTTAAAAGTGATTGTAGCTTATCCTATGAATTTATTTGTTGCATAAATGATGTTTACATTTCTGTTGAAAAATTACTTAGCATATAGGTAAATACTTTTATTAACAGTGATTTTAACAATTAGGTAAACAAAAAACTGTAATCAGAGAGCATATCTTTATCTGATACCAAACAGATACAAGTTTTCGTACTCATTGAAATGCCCTATTTGACTTTTTCATCAATTGATTTTTTAAAAGAAAAAAAATATAGCAAACAAAAATTACAATGAATGGTATTGAATATTGAGTTTTTTTCCCATAATTATTTTAACTCATTCACTGTAATGCATTATTGTTCAATTTGACCAGAGGAAATTATAATTTAGTGGACAATTCAAGTGTGCACATTATTTCCCAACCATATTGAACTTTTTTCTTTTTTTTAAGTGTCATTTGTGTTACACTGTTTAATGTTAACAGGTTTTTTTTTTTTTTTTACACAAAAATAATAAAGCACTTGTGTGGCCTTTCTTGATACAATATATTTTTGCCTATTATTTCTGGCTGCTCTTGATAGACTGAAGCAGCGACTGTTTTCAGTAACTCCATAAAAGCCACCATCTAAAGGGGCATTTACACGACACCATTTGCAACTAAAAACTGAAATTTTTGAACATGTTTTAGCCATTCATTTACACGACAACAATGTTTGGGGGGCCTGAAAGTGCACGTTTTTAAAACCGTTATCGTCTCAATGTTCAGAGAAAAATGTGACAAAAATGTAAATTTGTGAAAACGGTGACATCCTGCGCATGTGTATTACGTGTTCAGTCTATAAGCACATAGTGTTTCTTTACAAAATGAAATCAACTACTGCCCCGGCATGAATAATACAGCGTTTTTAGTTGTTTTCACAGATTGTTTTCATTTTGACAATGTTGTCCTCTGTACGTGGAAAAACTTTTCCGTTTTTAGTACATCGTCATCATGTAAACATACCCTAATTCTGTTCACATTAAACAGGTTGAGGTGATGGACCTGGGGCTACAAGTCTGTGAAGAATAACTTTGAATAACGAAACAATTGACACAAGAATTGTGTCAAATCACTTATGAATGGAAAACAGGCCCTGGAGCACTTCCTAAAATAATGTTTATTTAATGCAGAACTGAGATACAACATTTACATTCATGTTGATTAAACCTGACATAAACCGCTTCTGTGCTCATTAAATAAGTCACACACAGAAGAAGATTAATGTACCTTTTTTATTTCTGGAAATGGCATGTAGTCACCACCACACTTCACGTTAGTGTCTGTCCGAGATTAGAGGATACAGTACGAGACAGGCTACCCTATTCAAACATGACCCCTTGTTACCCCACAGTTAAAACCCAAAATGACCAAATTAACTTTATTTCTTGAAATATTTTCAGCCGAACTGATTGAGTAACTACGACAAATGAAAGGAAAGAATAGCGGTGCATTAACAATTCAATTAGTAGTATTTCTGCTCCCATCACAGAAGAAAATAGTTCCTTCAAACTTGTGGCATTTGACAGCGACACACCCTACTTTTCTAAAGCAAAAGTTTGTTTTGTAAAGCATGTACAAACAAGTTGTTACGGTACACAGCACAGCTCATTCAGCAAAACTGCAACTTCTCACTGTTTAAACTGCAACTGAAGATGAACTTTGCTCACTGTTTGACAACATTGGACAAGGCTTTCTTATATGATTCTGCAGATCGCTGGACTGGGTGAAAGTCCTCCCACACGCAGTGCAGTGATACGGCCTCTCTCCAGTGTGCACTCGCTCGTGTCTTTTCAGGGCTCCAGAATGAGTGAAACCCTTTCCGCAATATGAGCACTTGTAAGGTTTTTCTCCAGTGTGGATTTTTTGGTGCTGTTTCAATGCACTGGATCTAGTAAACGTGTCCCCACACTCAAAACACATGTGAGCTCTCTCGCCAGTGTGTATTTTCTGATGATCATTAAAACAGCCCAAGCGCAAAAAGCCCTTTCCACACACAGCGCACACGTACGGCTTCTCATTTGTATGAATTTTTATGTGGGCCTTTAGGTTTGAAGCCAAAATAAAGTTTTTACCACACTGATCACACTTAAACGCCCTTTCTCCAGAGTGCGAGCGCTGATGATCTTTGAGGTTCGTTGCACATTTGAAACTCTTTCCACACTGACTGCACGTGTACGGCCTCTCTCCAGTGTGAATCCGTATGTGTCTTTTAAGGTGTCCTTTACACGTGAAACTCTTTTCACAATGAGGGCAGGTGAAAGGCTTCACTCCGGAGTGAATTTTGACGTGTTCATTGAAGTGTCCTTTATGTGTGAAACTCTTCCCACACTCAGGGCAGGTGAAACAACTGTTGGCTTCTGTTCTCTGCTTCGTTTCTTGTGAGAGATTCTGTTTCGATTCTGAACAACTAAAAGATTTTTCTCCACTTCTGAAACTATGAGCTTCTTGATACAGAGAAGTCTCCTCTGTGTCATTCACTTGACCTTCTTCTTTCACTTGCACCAGGTCTAAAACGAAAACAGTACACGGTCAAAAATCAATTCACAAAAGGTGAAATCAAAAGCAACAATGATCAAGCTTATGGCATAAAGCAAGAGCTGTCACGTATCTATTTTTATCAGATCTTTGATGTGCTGATTGATGCACTGCTAATATACAAATTAATGATCATTGCAGTATCTGTCCTCATATTATAAAGGGACAATTTACCCAAAATTTACTTAAAATTCTGTCATTGATTACTCACCCTCATGTCGTTCCAAACCTGTAAGACTTTCGTTCATCTTCGGAACACAAATGAAGATCTTTTTTTGAAATCTGAGAGTTTTCTGTCCCTCCATTGACAACTGCCACTTTGACGCTTCAAATAATTCATAAAGAGATTGTAAAACTAATCCATATGAATAGAGCGGTTAAGTCCAAAACATTTCTGAGGAGACTTACCGGTAATCACTTTTTATGATGAACAGATTGAGCTTTTATTAAACTTTGATCAGCGAATATAAACAGAAGCTCAACCAAACACATCAAGTGAACATGCTTGAGCTTCTGTTTACCACAACTGATGTGTGAGCTGGTGAATGTTTAATATGTGAATAAAAGACTAAATTCAATCTGTTCATCATATAAAGCGATCGAGTCTCTTCAGAAAATGCTGAAAATTTAGAAAACTCTTCAGACTAAACCGCTCAATTCATATGGATTAGTTTTACGATCTCTTTATGAACTTTTTGAAGCGTCAAAGTGTCAGTTGAGTAGCTGTTAGTGGAGGGACAGGAAGCTCTCAGATTTCATCAAAAAGATCTTCATTTGTGTTTGAAGATGAATGAAAGAATTATGGGTTTAAAACGACATGAGGGTGAGCCAATTATGACAAAATTTTCATTTTTGGGTGAACTATCCCTTTAACAATGTTATTTTAGTAGGTGACCAGGGAGTGCTGTATCAAATGGTAAGGTGAAACAGTTATAAATGAGCTACAGGGATTAAATCACAGATGTCGTAAGTATCTGAAAGGATTTTCAGAACAAAACTCAATTTGAGGTAAAAAATCACTTCTGTGCTATAATTTGATGTTACAATTGTAGGTTTTTATTTGACAGAATGTGTATGTGCATCTGCATTTATCTATAATTTAAGATAATTACTTTATCTTTATTTAAATAATGTTAAGCTGACCAACTAGCGATTGATATTTGTAACACTTTCCAATGTACTTATAGTGAAACCGCAAAGCATGAATAAAAACGTTTAGTGTATCTACATTTGCCACAACTGTGAGAGTAACTAACACTGCTGTTTTTTAATCTTTAAATATTTGATAAATTAGTTCAGTATTTTGCACCTGAAATTAAAATGGAATTCCTCCCATTTGTTTACTTTGAATTAAAATGCTTCAATTGAAATGGGGTGTGGGGCTGATAGAAAAACAACTGTGAGATAGTGCATTTAACAAAGTATTCATGCACACACATGTAAAACTAATAGAAAGGAGAAATTCCAAATGTAAGTTTGAGACAGGGCAAACACACTGAGAGCAATGGAAGCATGGACAAAAACTCCCCAGTCTCCACTACTGCCATGGTTTTCTAAACAAACTCTATTTGAACTTAACACCGTTTCATTAGTGAAAACTCACCAACCTATTTGTTCTTCAGTATCTTCATCTTTCACTCTGCATGCTTCTGCATCACTCATGTCTTCACTCTCATCTTTAATACACTCCATCTTTACGAGAATGCCAGGCAGATATATCAGAGCATTTATTTCTGTACAGATGAATCACAGTAATAAACGCTGTAATATGAAGCTGATTCACAGTAATAAACAGAAAATAACGGGCGAATGATGCTAACTTTATCAAATATGAGCTGTTACACCTGAATTTTTCCTGTTTGTTTGGTAACGAGACTTTGCCACGTTTACGGAGATGAAAATATTCGTGCCATTTATTTATTGGCCTGATTGAATGCCAACTCACACACACACATATTACGCGCTAAAAGCACGTGCCGCGTTTGTTTACGTTTTTCACTTCCGAGGTTAATGATAAGCCAGCACTATCACATCTTTAAGCGGATCGACCCTTTGTCGCTTATCCAGATCGGAGATGCTTTGCAAATCCTTCCTCCTTTAATATGCGAAAACGTATTTCTAATTCTTTATATTTTTTTAGAGGTTTGCAAACTGATCTCGGTGCATTTCCGCCATCTACAGGGATGGAGTGAGGACGTTGAAAAAAAAAAAAAACTAAATTGACATTGCATGCTCTTATAACGCTGATATATCAAAATACCACTGGATAACAAATGTAACTTTTAAATATATGTCACCAAAATTACCCTCTGACTTACATTTTTGTATTATTTCCTAAAGACCTTTATTTTGCTGCGTAGTTTCAATGACGTCACACGAGCTGCGGCGCATTCAGACTGCTGTGAAATTTGTATTGTGGTTATGGTTTAAGGTGTAAATAGTTACGAAACCTTCGAAAGTAGTTAATGTTATTTACAAATGTTCTGAAACAGCATGGCAGTATTACTGCATTTAGCGTAATGTAATGATAACGTAGATTATCGCCATATATGTGTTATTGTAATGCTTTTTGTAAAGTGATGTTGGTCTCTTTCAAATGGCGCAACATTTATGAGTATTATTATGGAACAGGGATTTATTTTGCATATTTATTTGGCTTTGATCTTTCCATTCAAATGTCGACCATACTAGTCTCAAACGTGACAAAGTCTCATTTCCAAACAAGCAGTAAACCCCAGCTGAGATCTATGTGACATATTATTGTAAAGATGGAGTTTATTAAAGATGAGAGAGAAGACTTGAGTCATGCAGAAGCGTGCAGAATGGAAAATGAAGATACTGAGGAACAAAGAGGTTGGTGTTAATTCTTATTCATTAATGACTGCTGACAATGAATAAATTCTTGAACAGTTCACAGTCTGAGCTGTAGAAATGATCATAACAGATCAGAAATGATCATAACAGATCAGATGGCATTAACCCGGCTAACAAAAATAGTTCAAAGAACGTTTTGCTAATGTTCTTTATTTTTTCAAACTTTATTTCTGAATGTGACTATGAACGTTCAAAACATTTTTGCTTTAAAAACGTTTTTTTTCTTGGTTATATAAATGTTAAACGTATAGTCAATCCAGAAATGAAAATTCTGTCATTAATTATTCACCTTCATGTCATTGCAAACCCATAAGGCTTTCGTTCATCTTCGAAACACAAATGAAAATGAAAATTTTGATGAAAACTGAGAGCTTCTGTCCCTCTATTGACAGCTATAAAACTGACACTTTGACACTTCAAAAAGTTTATAAAGAGATCATAAAACTAATCCATATGAATTGAGCGTTTTAGTCCAAAATTTTCTGAAGAATCTTGACCGCTTTATATGATTTTCAGATTGAATTTAGGCTTTTATTCACATATAAACATTCATCAACGCACAAATCAGTTATGATAAACGGAAGCTCAAGTATGTTCGCTTGACGCACAAGAACCAATGAGGTTCATTCTTGTGTTACGAAGCACTTTTGAGCTTCAGCAAGAACCAATGAGGTTCATTCTCGTGTTACGCAGCACGTTTGAGCTTCAGCAAGAACCAATGAGGTTCATTCTCGTGTTACGCAGCACGTTTGAGCTTCAGCAAGAACCAATGAGGTTCATTCTCGTGTTACACCACACGTTTGAGCTTCAGCAAGAACCAATGAGGTTCATTCTTGTGTTACGCAGCACGTTTGAGCTCCAGCAAGAACCAATGAGTTTAATCATCGTGTTATGCAGCATATTTCAGCTTCAGCAAGAACCAGTGAGGTTCATTCTTGTGTTACGCCACACGTTTGAGCTTCAGCAAGAGGCAATGAGGTTCAATCTCATGTTACGCAGCACGTTTAAGCTTCAGCAAGAACCAATGAGGTTCATTCTCGTGTTACGCAGCACGTTTGAGCTTCAGCAAGAACCAATGAGGTTCAATCTCATGTTACGCAGCACGTTTAAGCTTCAGCAAGAACCAATGAGGTTCATTCTCGTGTTACGCAGCACGTTTGAGCTTCAGCAAGAACCAATGAGGTTCATTCTCGTGTTACGCAGCACGTTTGAGCTCCAGCAAGAACCAATGAGGTTCATTCTCGTGTTACGCAGCACGTTTGAGCTCCAGCAAGAACCAATGAGGTTCATTCTCGTGTTACGCCACACGTTTGAGCTTCAGCAAGAACCAATGAGGTTCATTCTCATGTTACGCAGCACGTTTGAGCTCCAGCAAGAACCAATGAGGTTCATTCTTGTGTTACGCCACACGTTTGAGCTTCAGCAAGAACCAATGAGGTTCATTCTTGTGTTACGCAGCACGTTTGAGCTTCAGCAAGAACCAATGAGGTTCATTCTCATGTTACGCAGCACGTTTAAGCTTCAGCAAGAACCAATGAGGTTCATTCTCATGTTACGTAGCACGTTTGAGCTTCAGCAAGAACCAATGAGGTTCATTCTCGTGTTACGCAGCACGTTTGAGCTCCAGCAAGAACCAATGAGGTTCATTCTTATGTTACGCAGCACGTTTAAGCTTCAGCAAGAACCAATGAGGTTCATTCTCATGTTACGTAGCACGTTTGAGCTTCAGCAAGAACCAATGAGGTTCATTCTCGTGTTACGCAACACGTTTGAGCTTCAGCAAGAACCAATGAGGTTCATTCTCATGTTACGCAGCACGTTTAAGCTTCAGCAAGAACCAATGAGGTTCATTCTCATGTTACGTAGCACGTTTGAGCTTCAGCAAGAACCAATGAGGTTCATTCTCGTGTTACGCAGCACGTTTGAGCTCCAGCAAGAACCAATGAGGTTCATTCTCGTGTTACGCAGCACGTTTGAGCTTCAGCAAGAACCAATGAGGTTCAATCTCATGTTACGCAGCACGTTTGAGCTCCAGCAAGAACCAATGAGGTTCATTCTCGTGTTACGCAGCACGTTTGAGCTTCAGCAAGAACCAATGAGGTTCAATCTCATGTTACGCAGCACGTTTAAGCTTCAGCAAGGACCAATGAGGTTCATTCTCATGTTACGTAGCACGTTTGAGCTTCAGCAAGAACCAATGAGGTTCATTCTCGTGTTACGCAGCACGTTTGAGCTCCAGCAAGAACCAATGAGGTTCATTCTCGTGTTACGCAGCACGTTTGAGCTCCAGCAAGAACCAATGAGGTTCATTCTCGTGTTACGCCACACGTTTGAGCTTCAGCAAGAACCAATGAGGTTCATTCTCATGTTACGCAGCACGTTTGAGCTCCAGCAAGAACCAATGAGGTTCATTCTTGTGTTACGCAGCACGTTTAAGCTTCAGCAAGAACCAATGAGGTTCATTCTCATGTTACGCAGCACGTTTGAGCTTCAGCAAGAACCAATGAGGTTCATTCTCGTGTTACGCAGCACGTTTGAGCTTCAGCAAGAACCAATGAGGTTCATTCTCGTGTTACGCAGCACGTTTGAGCTTCAGCAAGAACCAATGAGGTTCATTCTTGTGTTTCGCAGCACGTTTAAGCTTCAGCAAGAACCAATGAGGTTCATTCTCATGTTACGCAGCACGTTTGAGCTTCAGCAAGAACCAATGAGGTTCATTCTCGTGTTACGCAGCACGTTTGAGCTTCAGCAAGAACCAATGAGGTTCATTCTCGTGTTACGCAGCACGTTTGAGCTTCAGCAAGAACCAATGAGGTTCATTCTCGTGTTACGCAGCATGTTTGAGCTTCAGCAAGAACCAATGAGGTTCATTCTTGTGTTACGCAGCACGTTTGAGCTCCTGCAAGAACCAATGAGGTTCATTCTCGTGTTACACAGCACGTTTGAGCTCCCGCAAGAACCAATGAGGTTCATTCTTGTGTTACGCAGCACGTTTGAGCTCCCGCAAGAACCAATGAGGTTCATTCTTGTGTTACACAGCACGTTTGAGCTCCCGCAAGAACCAATGAGGTTCATTCTTGTGTTACGCAGCACGTTTGAGCTCCCGCAAGAACCAATGAGGTTCATTCTTGTGTTACGCAGCACGTTTGAGCTCCAGCAAGAACCAATGAGGTTTATTCTCGTGTTACGCAGCACGTTTGAGCTCCCGCAAGAACCAATGAGGTTCATTCTTGTGTTACGCAGCACGTTTGAGCTCCCGCAAGAACCAATGAGGTTCATTCTTGTGTTACGCAGCACGTTTGAGCTCCAGCAAGAACCAATGAGGTTTATTCTCGTGTTACGCAGCACGTTTGAGCTCCAGCAAGAACCAATGAGGTTTATTCTCGTGTTACGCAGCACATTTGAGCTTCAGCAAGAACCAATGAGGTTCATTCTCGTGTTACGCAGCACGTTTAAGCTTCAGCAAGAACCAATGAGGTTCATTCTTGTGTTACGCAGCACGTTTGAGCTCCAGCAAGAACCAATGAGGTTCATTCTCGTGTTACGCAGCACGTTTGAGCTCCAGCAAGAACCAATGAGGTTCATTCTCGTGTTACGCAGCACGTTTGAGCTCCCGCAAGAACCAATGAGGTTCATTCTTGTGTTACGCAGCACGTTTGAGCTCCAGCAAGAACCAATGAGGTTTATTCTCGTGTTACGCAGCACGTTTGAGCTCCAGCAAGAACCAATGAGGTTTATTCTCGTGTTACGCAGCACATTTGAGCTTCAGCAAGAACCAATGGGGTTCATTCTCGTGTTACGCATCACGTTTGAGCTCCCGCAAGAACCAATGAGGTTC
Source organism: Scardinius erythrophthalmus (assembly GCF_964197995.2). Lineage (NCBI taxonomy): Eukaryota > Metazoa > Chordata > Actinopteri > Cypriniformes > Leuciscidae > Scardinius > Scardinius erythrophthalmus. The sequence goes on from NC_138229.1 coordinate 36,242,243, forward strand.
ATTCTTGTGTTACGCAGCACGTTTGAGCTCCAGCAAGAACCAATGAGGTTCATTCTCGTGTTACGCAGCACGTTTGAGCTCCAGCAAGAACCAATGAGGTTCATTCTCGTGTTACGCAGCACGTTTGAGCTCCTGCAAGAACCAATGAGGTTCTTTCTCGTGTTACGCAGCACGTTTGAGCTCCCGCAAGAACCAATGAGGTTCATTCTTGTGTTACGCAGCACGTTTGAGCTCCCGCAAGAACCAATGAGGTTCATTCTCGTGTTACACAGCACATTTGAGCTTCAGCAAGAACCAATCAGGTTCATTCTCGTGTTACGCAGCACATTTGAGCTTCAGCAAGAACCAATCAGGTTCATTTTCGTGTTACGCAGCACATTTGAGCTTCAGCAAGAACCAATCAGGTTCATTCTCGTGTTACGCAGCACGTTTGAGCTTCAGCAAGAACCAATGAGGTTCATTCTCGTGTTACGCAGCATGTTTGAGCTTCAGCAAGAGCTAATGAGTTTAATTGTTGTGTTACGCAGCACGTTTGAGCTCCCGCAAGAACCAATGAGGTTCATTCTCGTGTTACGCAGCACTTTTGAGCTTCAGCAAGAACCAATGAGGTTCATTCTTGTGTTACGCAGCACGTTTGAGCTTCAACAAGAACCAATGAGGTTCATTCTCATGTTTCGCAGCACGTTTGAGCTTCAGCAAGAACCAATGAGGTTCATTCTTGTGTTACGCAGCACATTTGAGCTTCAGCAAGAACCAATGAGGTTCATTCTCGTGTTACGCAGCACGTTTAAGCTTCAGCAAGAACCAATGAGGTTCATTCTTGTGTTACGCAGCACGTTTGAGCTCCTGCAAGAACCAATGAGGTTCATTCTCGTGTTACGCAGCACTTTTGAGCTTAAGCAAGAACCAATGAGGTTCATTCTCGCACGTCAAGCAGGCTTGGTTGAGCTTCTGTTTATGTTTGCTGATCAATGTTAATATGTGAATAAAAGCCTAAATTCAATATGTTCATCATAAAGCTATCAAGTCTATTCAGAATATTTGGACTAAACCGCTCAATTCATATGGATTAGTTTCACGATATCTTAATGAACTTTTTGAAGCGTCAAAATGGTAGTTGAGTAGCTGAGTAGAGTCAATGGAGGGACAGAAAGCTCTCAGATTTCATCAAAAAGATCTTCATTAGTGTTCCAAAGATGAATGAAATTCTTACGGGTTTGGAACAACAAGAGGGTGAGAAATGAATGACAGAATTTTCATTTTTGTGTGAAGTATCCCTTTAAGGGAGTATTGCATTTATAATTTTGCAAACATTATTGGAATGTTATATGTGATTGATCCTTCTGAACCAATTTAGGATTTTTTTAAAAAGTTTCATTAACGATGTATATATACATATATATTTGGTGCTAGCGTTTTGACGAATGTTCTCTTAACATTACTGGAAGAATGTTTGTACATAACTTTGAGAAAACCATAAGGTTTGCTAAAGTTCTGAGAATGTTCCCCTGTTAGCTGGGGAATTGTTAGATTGCATTTTAATGTGTCATTCTTGAATTGATTTGGACAATTAAACATGTTTTAGGCCTGATAGAAGTCAAAGAGGAACATCAGGAACTGAATGAAGTGGAGGAGAAAGATCTGTATGAGGATCCTCATCATTTCATAAATGAAGAACAGTCTTGTAGTTGGTCACATAAAGATAATAATCTTTCACAAGAAACAGGGCAGAAAACAGAAGCCAAAAACTCTTTTACTTGCTCTCAGTGTGGAAAGAGTTTCACACGCAAAGGACACCTGAAGATTCACATGATAATTCACACAGGTGAGAGACCGTACACCTGCCCTCAGTGTGCGAAGAGTTTCACATGCAAAGGAAGCCTTAAGGATCACTTCAAAATCCACTCTGGAGAGAAGCCTTTCACATGCCCTCAGTGTGGATGGAGTTTTGCACGTCAAGAAGACCTTAAGAGGCACATAAGGATTCACACTGGAGAGAAGCCGTTCACATGCTCTCAGTGCGAAAAGTGTTTTACAAGCTCAGGAGACCTTAAGAGGCACTTACGAATTCACTCCGGTGAGAGGCCTTTTACCTGCCCTCAGTGCGGAAAGAGTTTCACGCAAAAGGAAGGTCTTAAGGAACACACAAAAATTCATTCTGGGGAGAAGCTTTTTGCATGCATGTTGTGCGGGAAGAGTTTCACACATCAAAGAAGCTTAAAAAGGCACATGAAGGTTCATTCTGGAGAGAAATTACACCAGTGCTCTGAGTGTGGCAGGAGATTTGCAGAAGCTGGCAATCTCAAAACTCACTTGCTGTCTCACACTGGAGAAAGACCATTTAGCTGTGAGCGCTGTGATAAGAAGTTTTTTTTGGCCGTTCACTTAAAGACACACATGAGGATTCATGAAGATGAAACGCGTTACGTGTGTTCTTTTTGTGGGAAGAGTTTTCTGTGGCTTAACGGGTTTAAAGACCATCAGAAAACGCATATTGGTGAGAAACCCTACGTGTGCTTGGAATGTGGAAGCAATTTCACTAGAGCCGGTGAATTGAAAGTGCATGAACGAATCCATACTGGAGAAAAACCCTACAAGTGTTCACACTGTGAAAAGAGTTTCACTCAGTCAGGAGCTCTGAAAATTCATGAGCGAGTGCACACTGGAGAGAAGCCGTACCTCTGCCCTTCATGTGGGAAGACTTTCAGCCGATATGGAAATCTAGGGAAGCATTTAAAAAATGCTTGCCCAAAGTTGAGAAACTGAGCAAAGTTCACCTTGAAGTAGAGCTGCACTATTCGTGATCAATTGAGAATTGCGATTTTTTGGTTTCAAATAGAGATCACGATTAGAGATCACAATCACATGTCATTTACTAGAGGCTCTGACAGAATGTTAATTGCTGCAGTCTTTTTAAAATGTTCAATTCATTTAAATGAATTATATATAAAAAAAAAATGGTTTGAGTGAAAGATTCAATGTCACAAATTGATATTTGAAGTGCCTAGTTACTTCCAAAAGTTGATTTGCGCTATTTTGATCGCTTCCGTAGACGGAGGTTTTTATATCTAAATTATAAACTTTGTTTTATCCCAGTACTTCTGTGATAATTTGAAAATTTGCAACACAAATAATGTGTGGTTGAAAAGACTCTTTGTGAAGCTGTTTCACACATGAACATCTGCTCTCTCTGGATCAGCGGCAGCGCCAACACAAATCTGAATGTTCCAGTGTGATTTTGTCAAAGGTTTAATAGACACAGGCGAATCGTTGTCGTTTAGGAATGAGATTGCGTGGGTGCTTGTAGATGTTTTAACGATTAATCATGCAGCTCTAACTTTAAGTGAAATACTTGGACAGAATATCCTCCAAAAAGCATTTTTGGAAATTTAGACAGGAATATTAATGGAGGACAAAGTGTATTACTGTGAAATCATAGACTGTAAAAGAATATGGACGTAGTGTCCGTGACGTCACCCGTAGGTTTCTGAAGAGCATTTTTGAAGCCTAAAGTGGGCGGAGCCGGCCGTCGCCATCTTGGCCTTGCGTCACTCCCGAATAACAGAAAATAGACAAACAGGCGGGGCGTGAGTGGAGCTGAGGAGCCTGGCCTGGCTATCTGAAATCACCTAGCTCGACGTGATCGAGTTAGCTGATGATGTAAAGCCAATTAAACGTTCCTATTTTTGCCCTTCGAAATATTATAATAGTTAAAAGACATGGCTACAAGTGAGACTGTGTATTACTTCGAGAGTGTTTGTGTGTGACAGTGATTTATGTGCATACATGTCCGTCACTCTTTCATGGTCCGTCAGCGCGGCATCGCTCAAGTTCATAGAGAGCTTATTCAGTCCATTTTAAATTCTGATGTTGGCCGTCTCTCAAATGGGTTATGGTTTAACCGTTAAACCATAGATATATTGCCGTTGAAGTGCAAGTAAATGCGCTAGAAAATCCGCGCTCATTCACGGACGGAGAAAGCGCCGACGCCCGCATGATTTAACCTGACGGTAACCTACATAAGCATATTATAAATCCATCTGTTCCATGGGAGCAGAACGAACGAGCATTTATTGACGTTTTAAATTTGAAAACCCCAAAAAGCAACGAAATTGTCAGACATCCATTAGTGCATGTTCACAGAGTAAAACAACTGAAATACAGCGCTGGTTGTTCTCTCGAACGATAACGACGAAATCCAAAGACGTGCTTTGTAACGTTACCCAAGTATTAAATTGTATGAAATAATAATCCCGAAAAAAGCACAAACACTGCAGAGATGGCAAGTTCAGCAGCTAACATTGCTGAGGTGAAGTGACGGCTAGTAACAGCAGACAAACGGCTAGCACTGACAGCGGCAATCCATCTGTCACTCAAGTGGCTTGGCCACACCCTTAAATTTAAATATTAATCAACTAAACGGACGAGTTATAAAATAATTCACCCCCCTCACAGTTGTTATGAAGGGCAAAATTAGCTGTATAGACCAAATCCACATACAGATACCAGGCTTTAAACACGTTTTTTTCTGCTGTAAAGTTGGTCATTTTAACATGGGGGAGATACAGATTTGACTCACTTCTGACAACAGCCTCAAGCGGCCAGTCAACGAATTGCAGTTTAACTCACTTCCGTGTTGGTTTCAAGAGAGAGACGGGGAGGTTGCCGCTTGTGTGAAATGCTACAAAATGTGTAGGGATGCTTTAAGAGAATAGTAATATTCTAAATGACTACTTTTTTTGCACATCATTGGTCAAACAATGCCAATATAAGCCTGTTATTCATTCTTATATCCTCTATCATATCTTTAAAATGTAATTTTGGTCATCATAATTCTTCAGAGAACTGAAAATATTTTTTTTATTTTTATTGAGTGCTATTGTAATCAGTGTCCTATTGTAAGCTTAGCCATTGACTACTATTATTGTATGGATGAAAAGGGTCTAAGGAAACGAGGTAACTTCAGTTTTCCTACTTTGTTTTTATTTGCATAAATCATGGAAAAACGACAAATGCATATAGTTAAGGTGGAAAAAAGTGATGTGAAAGTGTGTATGTGTACATTCAGACATTTGAATGACTCACAGCCAGTCAAATGCATCCTTTTCTCTCCCTTTTATGTGGGAATATTTTTTGTGGCCATCAGAAAACACATTGGTGAGAAACATACGTGTGCTTGGATTGTGGAAGTACACCAGAGTACTTTTACCAATTCACTGATTTACTCTTCCTTTTATTCATTTAGCAGACCAAAGGGATTTACAAATGAGGAATACATACAATGATTCATCTTATGGGGGCAATAACACAAGAAGTGCTTACAATAGAAAGTTCCAATCATTGTCTAGAATAGTATACAGGCTATAACTGTGAGGCACTTAAGAAATAGTGAAAGCATAGAAGAGATTTAATTCATGTAAACGTCATTAAGCTTCAGAGGTTGTCAACACACTTGTGCTTTTCATGAGAATCCAATGGGTGTGAAGTGAATATGCATGACTGTAAAGCATTGTTATGATACACAGCAGTCATTACTTCCCATCAGAAATATTCTACAGCTTGACATGATCTCACACATTTATTTTTTTCACAGCAAAAGTTTCTATAGAATTTCCATTCTTACATCATTTTGTAAGTCCTTGTAAATAATCTCATTAGATGTGTGATGTTTGTCGCTATGTCTGTAATTAAATTCAATGCGATTCTAGATGTAGAACTGTACATATCATCAGAAGTGTGAATGTATGAGTTCCATCTTACTAGTAATGCTAATAGTAAAATAACATTTTGTATCAATTTGGATAGTGATGTAATAATTTGTCGAATAGTCCAATGGTTATACAATAAAATGCAACTCGTTACTTTTATCCACTATATAATTGTCATGCATCTCAAATTTGGAAGCAAAATGGTCATCAATACATGATGCAGAATTGCCTGTTGTTAAGAGATTATGCATTTTAAAAGAATTATGTAATCTCATTCCCTGTGCAGTTAAAGGACGATTGATAATTTTTTTGGTTACAAAGCCTACACTGCCCTCCCTCACTGAAAAATCTCCTTCACTGACACTGAAGTTAAAGCACAAGCCTAATTTAATCTATTCTACAGGTGAAGGCCAAGTTTGGACACAATAACCCAACAGTCGTAAGAGATAGGAGGCTGGTCAGAGATTTGATGCGCTGCAATCACTCTCATTTTTGTACACAAACAAATGCCTAATAAATACTTTCACCTTGAAGTTTATAGTTTCTTCTTTATTTCAATACAATTTTATTTTATATAAAAAAAAGAGAGCTGTTTTAATTGCTGTAGCATTTAGCAACAGCAGCAGCTAGTGGTCAAGCAGTTCAGTCTGCAGGAGTGTACTTCTGATCAGCATCTTCTAGCTCCGTCTGAAGCTGTTTGTACTGCAATACACTCAGTGTTTCCTACAATTCAACACCACTCAGCTGCAAGCATAGAGACCTGTAGCCCCAACAAGACTAACTAGTGAGAACTGCATAAACACTGCCACTGTGTTAAGATTGTGTCTCTGAACAAGTAGCAGTATAGAGGGTTTTGGTAATATTTGATCATAGGTTCTAATAGACTTATATGGTTTTGTATGGGTTTTTTTTTTTTGTCAAGTGTGACATTTTCTGGAGAATTTGAACAATTTCTGGAAACTTAAAATAATGCATGTAGATTTTTAGAATTTTTCCATTTTTGACTGATATGTCCTGATTTCTTTCGTTTAATCTCGTTTAGTCTTTTACTATCTTCTTCTATTTCTAGTCTTGGCTAACAGACGGTGGCGGCAATGCACTGTTTTAGTTTGCAAACCGCCGTTAAAAGGTTTTTAGAAGAACCTCGGCCGCTTGCCAGTGACGTCATCAGGGCTGCGCCAGGTCTGCTGAAAATCGGTCGAGAAGAGGTTTGTGATTTTGAGCGGAATAATATGCATGTAAGGTGGACAAATGACATTAAATGATTTATGTTTTAGAAAAGTATCCAAGAGACATTATTATTCTCGATAATTAGTTTACTAATAGATTTTATTCTCGATTTTAATTTTGTAATGCTTTATTTGTTGAGTTCTTATAAACGTAGAAACTTACATTGTTTTTTCTTTCGGTAAAATGCATGCTCACGTGGAACAGATTGATATATTTCGTGGTTTATTTTCTTTCACCAGTAATATCACCAGTGATATTATCATTTTAAACGTGACGAAGACGCGAAAGTCTTGAGTTTTGACAGCTCTTCCTGACATCCTGTGAGCGAGGTTGTTAAAGAGGAGATTGAAGACATGAGTGAGACAGAAGCATGCAGAATGAAAGATGAAGATACGGAGGAACAAAGAGGTTGGTGATCGTTCTTGATTAATAAATTATTAACATTAAAGTAACAAAGCCTCATAGAGGCAAAATGGCATAAAAAGACAACAAACCTCCATTATAGTGTATTTATTAGTGCTGTCAATCCTTAAAAAAAGTTAATCGCAAATTATTGTGTAATTAATTGTGATTAATCGCACCTAACATTAAAGTTTTTAATATACTTTTATATTGTAATAATTTCACATTTAATCTCCAAATTAATGTAGAAACAACAAAAAGACAGTAGCCTATATTTTAAATGTTTGTTTAATGGCATCTTTTTATGAAAGAAGTATATAGCCTATAACACTGCTACTGATGTCTCTATGAAATAGATTTCTTTCCTCCCTTAATTTTAGACATTCAGCATGACAGTATCATTTTAACATTTATTAGGCTTTAAAAAATATAACAGCATTTAATTTTTGTGAACTTAAAACAATCTTCACATAAACCCATTATAATAAATGCCACATTTACCTGTGCGCTTCAATATATCAAGGCTCATCACTGAGGTTTTTTTCTACTGGCCCAGTCAGACTGGTTCAGATTTTTACTTGAACTGTCAAAATGCACAAAAAGATATTGTTTTCGTTGTTTTTGACCCATGTAACCTTGGAAACGGTGCTTTAAGATTTTCAGGTAGTCAGGAAATAAACAGAAATTTAATGAAGTTGTCAAACACTTCACAGTCTTCACTGCATAAATTGTTATATTAAATACAGATTAATTATAATTAAAGCTTCACAAGTTATTCAGTCAAGAGTAGTGTGAGTGATTTTCTATTTTTCTTTTGTTTTTTGATTATCCTTTTATTACAGACAGCAGGAGTTATTAGGCTGATGTCACGTTAAGACCCCATTTTCTCACAACTCTTCACATTGATTTAAGACTTCATTTAACTAATTTAAGACTGAGTTTGTGAGAAAACCCGAAGCAAACAACAACAATAATAATAATAAACAATAATTTTGTGTGTTTTTGTCCGTTCAAGCGCTGTCTGAAGCGGTTTTCTGTGCGCACGAGTCACACGGACAGGACATTCACCGATGTGTGCCAGTACTGCACTGCGTTCTCTTCTGTGTCTTATCGCGCTTAAATCGATCGTTTACGCTTTGATTTTGACAGCCCTAATATTTATAAATCATTCATCATCCTGATCTGATGGAACACAGCAAATGTCAATCTTTTTAGGATTATTTTGTTTAGCTTTTTATCCGTCTTGTTTTATTTGTTGTACTTAAATAGTTTTTTTTTTTTTCTTCTTTTTTTTTCACGATGTTCATTTTAGACCCAATGGAAGAGAAAGATGAAAGTCAAGAACTGAATGGGGTGAAGAAGAAGCCTCATAAATTAAAAATTAGGGAAAAGTCTTCAAGTTGCTCAGAGACTGAAAAGAACGTTTCTCAAAAAAGAACTGAAGCTAAAAGCTCTTTCGCCTGCTCTCAGTGTGGAAAGAGTTTCACACGTAAAGGACACCTTGAGGTTCACATGGTAATCCACACAGGTGAGAGACCGTACACCTGCCCTCAGTGTGCGAAGAGTTTCACATGCAAAGGAAGCCTTAAGGATCACTTTAGGATTCACACAGGTGAGAGGCCTTTTACCTGCCCTCAGTGTAGCAAGAGTTTCACTAATTCAGGAGGACTTAAGAGGCACATACGAATTCACACAGGTGAGAGGCCTTTTACCTGCCGACAATGTGGAAAGAGTTTCCCAAGTTCAGGAGAGCTTAAGAGGCACATACGGATTCACTCTAGAGAGAGGCCTTTTACCTGCCCTCAGTGCGGAAAGAGTTACAAACAAAAAGAAGTTCTTAGGGAACACGCCAAAACTCACACGGGAGAAAGGCCTTTCGCATGCATGTTGTGTGGGAAGAGTTTCACACAACAGAGCACCTTAAAAGTTCACATGAAGGTTCATTCTGGAGAGAAATTACACCAGTGCTCTGAGTGTGGCCGGAGATTCTCAGAGGCCTGCAATCTCAAAACTCACTTGCTGTCTCACACTGGAGAAAGACCATTTAGCTGTGAGCGCTGTGATAAGAAGTTTTTTCTGGCCGTTCACTTAAAGACACACATGAGGATTCATGAAGACGAAAGACGTTACGTGTGTTCTTTTTGTGGGAAGAGTTTTCTGTGGCTGCATGGTTTTAAAGATCATCAGAAAACACACATTGGTGAGAAACCCTACGTGTGCTTGGACTGTGGGAAAACCTTTGCTAGAGCTGCAGAATTGAAAGTGCATGAACGAATCCATACTGGAGAAAAACCTTACAAGTGTTCACACTGTGAAAAGAGTTTCACTCAGTCATCAGGCCTGAAAGTGCACGAGCGAGTGCACACTGGAGAGAAGCCGTACCTCTGCCCTTCATGTGGGAAGACTTTCAGCCGATATGGTAGTCTAGGGAAGCATTTAAAAAAGGCTTGCCCGAAGTTGAGAAAGTGAGCCAAGTTCTCCTTAAAGTTGTATAGAAATATAAAAAATTATTACTATTATTTGCTCGTGGTAGCAGTTATCAACTATACTGATATCAGTGTGTGGCAAAACTTTACAATAAGGTTCTATTCTTAAAATTGGTTTACTACGTTAGTTAACATGAACTGACAATGGAAAAAAGAAATAGTTCAACATTTACTAATACATTACTAAGTTCAAAAGTTGTATCTGTTAATATTATTTCATGGACCTGAGATGACATGAACAGTTGAATTTTCATTAAATAATGTTAACAAAGATAAATACTGTAGCAAATGTATTGCTCGTTGTTAATGTTAGTTAACGTTAACTAGTGTGACCTTATTGTTAAGTTCTGGCCAGTTTATGTATCTTTAATAAATCTTTAAAATGTAATTTTGTAAATTATAGCTCTTCAGTACTGAAAATGATTGAAGTATCATTTGTTTTTATTGCAAAAACATGCATGCTTGAAATGTGTCAGTTTGTGCTCTAGTAGGGTACATTAATCATGTATATTTGTCACTTAATGGACTAATAAACCGGCAACTAAGATGTAGTTTTAGTGTTTCTAGCCATGTATGGAATTACTAGCTAAAGAAAGGAGCATGCAATGAGCACAATTTTACTTCAAATGAAGCTTTTTTTTAACATTGGTATCTTCATTTTAACTTTATTGTAATACTGTAGATTCCTGCCTTGATGGAAGCATTAAATGTCGTCGTTTTATATTTAATTAACCTGTACTGGTTTTTTGCAGCACTGTAAAGTGGAACCATTTAATAAATGTGCCTTTAAATTCCCCTTTACACCACCAGATGGAGGCCTCACCTCAAGCCTGACACTGAACCGGAAGCTCGCTGTTTCCTGCTATCCGATTTACTATTGTCATACTCACAGTCATCTGTATCTTGCCTGTGTCACTCGAAGACAGAGCACTCTTTTGGATTTGTTTGTCTTGTCAGTCTTTCTTCAGTGGCTTGTGTTTATGAATGTTGCTTGCCTTCTGACTCTTGTTCTGAATGGCTCGTGTTGAAATATTTGACAGTCACTTTAATAAAAACCTTTAATTTCCGAAGGTTTCTGTAAGCTTGATCTTTTGCAAACCAAGACTGGCTTTGTAGTTGATGTGTTGATTTATGTGGGTTTCTGGTATGGTGAGTTTGGTGGCAGATATTCCCAGGATTTTAAGTGACTGTGATATTTGGGATATTTGGGATAAGAACATATCATGCTCGGATGCTCCGGTTGTCATTTGAGTTCATTGGTTCACCAACTAGCTTTACATGACATCTTTAATCCAGTGTCTGTATGTTGGAGGTGAAGAGTCTTTCCATTTACACAAAATTAGCCTCCTAGCAAGAAGTGATCAGAAAGCGATAACATCAGACTGGGATTTTGTTAGCTTATCATATTGACTAACAACCCGTAAAATTGCTGTCTACATGGCTGGAGCAATAAATTGACCAACCATTTTAGAGAAGGTCTCAAAAACTATGAGTCCAGAAAAAAGATTTGAAATTGCAATTGTAAATTTTAAACTTCCATTAATATTTTAATCTTTCAGCCCATTAAACCAATGGCAATAAAAAGTAAATAAATAAAAGAAATACCACTAATACATCTTGCCATTTAATATTTTTATTTCATGTCAACAGAACCTCAACTAGTTTCCTATCAAACAATAGTTTCAATGAAAAGAAGATAAAGGTATATGTAGAACTTTTATTATATTACAAGTGTATGAAAATACAAATTAACCTGTTTTATTATTGTATCAGTATTGTACATTTGACGTGTCTTTATTAAGATGTTTACACAGGAACACACGAGATAGATCTGCCACCAAACACGGGCTAAACAACACTGCTAACTCAGAGATTCAGCCACCTGTTGCACAAGCATGCCATCTAGTGGTCACACTCCCAAATAACCTTACACTTCACTACACATCAACAGACCCGCAACTAGTTTCCCATCAAAAAATGGTTTCAAAGAAGGGAAAGTGTATGAAAATACAAATTAACCTGTTTTATTATTGTATCACACCATATTGAGTCCTCCAGTTCAAGCTGACATTTCAATTATTTGACGCCTCTCCCCCACATTTAGATAGGCTGAGAGAGTTAAATCTACCAGCAAGTCATAACAGCAAGCTTCATGCTTTATTACTGTGCTAAATCTGTCTATGAATGACTACAAACTCATTTCTGAGCACAGCTCTGATCTTGTAACATACTGTAATGAACTGGCGAACACAATCAAGCACTAAACAAGGGTCATATTGCCTTTCAGTAATACAAGCGCTGTGACCATTTAAGGTGTGCACAATGTGGTCTCACGATGAGGCCATCTTTGCTAAAGACACGCTGTACCTGTGCAGAGGAGGCTGGTATAGACAACACTTTTACTGCCAGAGAGTGGAGCTGTGGGAATCTCTCCCTGTTTGTAGACCAACATTTAATTGTTGTATTTGTGTCCGTGTCTTGAATGGCATCAATGTACTTATGTGTCTGAGCTTAAAGTTCACTTTGAAAATAAATGTTGGTATGTTTTAGCTTACCTCAAGGGCATCCAAGATGTAGGTGTCTTTTTTTCCGCAGTAGTTTCAATTTGGATATTTTTAGGTCAAACCGTTCTTGTCTGTCAGTCATTTAATGCAGGTCGATGGTCACTGTATCAAAACACAAGCACAGAGTCCAAATTAAAACAATTCCCCGTCGTCCAAATCAAACAATTCCCCATCGTAAGTACACATTGATGGCCTAAGACACGAAACGAGTGGTTTGTGTGAGAAAATGAACAGTATTTATATAGTTTTTACCTCTTGTAACACAGCACACGTCCAAATGATCTGACGGCGCGGGCGGGTATAGATGTATACACTAGATGTCGCTTGGCTACGGTTTCGTTCCAATGAACTGCAGTAGCCAAGGCGACATCTATGTATATATCTATACCCGCCCGCGCCGTCAGATCATTTAGACGTGTGCTGTTTTCAAGAGATAACAACGATATAAATACTGTTCGTTTTCTCACACAAACCGCTCGTTTCGCTGAGAGGCTCAGCTGCTTGTGGGCTCCATAGCGAGCTAGAAGTTGTAGGCATTTGTCAAGAGGAGAGTCTGTGGTTTCATCAGCATCTCTTTATCTGCTGTAGCTTCAACATCTGCAGTCAAAATATCTGAAAAATACGACACATGCACAAATAATACATTAAAATGCATTATTTGGATTTAGGGACCTAATGACCATTATTGTACGCATATTTTATGCTCTGCAATATACAGACTATATGGTAGACAAATAAAAAGAATAAAATGCAGACAAATAATTTGTAGGTTATTATTAAAGCAATCTATAAGTGATCTTTTCAGATCCTCTCTTAATTTCTTCACCCAAACTGGATTCTCGCTGTTGATTACATCTGAATCAACCCAGTTAAGGTCAAACTGATGGTCAAGCATTGTTGCCAAGAAATAGACATTATGGTTGAACTGGTCCATTTTCCCATTTTGCTCAACCATTTTGTTTCTCACAAAGATCTCAGAGAAGCTCTTTAACAGTGATTGGCGAAGGGCTTTGGCTAATGGCCGGCAGTGACTTCTTGACTCTGATATTTGGAGCAGATGAGTGTTTAAATCCAGTACAGTGGGGACCACCATACTAATACCCAGCAAGCCATTTTGCTTTTAAAAGACGTCTAATAGCCGTCCAAACACAGCCCTGACGTCTAGGCTAAAACAAGGCAAAATTTGGGCTGTCAGTGAAAATGTAATAGAAGTCTAACCATAGCCCAAGAATAGACACACAGGCTACGCATAGCACATGTCAAAGAAATGAAACCAAACACATTTTAATCACTGTTGACTTTGCTTACATGATAGAATATCATACATCTCACAAGTTATTTTGGCAAAAACGGCATGTAACCAAATTCAAGGTTATTTTGGCTCGAAGCGGTTTACTCATAGCCGGACTATATGGGGTCTATAGTTAACCGAGGCGGTGAAATGACGGCTATTGCTTGCTGGGTGGTGACATTTTCTCACATTTGTTTTCCTTGCAATGGGTGTGTATTTGTTGTCCATTACTTTCAAGAAATGCTGATTTTCAACTACTGACAGTGGTAAAGTTCAGCCAATGGAGAATTTGCATCATAAAGTTGCACTGCTTGTTTAGCCAATTCTGGTCTTGTAGATCCTGCTGTGCAGCTTCTGCTGGTTGAGCACTGTACTCTCTTATTCTGAAAAAAAAAAAAAAAAAAAAACCTTTTAGCGATTCTTACTCATTCAAAAGGAGGAGACTTTACAGAGTGCTTGATTCTTGCATTGTCTAAAACCAAATAATTTACTGAAAGAAATATGAAGATAAAATGTCTATGGATAACTCACTTATAATAAACACTGCAATATTCCATAGCAAATAAGAGTTTGTCAGTTTTGATTTCATGACTTTAAACTGTAGTGAGCTGAATTTATGAGCCGTTTAGAGTGCATTTGTTCACTGGTGTTCTGCCTTGGCAGACCTTTATATATTCATTTATATCATTATAATTTTTTATAAAGTATGTATATTGTTGTATGTGCACTTGCATATTGTTGCCCTATTGGTTTTATTGCTTCTATTGTTCTCTTCATTTGTAAGTAGCTTTGTACATAAGCATCTGCTAAATGATTAAATGCAAATGCACTTAATATTGCAAGAGAAATGTCAGTTGTGCAAACAGTACATCTGTTAGAGGATCTTGAACATTTTCTCATTTTTTCAACAACAACAAAAAAAGAAGTATATATATTTGTTAATCAATTATTCTTTGTTATTGGATGACATTTTCTTCTTCGTATAAGAAGTATACAAGTATGCATTTTGGCGGACCTTTATTTTGATCCTTCGCGTTGTGGTGTTGTGACGTCGTTCGCGCATGCGTCATACGCGGCTCGGGCTCGAGAAATGCGGAAGGAGTGATTTGTGCTTTTGAACGCAAATGCATTGGTCGTATATAAAACTGCAAGGAAGTTTTGACTTGGTTTTAAGTTTGTTATGTGCTAGTAACGTGAAATTATTGTAGATTATTAAATGTAGTATTGCACAGCTCTATGTGAAGTGCTAGAGATTGTTTTGTGAATGGCAGGATATACACTTGGTATACTCTTGTAAAGATGGAGTTTATTAAAGATGATAGTGAAGACATGAGTGATGCAGAAGCATGCAGAATAAAAGATGAAGATGGAGAGGAACAAAGAGGTTGGTGATCATTCTTTATTCTTTCCATTCTTCTTTCATGATTAACAAATTAAATAAGGAGAACAGAAGTTTTCATGGTCACCAAGTTTGTTTTTCAACCATATCTAATGTCATCACCATGAAAATGGCATAAATAACTTTAAGCACATGAAACATCAATTAAAATAAACACTTGGTCTCTAACAGTCAGTTTAATTGATTTTTAACTCTTTCATGTGTTCATTTTAGACCTGGTGGAAGGTAAAGAGCAAAGTGAAGAACAGAATGAAGTGGAGGAGAAAAAGCAGGTTCAGAAATCTAATTATTTCATAATTGGAGAAAAATCTCTTAATTGCTCCCAATCTGAAAATGATCTTTCACCAGAAAGAACAGAATTGAAAAACTGCTTCACCTGCCCACAATGTGGAAAGAGTTTCACATGTAAACGAGACCTTAGGAGACACATAAGGATTCACACTGGAGAGAAGCCGTTCACATGCTCTCAGTGCGAAAAGTGTTTCGCAAATTCAGGAGACCTTAAGAGGCACTTACGAATTCACTCCGGTGAGAGGCCTTTTACCTGCCCTCAGTGCGGAAAGAGTTTCACGCAGAAGGAAGGTCTTAAGGAACACACCAAAATTCACACGGGAGAGAAGCCTTTCGCATGCATGTTGTGCGGGAAGAGTTTCACACATCAAAACAGCTTGAAAAGGCACATGAAGGTTCATTCTGGAGAGAAATTACACCAGTGCTCTGAGTGTGGCAGGAGATTCTCAGAGGCCTGCAATCTCAAAACTCACTTGCTGTCTCACACTGGAGAAAGACCATTTAGCTGTGAGCGCTGTGATAAGAAGTTTTTTTTGGCCGTTCACTTAAAGACACACATGAGGATTCATGAAGAAGAAAAGCGTTACGTGTGTTCTTTTTGTGGGAAGAGTTTTCTGTGGCTTAACGGGTTTAAAGACCATCAGAAAACGCATATTGGTGAGAAACCCTACGAGTGCTTGGACTGTGGCAGTACTTTTATTAGAGCCGGTGAACTGAAAGTGCATGAACGAATCCATACTGGAGAAAAACCTTACAAGTGTTCACACTGTGAAAAGAGTTTCACAGTTTCAGGAGCCTTGAAAGTGCACGAGCGAGTGCACACTGGAGAGAAGCCGTACCTCTGCCCTTCATGTGGGAAGACTTTCAGCCGATATGGAAATCTAGGGAAACATTTAAAAAATGCTTGCCCAAAGTTGAAAAACTGAGTTCACCCTCAGGAATAAGCCTGTTATGATTAATTGAAAATGCTTTAACTGTTTCCATTTACATTTTCATCTGGCCAAAATGTGGCTCCTTTTTTTAAAATTGCTTTTTTATCGCCAATAATTTTTCAGTTTGGCTAATAGAAGCAGGACTTTTATTTTGACATTGCTGAGAACACTAGGATCCCCCATTCTCTGTCTCTATTAGTTTTCAGTCTTTGTTTAACAGTTGTCATAGAAAAAAAAAAAATTCACATAATGTTGACAATGTGGATAGGGGTGTTCAGCTTGAACGTTTAAACAAGCATGGTGGCACACACAGCCAGCCGTGAGCTATAACTTACCTAATATGATCATCAGAAGAATTGCAATGCATTACAATCACGACCGAAAACAAAATCAACATTTAACAGCGTTTCCCACAGGATTTAGTGAAATTGTGATGGATGGACCTAGGCCTCAAAGGAAGACAATTTTGTACAATTTAAAGTTAAATTCATAAATCTGGTGCACTTTGAGATTACGATTTTAAGAGCTCCAACCCATAATCAGTGTGTATCTTGAACAAAGTCAGTGCATTGACTTGTGCCTGAACTTTAAATGGGACACAACCCTTAGTTGTGACATAGTGTCTCAGTCTACATTACACTACATAATACTACTAATAATATAGTATTATTCACATGACAGTAATAGCCATATATTGTAAAACAAATGCACTGAAAAATAAATGAAACGTTCCAGGGAACTACACTAACCTTTTCCACTGGTGGCACTTGCGCTACTAACTTTTTCAGTTACTGGCGCAAAACATGATTTGGTCGCACAAATTATTTAAAGTAAGCCGCTCTGGATAATAATGAACAATAATGAAACTATTACATACAGATGTGCTTTTTATTTTACTTGCCATCTTTTAAACCACATGCCTTCTTGTTTTCTTTAACATTGGTTGGGAATGGGATAGATTTTCTGCTAAATGGATTTCAACAAGCTATGGGCACAGATGGGCAGACTCCTGAACTCTTAAGTAGTGATGCACTGATGTGAAAATTGTGGTCAATACCGATAATAACCGATATTAATATTGCTGTTATGGCATAAAACAGTAAAAAAAATAAAAAAAATAACAGGAACATTGTGTACAATTAAGATAGGCTACTTAATTTATTATTCCAATTAGGGTTTTTTTGGGCGATATGGCAAAAATATCGTTTCACGATTTTATCACGATTATTTTTTATGTTGGTTTTACTATTTTGTGACTGAGCATTACAGCCAAACTAATGTCCATATTTTAAAAACAAAGCCTTAGGTAACAAAACATATTATTAAAAAATGGCAGACAGGGGCAAAGATAAAAATATTTGTCATTATTTTCTTTGTTATTAAATATTAAGATCAAAGATACACATTACACATACACAACTTAATATACAAATTAAATAACAGTGTTTTATGTTTTCAGCTTCAGTAGGTGTATTTAACAGTAGCATTGAAGAAAGTAATTAAATTAACAAATATGAAAATAAAACAAAATAGACTTCACTGTATAAATTATACGTTGATACTTATTTTATTAACGTTAAATAGTTCTCCTAAAAATTCAAATTGTCATAATTTACTCTCTCAAGATGTTTTCAACTCGAATAAGTTTCTTTCTTCTGTTGAAAATAAAAGATATTCGGAAGAATGTGGGTAACCAAACAGTTGATGTACCCCTGTGACATTTCTCCTATGGAAGTCAATGGGGACCAGCTACTGGATAGCCACATTCTTCAAAATATTAATATTAGAAAAATATTAGAAGGAAATTAATACAGGTTTGGAACAACATTAGAGTGCGTTAATGATGAGATATTTTTTTATTTTTGGGTGAACTAGCCTATCCCTTTAAGGACAAGCGGCAGCGTGTTTACTATTGCTACTGTCTCTTTAAGAGTTGCGCGCAAAGCGTCTAATATACACGCATTTGACAAGCAGATTTACTCATTTTTCTCAAGTTTTCTTTCACTTTAGACATAACCGACTTTGTTTATGTAAACCTTGTGTGTATTTAACAGTATAAGCACAATACGACTCGAAAGATAACTTAGTCCAGTATCCAGGCACTGGTAGACAGGCTTTTAGTGCATGTGAGCTTCACATGTACGCGCTGAGGAACGCACACGTTAGAACACGTTAAAATATAAAACGTTAAATACTAAATGTAAACTATAGCCCGTCAATTTTCATTTTACAATTATCTTCTCTATCTGTGTGCGCGCGTCCGTGTTTGTGTGAGAGAGAGAGAGAGCCGCTCGCGCAGCACCATAGACGTGCAGCACTGATACAGGCTACGTTTTAATCTAAGTAACGGTCGTGGGGCTGAAGTTTTGAATGCGCAGAGCACGTTATAAAACGTAGGCCTATTCTTAAAATACACATTTCTGTTTTAATAAATGCTCATAGTAAATCATAGCATATTGCCTAAAACAGTGAAATAATCAGTGATACATTTGCGACCCATTCAAAATTAGGGTCGCAATGGCATTTCAAAAGGTCGCATATGCGACCATTTTGGTCGCAGTGTAGTTCCCTGCGTTCATAATTAGTTTTGCCTTAATTGCTAAATGCAAGAGATAAACCCGTGAGCTTTTATTTTGACGTAAACTGCAGTCGAGCTTTTATTTTAGCGGAAAACAAGTTTACAAACGCGTCTCATTACAAATCTAGTGAAATGCTGTAATCGTCAACAATATACTCAGCACATGCAAAGATAGAGTTCACTGGATTCATTCACTGTGAACTCGAGCATTCGGTAAAATACCGGAAGTGGCGCCTTCCAAGGACGAGAATCTATGAACTGCATTATTACACAGTTTAATAAGGCTACGCGATATATATATATATATATATATATATATATATATATATATATATATATATATATATATATATAGCATTTACAATCATAATATAGCTTAGTGCTATTGTGAAATCACAAAGGCTGCAATTCAGTTAAATAAATTAATGCGCAATTTATTTATTTATTTTTTTCACAGAGAAGCACAACGCTTTAATTATTTACATGCGTGCAGATTACATGTTAAAATGACCGCAGCTCCGTTCACAGTTAACGCTGCTCCACACAAACTCGGCCTCTGCATGTGCTGTTTGTTTAGGTTTCCAATAATGTGCGTTTGTGAATGCAAAAAGTCGGACATAGTCTTGATAGTTATCATTTATATGCGTGGAGCAGTATACTCGGGTTTCTCAAACTCCCATCTCTGCATGCTGTAAGTTTGGTTTGCTTATAACGTTAATCTGGGAACTCCGTGTGCGCCATTTCAAAAGATTTGTAGCGCAACTCATTTGTAAATCTATGCCAACACAGGAGAATACATAAATATGTTTTTAAATATGCAAATTGTTGTTCAGCGCACTTTCAAAATGTTCTTAAAGCC
Organism: Scardinius erythrophthalmus; assembly: GCF_964197995.2. Classification (NCBI taxonomy): domain Eukaryota; kingdom Metazoa; phylum Chordata; class Actinopteri; order Cypriniformes; family Leuciscidae; genus Scardinius; species Scardinius erythrophthalmus. Next base: position 36,261,983 of record NC_138229.1, read on the forward strand.
CCTGTGAACCGAAAGTTGTACCCGACTTTACTTTAGTGTTGTGACGTATTTCCAAGTGAAACAGAATATTGAAGTGAGGCCAGGGTTTTATTGTAGCGCGCCTCCTCTCCATCCCTCACTCATAGGGGGTTATGTGGCTGAATAATGACAGTTTTCAGCTGAGATTTGGAGCCAAATTAGAGAGGTGTAAAAATGATTTTAGGAAGATGGCAGAATCATTATTTTATTTTTACACAGAGATTGGTAGGTCTATTAGTTAAATCTGTTTACTTTAGCAATCTTTGTCTCATTATTCGTCAATGACGACATTTCAAAAATGGCAAAAAAGCACTTCTTGTGTTTTTTGCCTCAAGTTAGGATGCTTGTAACCCAAGAATTGTTAAAGATACATTTCTAGTTTCAACATTATTTGTTCTTCAGATATTCCTCTTTTAAAGAAAAAAGTATCATCAGCTGTATGCAAAGTTACCCACAGTTTTTGACCACTGAAAATTTGTGCAATTTACCAATTTACTCATGGAGCCGCATTAAGATCTCCATAACTCTGGGATTGAACCATCGAGGGCCTTTAAAATTAAGTTAACAAAAGGAAAGTTTGTTAAGAACCAGAATCTTAAGGATATTCAAATATCTTCAATAGTTCTTGAGTTACAGGCATGCAAACTTGAGGTAAAGAACATAAGAAGTGCATATAGTGAGACAAAGATTGCTAAAGTAAACAGATTTAACTAATAGACCTACCAATCTCGGTGTAAAAATAAAATATGGATTCTGCTATCTTTCTAAAATCATTTTTATACCCTCTAATTTGGCTCCAAATCTTAGGTGAAAATTGTCATTTTGACCCCTCTCTACAAAATAGTGGATTACTCATTAAATATACATCTGTGACATTTAATATTTTGGATTTCTTCACTATTTAGCCTATGTTTGCCTTTCTACAGAAAAAAATATTAACAAAATCTAAAATTTGAGCCGGGAAGTTTCCGAATTTGGTTGATTTGACACGGAATGAGCCATTAGATTTTAGTCCGAATTATTGCGCTCCTATTCTGTTGCGCTCTGCCTGTTTGGTGCTCATTTACTGATGTCTGTGAAGGTCAGCGGAGAATCGCGTGGCTTGCATAAGGCTTGTCCACTCCTGACAGCAAAAAGTAAATATTTGCATGACCTTCTAACATTTACAGATGGAGAATATACTTTTGAAATGTAAGTTGTGCACTGAAGAAAACATCTCAAACACAGTAAACAGCACATGTCGAGGCAAGCTGCTTTAAACTATACACATCAACTATGTCTTACGAGTTATTTTTAAGCCCTTAAAGGGATACTTCACCCAAAAATGAAAATGGATAACTTTAATGATGTCTTTCCCATCGTTTTGGACCTTGAATGTGTAAATTGCGTTGCTCCCAATGGAGGGACATAAAGCTCTCTGATTTCCTTAAAAAGATCTTCATTTGTGTTCTGAAGATGAATGAAGTTCTTGCGGGTTTGGAACGACATCAGGGTGAGTAATTAATGACAGAAATTTCATTTTTGGGTGAACCAACCCTTTAATATAAAGCATATTTCATGTTTAGGATAAATTGGATTATACAGTTACCCTGCAGAAGCTCATTTTGTGTCCTCCGCTATTTTTCGCTCATAATATCAAACTACTGTATATCCATATAAACATTAGCTATTGCCTCACCCTGTATTGTTTATAAATATTGATATATTGTACAAACTCGATATACTGCCAAGCCCTACTTCAGAGGCAGCATAGCGGTTAAATGATCAACAACAAAATAGAGATAGCTTTGGTGATAATTAAGCGAACATTTCATTACTACAACAGTAATTTCTCACTAGAAATTACATCAAAGGTGGAAAAAGTGTACATTTACACATTTCAACTGTAAGAGAACTGAACGCACAGGATTGTGGGATATCATAGGCAGTGAAAGATACATCTAAGCTGCCCTCAAAAATCATTCAGATGAAGGTATCTCAGTAAACAGGATTACTTGATCAGTGGATTCACCTTGTTGCCCTCCTACCTCCATATGCTCACCAAGGCCCACCAAGGCCAACAGACCAAAAGAAGTGTGAACTGGCCTTTAGTCTCGAGTAGATGCTCTTCTGAATGTAATGCAGATGAAATTTGTTTTATAATTTCAGTCGGTTGAGGTTATTCTAATCAATATAACTTCCCCTCCCTCTTGCAGTGACATCTCTTTTACTTTCTAATGATGTTTACTGGCACAAGGGCAGGACAACCTGTCACTCAATCCAATCAATTTGCATAAAAAACAAGTCCCGCCCTACATTTTTCTTGTTCCAGAGGTCGTTTCACTCGGATATACATCATAACAGGGAAGAAAAGACTAAAACAACTCCTGTTTCATGGCAACTTAAAATAAAAAAGATGGCACTTTTGATTCATGAAGATCTAGTGAGCTTTTATTTTCAGCAGTTGAAAGGAGCTAAACATGAGTGATGTTGAGTTGAGCTTGTTATTAAAGTCCCCTTGTGGTGAAAATCAAGCTTTCAGTGTTGTTTATATGTCTATGTGGTTTTTTTAATATGCTTTAAGACATGTGCAAATTTATAAGTCAACACCATTGCAGAGTATTTTCTCCTTAAAACTGAACCAAAGACAGTCTCAAAAACACGATTAGAAATCGCTGGTGTTTCTAACGTCACAAACTACCTTGTAACCAATCAGGTCAACGTGTGATCGTCACCGAGTGGATCTCTGAGCTGAGTGAGTGAGTGGAGACGGGGCTCATTTGCATATTCATAGAACCGCGCATATTAAATTAGTCAAGGGTGTAGAGATACATTCAAGCTATTTTATGGCATGAGGACATATTTTTCAAGGAAAAAGCATTTAAATATGTAATTTTGGTGATCAAAAATGAGTTTTAAGGGAATAAAATGATTGACTACAGGGGAACTTTAAGTTCAAATGTCACATTAATGCTCAAATGCTGCCTGGGTTTTTGCTTTTAGCTTATCCGATTGCTATGGGGTTAGAATAGTTTATTTTCCCAAATAAATAGACAATTAACACATGTACAACCATTCACAGAAATTAAGCACATTCATAAATCATCAAATTAGAGATCCACAAATATATATAGGAGTTTCACAAAAGTTAACTGAATTCACAAATGAATAAAATGTTCATTGTTTGTCACAAAGACAACTCTGCCTGGATTAATTTGCATGCATAGATTTGTGGATTTAAGAAAATTTCTATCCAAGACAGGCCTAAAAATACACAAATCAGTTAAGATTTGCCATTGACCATGCCCAAACAACAGGCGTCTTGTTTGGATTTGGCTGCAGCGATATGCAGTTAACCACATACCTCGAAAATGTTCACAGAACTCTTGTGAAACCACTTACTATAGTCAGTCAATTGGCCTGTGCATTTATTGACATACCAAAAGTGCTAAAAAGGAGCATTTAGATTCTGAGTAATCAAAAGTATTCCATTTAAAAATCGAAATATATGCTGCTTCACACAGTCCACAGAGGATTTTGACAGATGTTTGTGACATGAAGTTATTTAGAAATGTGAGGTTGGCAAGCAGTTTTTGAGTTCTTCTTCGTATTTAATTATACAAAAATGATGAGCATCTTGAACATCATGAACAGTAAGACGTCACAAACAGCAGATTTTACCTTTTAAATCACAATCTGACAAATATTCGACATACCATGTAATATCCTAAATATAAGCCTGAATGGCCATCAGTGATGTGACAGCAGTGGCCTCAGCTTCACTGCACTGTACTGGGGTTTTGAGTGGGTAATGCAAGTGGATAATAAAAACCAAGCAAGGCTGAAAAAAATACATATTTGTATTTATTTTGGATGTTGTAACTTGAATTCCAAGCCATGCCTTTGTTTTTGTATTTAGTTTATGTTGAATAAACCACTCTTGGGTTTGTCAAGCTCGCCAGTGGAATTATTACATTCAGAAACTATGGGAATAATTTTAGAATACATAATTAAATTGTTTAATTAAATATGATTATAATGCTTAACTGATTGTTAGCTCCATAGAGCTCATATCCATAATTAATAATGCTTGATCGAAGAACTCAGTTGTAGGGATGATCTTTTTAGGCCGATAGAAAATATTAGCCTTAAATTGTCCAATTCTGTGTAAATTCAGAGCTAATCTTTTTTTTTAACTGCTACACACACAAACCCAAGTTTTAATATGTTATGATTTTAATGCTAATGAAAGGAGTCTCTTATGCTCAAAAAGGCTGCATTTATTTGATAAAAAATACAGTAAAAACAGCAATATTGTGAAATATTATTTCAGTTTATAATCCCATACTTCAGTTTTCAGTGTTACATGATCCTTTAGAAATCATTCTTATATGCTGCTCAAGAAATATTTATTATCATAAATGTTGAATGTTTTTGCTGCTTCATATTTTTGTGGAACCCATCATACATTTTTCAGGATTCTTTGATGAAAAGAAAGTAAAAATAAAAAAAATAATATGCTATTTTGTCTTTACTGTCAGTTTTGATCCATTTAATGCATCTTTGCAGAATAAAAGCATCATTTTTATAAACTTTTGCTTATAAACCCCAAACTTTTGAACAGTAGTAGTGTCCGTGTGTCACCGTTATCTTGTGTTTCAGTCTTTCAGTTCATTCTGTTCATTGTGTTGTGTTGTTTGTGGCTTAGTTACCACACTGTTTCATATTTTCTTTCTAGTTTGTATTGTTCTTTTTTTGTTTTATTTGATAAATGTTACGCTGCAAGTAGAGCCACTACGCCTCTCACCTCATCTTCCTTATAATCGTCTTTATCTTAAATGTGACACTGTGACAGCATTCAAATGGAGTTTGAATAAATTGTTATCAATATATGGTAAAAGAACAAATATGAACGTAAGTTTACAAGACATTTTTATTCACCCCATCCCACAGTCTTTTAAATCTATTCACTGACCATTTCTCAGTTTTATTTGGTAATTGTATATTGTGACATAGTTCCTCCTTCATTTCATGTATCTCTTTACCCAATTATTTTTTATTTTTTTATTTATTTTTACTTAAAGGTGCTGTATGTAACTTTTTTTATAAAATGAATCCTTTTTTTATTGCCCGTCTGTGAAGGGGTTGTAATCACACATTACATTGATCCACTTTTCGTGTTTTGCTATTACCTCTGAAGGCCAGTATTCCTATTTTTATGTGTAGTCTCCGGGTCGGATTTTCTGCGAAATCCACCGGATGTGACGTGCATGCGCGCTCCCGAGCCTACAGTCTATTGCAACTGCACTGCAGCTAACGACATGGAGTCTGATAACACCAAAAAACGACCTGCCTCCAGCACAACACAGACTCCAACACAAACTCCAACACAAACTCCAAAAAAAAAAAAAAAAAATATATATATATATATCTGCTGAAGCTCGTCAGGCCAAACGTCAATCTGATCGACTCAGGACGAAAACACGGATCAACATCGGCAGAGCGTTTGAATTATGGAGAGACCTCCGTTTTGAAATAGCAAGGTAAAATATAACATACATAAGACATGAAATGAATACAAAAGACTGTTCCATGATAACAAAAAGCAGGTGCTTTAGGATGTAACTTTTATTTTATGTACTAGATCTACTGTCTAACGTCACTCATCCCACTACTATCATATTGTTTATAATACACATTTCCAGACATGTTCAGTACAGTAATATTACTTCCTACTGTCTTATTGTTACACTGAAATTGTCCAGTCTAGTTGACTAACCGTTTTCGTTTTCACTCATTGACCTATGTTGACATTGCTGATTGTGAAAGATACACAAATAGTTAGTAAAATAATGCTAGATAACACCACATGTCGGCAAAATACAGTCGATGTAACGTTATCATGGTACGAGCATGGAGCATTAGTTCTATGTCAAGCTGATAAAAGTAGCCTATTATGGTAATGTTGCAGTGGGAGTTTACATGAGTTTCCAGCATGTTGTGTGATGCTTTCTCCGTTGTGTTGAAAGTCTCAGTGTGGCCGCCGGTGAGTTCGCGCTCTTGAGTTTGAGCACGCGCACGAGCACTGTTGTTGCAATCTGAAACATCACCGCTAGAGGCCGCTGGATCCTACATACAGCACCTTTAAAGTACCATAAATGTTTTGTAAATACTGTGCATGCCAGGTTTTGAAATGAACTGTGGCTTGAGGCAAAAATGGCCAGCAAATTCAGGATACAATGGCACAAATTTTAATTAATTAATTTAATTGGCCCTCAATTATACTAAATTGACTACTACTGTCAAATAAAGTGAATGAAAAGTGTTCATTGCAGCATTACATTTTGATCTGCTCAAGTTACATCAAAGAGTTCTTTATATCAAGACCTCTGGCACATCAGAGTGTAAAGAAATATTAATAATCAATCATAACTCATTGTTATAATTCATTATGAATATTTGCATCAGTTAATAGAATTTACGTAATGTAGTCAAATTAAAATTACAATCAATCCACCTGTTCGTCCTGTGAACACTCAGTGTTAATTGCTTATTAATTCTAAGAAATGTTCCCTGGTGGGGGGTCCCCACAGACTGTGTTGTTGATTTATGGATCTTTGTTTTAAGCGTGCTCATTTGCATGTGCAGCTGGATTGGTTACTGATGAAGAGCCTATGAAAGATTTGTGTAATACTAATATGTTGCGCACCTATCAGCTAGGGATGGGACGATACACTTAAACTCACGATACGATGCACCTCGATATGCCAGGGTCACGATACGATACGTCACGATACGATATCAAAAAAGAAAAAAATATTACTGTATAACAACAACTTTATTATGGTGACGTTGAAGGTGGTGGTTCATGTTGGATGTGTTGGATGTGGTGTACGGAATGACAGCATGGCATAGCTTACAGACAGTCTTAAGGCCATTGCACACTGAGTCCGAAATTTTCGTATGCATTTTTTCGTGTTCGTCAGCCTTAAAATTCGTCACGCACGGAAACCTTGCACACTGAGTCCGATGCGTATTTATTAAACCTTTGCGCAAAAAAATACTAAATGGATTCGTCAAGCAGTGAGGATGATTTCGTTGCCCTCTTTCTTCTTAAAAAGAGAAAAAGAAAGAGGAAAATATTGGGTCCATCCAATCCTGAGGAAGGAGAGTTTCACCTCCTTATCAAGGAGTTGCGAAATTATCCCGAGCAATTCAAAATTTACCTCAGAATGTCAGTGGAACAGTTTGATGCTTTGCTAGCGATACTGGAGCCACATATTAAAAAGAAGACGACCAATTTCCGTGAACCAATCGATCCTGAACAGAGACTGGCAGTATGTCTAAGGTATGGACACACACACACACACACACACACGGCCGGCGGAAGCGCTGGGCAGACAGAACCGAACAGCTGGATTTTGTAGTTCGCTTGCACGGTGGCTCTGAATTGTCAAACACCATTCAAAATACAGGCTGTGGATGCGAAAAACGCAGAAAATCGAAAAGAAAAGGTGAAATGTGACGTTCAGAGATATGTCTTCCTCAGCATAGGTCTTATGATACAATTTCCGGTTTCTTCGTGTGGGAAAATCACGCATTTATATTATACTGTTTTCTATCCGATTGTTAAGTCTGACGTCACACGTGACGTTTAGCCTTTTCCGGGTCCAAGCGCTCCTCTCGTCCAGAAATAACAATGGTGGAACTTGTAAATTTATTTACGATCACGTCCTTCTTAGTGAGGCACCCTTGGCGGTCAAAAAGGGTTTAAATTCCTTTAACACCAACAGAGTGGTTAGTGTAGCTCATCCCTCAGGTGGCATAATTAAGGGTAGAGTCCAGGCATCAATGAAAAAGAAGATTTACGAGGTTGAAGTGAGTTAGCTCGGGGCACGGGACACGGGACACAGCACTGCGGCATTGTAAAAACACTCAATAATAACCAAAACACTGGCGAAAGCGGTAGGTAGGTAGAGAGGACCTGGACTTTGGACCCGGAAAGAGCGTTATCGGAGAGTGGTTACGTCACGACTTAACAACCGAATTGCAGGTGTTCACCGAGACTGGGGTTCGAATCTAGCTAAAGCCAACTTTTTGTAATATTTATTATTGAATTAAATAAGCATTCTTTTTGAATGCATACTGTTCCAGTGTCAATAAAATATACATATTTTATTACATATACTACGCAAATCATGCAGCAGTGCCATCTATCTTTATTTCGCGATCCATTTTTTTCGACCTCGATGCGTTTCGTCACGTTTTGTATCGCGATATTTCGTCAAACGATATTTCGTCCCATCCCTACTATCAGCATATCATGTACACAGTCATTTCGATCTTCAAAGTGCCAATTTATAGAGACCAAACATGGTATAGGTGAGGTTACATTGACCATTGATTCTATTGTAAAATACACAGTATCAAAAAATAATAGTATTAAAATACATTACACAAGACAGTAAATCGGATATATGGATCAGTTTGTCAATAAATGAATGCAGGAAAGTGTTTCAAGGTCTGTAGGTCTTTCAGGTCCTGACCACATGACCACATTTGTCACAGCAGCAATAAAGACATCTTATCTGATCGTCGCCCTGGCAACTGAAACCTTTCCTGCTCTCTTGTCTCTTTTAGGGGGATGTTTCATTCCTAAGAGTGATAAGGCTTTGAAGCTTATTTGTTAAATGTAACAAATAGTTATGTGTCTGATTGTCTCAGTCGTTACAAAGTCTTGGATGTAGGATACGGCAAGGCTATAGGGAGAACACTACACATGGAATGTAAAGCCGCGTTTTCACCGCAGGAACTTTCCCCAGGAACTAGGAACTTTAAGGTGGTACTCGATGTGTTTCGACCACAGGAACCAGGGTCTAAATGAAGTTCCGGGTAAGAATTTCCCCCTCAAGTCCCTGGGTGATTCTCAATATCCCTCCTCGTTACCTCGCTCCTATGACCCGGAAACCGATCGAGCTCAGCCATCTTGAAGGACATTCAATTCTCTAATTGCACCGCAAGGATGCGAGGAACGAGGAGTGCTTCCAGAGGAGCAGCTTCCTGCACAGTAAATTTGTCAGAGTAAAATTTACTCTATAGTTGAAGAAAATTTTACTCAATGCCAGATAACATTTGGTCCCTCTCTGAAAAGAGTAAAAGTTACTCTTTTGATAGAGCAGTTTTTCCAGAGTTAATTATACTTAATTTAGTGATAATATTTTACTTTTTCCTATGATATTTAACTCTATTTAGTGTTTTTTTAAATCAACTCTCATGCTATTTTACTCAGTTCAGAGCTACAAGAAGTTGACTGCCACAATTTACTTCTACTGCAGAGTTGTTTAGCATCAATTTTGAGTAAACTATAAAGAATAACTAACTTGTATTCTTCATTACACCATTCATGTTTTACCCTCAAAAAGTCCTAAAAATATAAATGAAAAACTTACTTTTCAGTCTGAAAATAAACAACATACTCATGGCTCAAATGTTTATTTTTCAAGCACCTGTTTAAACAATATTACACGTACACTTAATTCACTTGTGATCCTAAAAAAAATACTAAATAATACTAAACACTAAAATAAAATAAAAATCTAGCACGTGTTTTATTCACTTGGGATCATAAAATAAATAAATAATGAAAACAATCATACTAAAATAATAGAAAATTGTGATGGTGATAATGTAAGAGAGGAGATGAAGAATTACATGAAACAATATGGTACAATAAACAAATCAGAATCTCAACCATAAGACATAAGAATGTCAAACAACTCGTCGTGCAAAATATCCCTAATCTCCAAAACAGAAGGTGCTTCTGTGGTATGTGCAGCATGTGTAAGCATGGATATGTTCAGCTAAACAAAAAGGTTTTAGTGCAGTTGTAATGAAAAGGACCTGCTCATCTTTGATAACAATATTCTGGATTACATGAAATACAGGAATGTCATTTTGAACTTGAACACAAACCGCTAACCCTAACCGATTTCACCGATTTAATAACCCATTTCACATTTAGGACCTTAGTCCACATGGGTACATTAAGTTTCTCAGCAATCTCAGCACCAACTTCCATTTCATTCAAGGGAGCCATTTTCCCAGGACCTAATTTCATGTCATTTGGATCAAATGTTTGCCAAATGTAAGCCATTTGGCACTGGTATTTTTTTGCTAATGTTTTCATTATGTTTTTAAAGCTTTTCAACTGCTTTTTTTAAAAAGTTATGTTTCGCTTTGTAACGCATGCACCAACAATGTAGCAGTGGTCCAATTTTCTGGGGTAATGCACCATAAAATGTTGTTTTTCTCGCTGAGATCTTTCCCGGTCTTTTGCGGCCTTGACTTGAGGGTGGCAAAAGGTGAACCAGCATCTGAATGGAAGACATGTCGCTGTCCCAACCTAGAGACAAAGAAAACAAAATAAACACATTTGTTTTAGGTTCTTAGGTAGAAGGGGTTGAACATACCCTCCTACTCAGTTGAACTAGTTTAACTTAGACTTCACTTCACTTGTTTGATGTGCCGGTATAAATACATTAACCACTCCAGTACTTTAGTTTATACTGCACACAGAATCAGTATTAACAGCACATTCATGGCATTGATGACTACCCTTACGAAAAAAAAGTATACTTCAAGTTAATTTTATGAAGTATACTTGAGTAATGTTCGGGGGTGCTTCTCAATATCCCTCCTCGTCTCCTCTCTCCTCCGTCCTCCATCCTATGACCCGGAAACCGATCGAGCACAGCCATTTTGAAGGACATCTCAATTCTCTAATTGCACCGCGAGGAGTCGAGGATCGAGGAGTGAGGAGGCTCCCTGAGGAGTCATGAGCTAGGATACGCAGGTGCATCCTATGCGGAAGAGTTTTATCGACTAAAACGTGACGCACGTATAAATTCTCCTCCCCCTTCACATCGATCACAATAATTTTGATTTATACTTTACTTTTGCAGTTTATATAAACCACACACCTCACATATTTCAACAGGGTATCTTTCTTTATTATTATTTATTATGAATTTCTTAAATAAACAAATTTCAACAACATGAGGGCAGATCCTCTGAGCGCTGCTGATGACGCGATGAAGTGACGCTCGAGTGATCAAGTATTCCACTGTATAAAAAAAGCTTTCATTCGATCCCTCCGTCCTCGCGTCTTTTCCTGGCAGCGAGGAGAGGAAACGAGGATGCACAAATAAGAATTGAGAAGCACCCCAAGTATATTTTTAAGTATACTTTATGTAGTAAGTATACTAATGTAAGTGTACTATTTTAATACCGCTTGGGACTAAATTGGCCCACTTGAAGTATATAAAAGTATATGTTTAAGTGTACTATAAGTGTAACCGTAGTAAACTTTAAGTGCACAACTAGTTCATAATTACGTTTCTCATTTGTACTGCAAGTGAACTTATGAGTATACTAGTAGTTTACTATTTTAATACTTGTTGCAACTTTGAAGTATACTCTCAGTAAACTACTAGTTTAGTAGTTTTATACTACAAGCTTTCTTTTAATGTACTCTCAGTAAACTACTAGTTTAGTAATTTTATACTACAAGTTTACTGAGAGAGTAAAAATAATATATAAATGGTAAACTATAAGCATGATGTTAAGTTCACTTAAAGAAAACTTGTAGTATATAACTACTAAACTAGTAGTTTACTGAGAGTACACTAAAAGAGTAAAAATAATATATAAAGGTAAACTATATGCATGATGTTAAGTTCAATTAAAGAAAACTTGTAGTATAAAACTACTAAACTAGTAGTTTTCTTTAAGTGAATTTAACATCATACTTATAGTTTACCATTTATATATTATTTTTACTCTTTTAGTGTACTCTCAGTAAACTACTAGTTTAGTAGTTTTGTTCTACAAGGTTTTTTTTTTTATGTGAACTTAACATTATACTTATAGTTTACTATTTATATACAATTTTTGCATTTGCAGTAGGCCTACAGTATACTAATATGTTCAAATGTTATTTTTTATACTTGGAAAATACCTTTAACTGTACTTTAATTTTAAAAACATTTGATTAGCTTCATGCATCCTTTTTATCAACACTCGAATGTCAGTAAGTTTCATAAAGAAAGACAACATTTTGTTAAAATGTTGAGAAAATAGTTGAGAAAATCACATTTTTGTCAAAGACTACGCCTTGATCAGATCCAGAACGATGATCAAAACACAGGTGGAGTAAATCGAGTCCAACACCCCCAAAGCTTCACAGTCGTTTTCTCTTCATGGGTTAGGCCTACTCTTGAAGGTTGAAGGTTGAAGGTTTATTTGCACATATAACATTTAAAATACAACTTTACAAATCCATAAAAGAAGAAAACGAAAATACTGTGCGGGAGAGAGTGAGAAGACCATGAGGTCTTATAAAACCACCTCCCCAAAATCACATTAAATGGACATAAAATTACATGATCAAAACAAGACAATACAATCAATACATCAATCATTTCAATATAACAAATTAACAAAATAAACTTATTTACATGTTAACATTAGTTTCAGCTCTCTTTTGAAAGAGTTTAGAGTGGTTTTAGTCTTTAAAATGGGGTCTAAATGATTCCAGAGGGAAGGCCCTCTGTATTTCAGTGTAGATTGATTGGCTGTAGTTCTACAAAAAGGAAGATAAAAATCTTTACAGTGCCTTGTGGAATAGGCATGAACATCCGAAGAATACATGAAAAAGTTATTAAAAGCTCTGGGCATAATATTTATCATATTCACATACTTGTACATAAAGACATTTATGCAATAGATGTTAACATTAAATATTGTCAAAATGTTATATTTTATGAAAAGCGGAGCAGATGATGACAATCTATTTGAATTACTCATAATTCTTAAGAATTTCTTTTGTATTAATAAAATCTTATTTTGATATGTTTGGCATGTTGCACCCCAAACAATATTACAGTACAGAATGTGGGGATAGATTAAACTGTAATATAATGTTTTCATACATGAAATATCAATTAAAGAGCGAACTCTACTCAGTATACCAACAGATTTCATTATTTTTCTACAAACATGTTGAATATGATATTTCCAGGTTAATTTTTGGTCAACAATAACACCTAAAAATTTTATTTGGTTCACTTGGCTAATTTTTAAACCATCAATTGATACCTCTATGTCCTGACAGTCTCCTTTGTTTTTTGTGCTAAAAATCATAAAGTTAGTTTTTTCTATATTAAGAGAGAGTTGATTTACTTTAAACCATTCAGAAATATTTTGTAATTCTTCATTTGTTTCTCTTATCAATGTGTCAATGTTAGAATGAGATAATAGAAGACATGTATCGTCTGCAAACATGAGTGGCGTAACATTTTTACAAACAACTCTTAAATCATTGATATAAATTAGAAATAATAGAGGTCCCCAAATGGACCCCTGCGGTACCCCACATAAAAGTTTTCCCCTACTTGAGCTCAGATTGTTAACATAAACAAATTGCTCTCTTTCTTCCAAATAGTTTTGTACCCAATTTAAGGCTATATGTTTAATACCATAATTTTCTAATTTTGCTAAAAGAATATTATGATTTACTGTGTCGAATGCTTTCGACAAGTCTAAAAATATACCAATAGTGTTATTTTTTTCATGCAAATTTTTTGTGATTTTATCGACAAACTGTAAAAGAGCCATTTCTGTAGACATGTTCTCTCTGAAGCCATACTGGTGATCATATAAGATCAAATTTTCTGTCAAGTGTTTTAATATCCTTTTATAAACTAATTTTTCCAGTATTTTAGAAAACAAAGGTAGAACTGAAATAGGTCGATAATTGTTAAATAAATGTGAATTCCCAGACTTAAACAAGGGAGTTACTTTAGCTAATTTGAGATCTCTTGGTACAGCGCCTGTTTTGAGTGACAAAGAGAGAACATAAGTTACAGGCTCAATAATAGAGGAAGCTACTTTCTTTATGAGACTAGCTCTAATTTCATCATGTCCTGGAGCTGTGTCCTTCATCTTTAATATGATTTCAAGTACTTCATTAGGAGTTGGAGGATCAAATTCATTTAAACAAGGATGAGGCAAATCAAAAATTTGTGAAGTAAATTTTCCTGTATTCACAATGTTTTTTGCCAGTGAAGGACCAACATTCACAAAGAAATCATTGAAACCGTTTGCTATATCGATGGAATTTTGATAATTCTTGATACCATCGAATAACTGAGATGGAATTCCTCGAGTTGTTTGTTTTTTATTTAATAATTCATTTATAACATTCCAGGTCTTTTTTATATTTTCACATGAATTTCCTAACTTTTCAGAAAAATATTTTTTCTTGGCACCTTTTAGAGCTTTGCTGAATTTGTTTTTATATTTTTTATAGTACGCAGTATTTAACGGTGTGGGGCTAATGAGAGATTTTTTATACAACTTATTTTTAGTAATGGAAGATTTTCTTAATGCAGGTGTAAACCATGGCTTAGAAATATTCCTGTTTTTACTTCTACTTTGTACCAATGGAAAACATTTATTAAACAAAGATAAAAATATATTCATAAATGTCTGATAAGCTGTTTCGGCATCCTGATGTCCGAAGACATGATTCCATGATATCTCAGCCAGTGACCTTTTAAAAGACTCAACATATTTAGAAGTAAGTCTACGATGTTTCATTCTATAGGTTGGCTTTTTTTGCTGAGAATTTGTAAAAAGCAGAAATACAGGGAGATGATCTGAAATATCAGTGAGCATTACACCTGATGTAATTGAATTTACAAAATGATTAGTTAGTATATTATCAATTAAGGTTGCCGATGAACATGTTATCCTTGTTGGTTTATCAATAAGTGGATAGAAATAATAAGAATAAATTGTATTTAAGAAGTCAATGGAGGAATTAGATTCATGTTTCAAAAGATCAATGTTGAAATCTCCAAGTAGAATACAAGTCCTATTCTTAACACTTATAATCTCCAGCATAGAGGACAAAGCCTCATTAAAAATGTCAATATCATTATCAGGTGGTCGATAAATGCAACCAATAATTACAGTTTGACCCCCAAAACAGCCACAATTTGGAATTTCTATAAAAACTGCTTCTGCATCAGTTTCAGAAAAACGAATACTCAGATCTTTTCTTTCAAAGAATTCAAAATCGTCATGAATAAAAAGAGAAACTCCACCACCTTTTCTATTAGTTCTACAAAAATGTACTGCATTGTATTGAGGTAAGGAGTAAAATTGTCTGATGTCCTCATTCAGCCACGTTTCCGTCAGAGCAAGCACAGAAAACTGATGTTCTAAAGTTGATAGAAACTGTATGAATAAGTCAAAATTCTTAGGTAGACTACGGATATTCAAGTGAAAAGCGGAAAACATGCCCTGATTATAATTTGATTTACTTTTGGACAATGCATTAAATTCAACTTCATTATAATAATGACATGCATCACTTGACCTTAAATTTAAACTATTTTTATCTGGGTCAACCAGATCATTATATGATCTATCCTCATCAATATCATCTGGATTAAAGACCAAATTACTTGCAGAGAAACTGTGTGAAAATGACATAAAGAGTTAAAAACCAAACAAAAGGCAACAGTTAAATACCTTTACATGTAAGGCATTTTAACTGGATCGAGGAGGATGTACAATCAGTTGGTCATACTTTAGGAAGGCGATGTTCCCCTTTTTCCTCTCTTCTCTAAGTTTAGGAAGCAGTTCCTTTCGCTTCATGCGGACCTTGTCAGAGTAGTCCTCATTGATATAGATGTTTGTGCCTTTTAGGGACTTTGCTCTCTTCAGTATTTCTTGTTTGTCCTTGTACCGAAGAAGTTAAATCAGAATAGATCTTGGTCGTCCAGTAGAATCATATTTCCCAATTCGATGTCCTCTTTCAAATTCAATATGCTTGGGTTCTATTTTAAGATGCTCCAGAAAAAGTTTCTTTACTTTTGCTTCGGCTTCAATCCATGTTTCAGACTTTACATCAGGAACTCCATCGATCACAATGTTCTTTTTTCTTGATATGTTATCCATGTAATCCAGTTTACCCGTTAAGCTGTTTAAAGAAGCTTGGTATTCACCAAAACTTTCTGCAATGGCTTGATGTTTTTCTGCCATCTTGCTTGATTTAGCTTTTATCTCATCTACTTCAGCCTGAGAAAACTGGAGACTTGTTTTCAGGTCCTGAATGTCTTTAGTCACACTTTGGACATCTTTGAAAAGGTTGTCCATGCGAACACACATAGAGTCCACAATCACTTGAACACATGATTTAAAACTCTTCTCTTGTTGATCAAGAAGTTCTTTAAAATAAGTCTTTAGTTGTTCAAGCATCTCCTGGACCATAGGCAATGACACAGAGTCGTCCTCACATTTTCTTGGCATTTTGATGTTTTCAGAGCTTGATTTGTAAAACCAGGCTGGACCAGCTTGAGTAGGCCTTCTACTCTTCATTTCATTTGGAAACATTAAGCAGTTTTGATTTACACGCTGTTTAATGTTTGATGATCACATTATTTTACATTTGAGTGAGCAATCTTCTATCACATGGTTCAGCTTCTTCTTCTCCTGTGTTTTGATCCAGAGATTCTGTACTAGAACTGTCATAGCGCTCCCTACCGTATACCAGTGAAAACATGGATAGCTGGAAAATTCAGTCAATGGTGGGGAAAAGTTTAATTAAAGTAAATATGTACACTACCAGTGGACTAGCCTACACAAAAATTCAGATACGCAGAATTAGAAACATATCTGTTTTATATCAACATTTTAATCAATATTTTCAAACAAAGTTGCATAAGACTGTATATGAAAAACAATGTAAAAAAAGTATATTTAATAGGCTACTCGATCAAAAGAGTTAACACAACTACAAGCCAAGTATACTTTGAATAATTAAAATTTTAAGTATATCTCGATCAAAAGATTGAGTACAAGTATAGGCCAAATATACTTGGACTTTTCTCTCAGTATAAATCAAGTACACTTAAGTGTAATTAAGTATATTTTTGAGAAGTATATAAAATGTAGACTGAAAGTATGCTTTCTTCTTTTTAGTTGAAAAGAAGTATACTAATAGAACACTTGAATAAACTTATTTTCCATGCTTATTTTATTTACTCTATAGGCTATTCCACCAGAAAGTTTGTTACTATATAAAGCTGAACATGTTAGTTTAAGATGGTATGTAATATTATGTTTTTTTAAAAAAAAGTATTTAATAAGCTACTAAATCAAAATAGTAAACACAAGTACAAGCCAAGAATACTTAGAATACTTAATTATACTTTTAAGTATATCTCGATCAACAAGTATAGGCCAAATATACTTAGACGTTTCTGTCAGTATAAGTCAAGTATACTTAAGTGCAATTTGAAGTATATTTCTGAGAAGTACATAAAAAGTAGACTGAAAGTCTACTTTCTTATTTTTAGTTTAAAAGAAGTATACTAATAGAACACTTGAATAAACTTCTTTTTCGTAAGGGTACAGATGTGTAGATGAATTAAAGTGAAACCTCTACAGATACTGAACTGAGGTCATAGAGTTAAACTTTATCTACTACATATCAACCATACTTTTGTTATTCAGAGACCCAAATGAAAACAGTTTCAAACTGTAAATCTGCAACTCCTGTACTAGGCATTTGAGAAAAGATCAGGGTAGAAATGTTAGCATGTCTAATGGGTAAAGTTGTGACCAAAATTTAAACTCTATAGATCAGAATAAAGCTATGCTTGTCATAAATGCATAACTTCCAATTACACAATTTAAGTTATAGCACAATATAGTCACCTTATAGCACAATATAGTCACCTTCTTCAACTTCAGCATTTTGGATGAGGTCTTGGAGCTCAATAGTCTTGAGTGAGGCCATGGCTCTGTGCAATAACCTTTGTCTTATGTTGGTAGACCACCTCTTCAACAACTTTGCAGAGGTCACATCACCAAATAGAAGTCCAAAATCTTGATCAATCTGTACAAAATGTCAAAGATAATTAAAGTAGAAACTAACTTTTTTACCTAATGAGTCTGGGTTACTGCACAACAACAATAGGACTTAATTTCATATTTGTATGTTTTCATGTTTAAAGATTTGAAGGCTCACATACCAAGCGTTGTGGAGTGCAGTAAGTGAGGAGACAAGAGACGGAGATACGTCGAGTCAGCTTTACTATCCACTTCAATATCTCTATCACACAGTACAGCGAGTGATATCAAAACAAAAACACAACGACCAAACCGGAACTCGTCATCGTCTAAAACCCCCCTTTTCTTAAAGGTACAGTCCCTTGGTGAATGTCTCTTTCAGACATCCTTGTGGGTCACCACACAGGCCCCCCCAGAATTCACCCATAATAACAGGGCCAGGCCGAACATGTACCCCAAATAGAACATGTGACACTATGCACTAGTGCAAAACAGAACAGTCCAGCACATAACAAAGTCAACGCACAGGGGGGCGGACTGGGCGGCCATACCGGCTGCGCCTAACAGTAGAGGGGCCAAGGGCAAGGGGCGGGGCAAGGGGCGGGGCAGGGGGCGGGGCAGGGGGCAAGGTTGCCGCAGGTGGGCGCCCTCGCCGTGGGGGCAGGGCCAGCTGTAACGGTTCCCCAATATCCACATGAGCAGGCTTGAGACGGTCAATAGCCACCCGCTCAGGCCTGCCCCCCATATCCACAACAAAGTTCTTAGACCCCCCCTCCAGGACACGGAAGGGCCCATCGTATGGGGGCTGCAGCGGTGTCCGATGGCCATCGTGGCGGATGAAAACATACTTGGCTGATGGTAAATCCTTGGGCACGTAGGACCGGGGAAGGCCATGGTGGGACGTTGGAATAGGAACAAAAGCGTCTGCAATGTCCCGAGACGCAGCCCGATGTGAGGCAACTGACCACGGGGCCGTGGCATCTGGAAGAAACTCCCCCGGGACACGCAGCGGCTGGCCATACACCAGCTCGGCAGATGAGACTTGAAGATCTTCCTTGGGGGCGGAGCGAAGGCCAAGCATAACCCATGGGAGGCGGTCAGCCCAGTCGCTGCCCGTAAGGCTGGCCCTGAGCGCGGCCTTCATGTCACGATGAAACCGCTCGCACAATCCGTTGCTCTGTGGGTTATAGGCTGTGGTACGATGGACCTTCACCCCAAGGACCTCGGCGACCGCAGACCAAAGCTCCGATGTGAACTGCGGACCCCGGTCCGAGGAGAGGTCGGACGGTGTGCCGAAACGGGCCACCCAAGCCGTAATGAACGCCCGGGCCACTTCCGCTGATGTAGTGGAGGACAGGGGAACTACTTCTGGCCACCTGGTGGTCCTGTCCACCATGGTGAGGAGGTAGGTGTAACCACGGGAGGGGGGAAGTGGGCCCACCAGGTCCACATTCACATGATCAAAACGTCTCTCTGGCACTTTGAAGGGTGCCAAAGGAGCCTTGGTATGACGAGTCACCTTTGCGCGCTGGCACGCCACACAGGCCGCAGCCCAGGCCCTGACATCCCTCCGCAGGCCCGGCCAGACGAACTTGGCCCCCACCAGCTTGGTAGAGGCCTTCACCCCCGGGTGGGAAAGACCATGGATGGCATCAAAAACTTAATGCCTCCAGGCAGCAGGTACCATGGGGCGAGGTTGCCCAGTGGAGACGTCGCAGAGGAGTGTAGCGTTAGCCACGCCAAACATCACATCTTCCATGAGCAGCGCCGTGGGGGCCGTCCTGTAGGCTTGCACCTCAGAGTCCGCCGTTTGATCAGCAGCCATAGCCGCATAGTCGAGGCCCAAGTGGACGGAACCAACGACCGCCCGGGAGAGGCAGTCGGCGACGAAATTGTCCTTGCCAGCCACGTGCTGAATGTCAGTGGTAAACTCGGAGATGGCCGAGAGCTGACGCTGCTGTCGACCAGACCATGGCTCCGTAGACTTGGCCATAGCAAACGTCAGCGGCTTGTGGTCAACGAAAGCCGTGAACCGCCGACCCTCCAACAGGAAACGGAAATGACGGGTGGCGAGGAAAAGACCCAGGAGCTCCCTGTCGAAGGCGCTGTACTTCCTCTCATTGTCCCGGAGCTTCCTGCTGAAAAAGGCCAGCGGCTGCCAGGCTCCGCTCACCCACTGCTCACACACAGCCCCCACGGCGTAATCAGAGGCGTCCGTAGTAAGAGCAACTGGGGCGGTCGGAGACGGGTGCGCCAGCAGAGCAGCGTTGGCCAGCGCAGTTTTGGCAGCATCAAACGCATCAGTCATCTCTGGGGACCAATCCAACGTGTCCGCCGGTCTCCTACCCCGCAAGGCGTAGTACAATGGACGCATGAGCTGGGCCGCACGGGGGAGGAAACGGTTGTAGAAGTTCACCATGCCCAGGAACTCCTGCAGGGACTTCACAGTGCGTGGGCGTGGAAAACTGGCGACGGCCTCCACCTTGGCAGGGAGGGGGACTGCCCCCTGTGGGGTGACGTGGTGGCCGAGGAAGGTGATGGATGACCGGCCAAACTCGCACTTGGCCGGGTTGATGATGAGGCCATGCTCACTGAGCCGGCCGAACAGCTGCCGGAGATGAGTTCGGTGGTCGTCTGCAGATGCGCTGGCCACGAGAATGTCGTCCAAGTAAACAAACATGAACGGCATATCTCGCAGCACCGAGTCCATGAGACGCTGGAACGTCTGCGCTGCCCCCTTGAGGCCGAAAGGCATCCGTAGGAATTCGAAAAGGCCAAAGGGTGTGATGACCGCTGTTTTGGGGACATCCTGCGGGTGGACAGGCACCTGGTGGTAACCGCGCACCAGGTCCACCTTTGAGAAAATGGTGGCACCGGCTAGGTGGGCAGAGAAGTCCTGGATGTGCGGCACTGGGTACCGGTCGGGTGTGGTGGCGTCGTTCAGGCGACGGAAATCTCCACAGGGACGCCATCCGCCATCAGCCTTGGTCACCATGTGCAGGGGAGAAGCCCACGGGCTGTTGGAGCGGCGCACGATGCCGAGGTGCTCCATGGTGGCGAACTCCTCCCTGGCGATAGCGAGCTTGGCAGAGTCGAGGCGCCGGGCTCGTGCGTAGACTGGGGGGCCCACCGTGGTGATGTAGTGCTCCACGCCATGCTTAGCCACCGCCGATGAAAACGTGGGCGTGGTGATGTCGGGGAACTCAGCAAGTAGGCGTTGATACAGGTCCCCGTTGGCCAGCGTGTTTGACAGACAAAGCGCCCCTGTCCCTCCCAGCGTGCAGGGGTACGAAGCAAAAGAGAGGGCGTCAATCAGGCGGCAGTTTGTAACATCCACCAACAGTCTATAAGCGCAGAGAAAATCCGCCCCCAGGAGCGACGTAGACACAGCAGCCATGACGAAGTCCCAGCTGAAACGCCGCCCGCCGAAACACACTTCCACATGCCTCGTGCCATAGGTACGAATGGGTGTGCCGTTAGCGGCGTCCATCGGGGGGCCGTGTCCGCCAGCCATGGTGTCCACCGGCTGCGCCGGCAGGATGCTGCGCTGAGCCCCAGAATCGACCAGCAGCCGCCGGCCAGACAAGGTGTCAGTGATGAACAACAGCTTGCAGTCACGGCCAGCGCCCATAGCTGCTAATGAGCGCCGGCCCTGGCTTTTCCCTGGGCTCCAAAACTGCAAGGCTGACGACACTGCTTGGCTTTGGCCCCAAACCTGGAATGGTAATAACACCACCCGTCCTCACGCTGTCGGCGGGCCGTCACAGCAGCTGCAGTGTCTGGGTCGTCCTCCAAGGGTGGAACAGATGTGCGCTGGGTGGGCAGCAGTGCATGGACAAACTGCTGTCGGTTGGCGAGGAAAATCCTGTCTGCCTCCACCGCCAGTGCTCGGTAGTCTCTGGAGGAAGGGAGGGGGGAACTAGCCAATGCAGTGCGCACGGGTGCTGGAAGCTGCCGCAGGAATATGTGGGCGAAAAGGAATGAGGGATCCGCCGCGCCCAGCACCGCCAGCATCCTCTCCATTAACTCGGACGGCTTGCTGTCGCCAAGGCCGTTCAGGGACAGCAGGCGGTCTGCCTTCTCCAGTTCTGACAGTTCAAAGAGGCTCAACAGGAACGTTTTAAGTGCGTCGTACTTGCCGTCAGCAGGAGGAGCCTCTAACAGCGCCATAGCCCTGGCCGTCGTCGAGGCATCTAAGGCCGCTACCACGTGGAAATACTTTGTAACGTCCTGTGTTATTCCTCTCAGCTGGAACTGTGCCTCGATGTGCTGAAACCACGGCCGTGGATTGTGCTGCCAAAAGTCCGGTAACTTGATGGTGGCTGCGTAGATAGCGCCGACATTAGCCGCGCCGCTGCGTTTTCACCACCGTCGTTGTGTGACATAATTCAGCAGTGTTCAACTCGCGTCGGGGTCACCAAATGTGGAGTGCAGTAAGTGAGGAGACAAGAGACGGAGATACGTCGAGTCAGCTTTACTATCCACTTCAATATCTCTATCACACAGTACAGCGAGTGATATCAAAACAAAAACACAACGACCAAACCGGAACTCGTCATCGTCTAAAACCCCCCTTTTCTTAAAGGTACAGTCCCTTGGTGAATGTCTCTTTCAGACATCCTTGTGGGTCACCACAGCGTGGTATATCCATGAATTGCAGGAAAATAGATTGAATATTAGATGACTCTTTAGGGTCGTGCTGCGCAGCATCTTCTGGCGATAGGCCAGTGTTAACCTCATCTTTTCCTTTACCACTGCCTCGTCAGCTGTATGCTTCATCAGAGCAATTGCTTCCTGACACTGACGTTCATCATTCAACCAGCTGTCTTCTTTGAAGGGATCCCTGTCAGTAGTTGGCCCACCTGAGAGTGTTGAAGACAATATGAAAACCAAATATTTAGTTCCTTTTCTTTCAAAAGCACAACACAAATACCAAAACTAGATACATGACAGGAAAAAACATGCATATACAGTATCCCAGAGTGACTTTTAAATGTGCCCAACATGGATGATTATGCAAAACATATTTGCATTTAAAAAGAACAGCAATTATATTTTCAAGAGATATTATGTAACACTTGACCTCATTTACATTATGACTTAATGACAGACCAATCTGGAACAAAAGAATACTTCAAAGACAATGAGTAAAGTAAGATGAGTAAAATAAGCAAGTTTTATGTTGAATAAAAAAAAAGTTAATCAAGCCTTCCAGCCAAGTTAATAAAAGCACTGACTAAACATCAAATCTCGCACCTGTTTGTGTTCTGTTTTATCCGTCCCTCTGATGCTTCTTTCTGTTTTTATTCTCCATGCCAGATATCCACTTCCATCTTCTGCATTGTAATGTAGATAATCTTTACTCTGCAATATACAGAGTATATCCTCCACCTGTAAATCAAAAAGACTGAGAGGCAACAGCTATTTACATAACCAAGCTTGTATGGGAATAGGGAGATGATTCCCTTTGCATATTCTTCCTTCAAACGCCAGCAAGGGCTTGTTCTATACACACACAAACCAATTACATCAATTTACAAATTAACGTATGAACAACCTACCCATGTTCATTTGTCAACTGGGCAACCAGTATTTTCACCAAGTCACGTCTTCTGCCATCTGACAGACTTTTAGTGCGCGTGTATTCGTTTATAATCTTCTCGCCTCCAGGGCTGCTCTTTAGGATATCTTTAATCCTCTGGAGGGGGTAATGATGTAATATTGAGCAGAGATGAGAAATTATTCACAACTGACAAGTATAGTTCCAAATATCTTACTATTTAAGTCATTCTGTATAGATGTAATTCAAGATTGGTGATCCTTACTTGGGCAAGACAACATTCCCCAGCTCGATTTTTTTTCAGGAGGACAAATCAACATTACTGTGTCATCAGACTCTGATGTGCCCTCAGTCTCTCCTAAATATGAGCTTAAGCTTAAAGAATCTGCAATATAAATGGTCTGAAGATCTGTTCATACTACTTTGATTGCATGCTATAACAGCTTTTGAGAATTAGTCGAATAGACATATTAGCCTATGCAAATTGGTGAATTATGCTGAGATTAGGGCTGGGTAAAAAACATAGATTTCTCGATTTTTAATCGATTTTCATTTTTACGAGAAAAAAAAATAACTCTAGAGAGGAGCATTTTGCTTACCATATCACATGTTCATTATAATTTTTAATGTTCTTCAATATATTTAATGCATGTTTGAATAAATCTGGCAAGTTTTTTATGACAGCCACCATTTAAATGTTTATATTTCATATAACTTAATTATTATAAAAATAAATAAAAGTGTAATTTAAGTGTTTGTATACAAATCAGTTCATTTTACCTTCAATATAATAGTAGGCTAATGAAGCCCAGTAGGCTACAACTGACTGCCATAGTAACACATCTGCGGATATTCTGTATCATAACAAGCAAAGCGTCTCAACTGAAAAAACTCTGCAATGCCAAAAAGCTCTTAGGCGTTTTCAGCAGAGTGCCTAGCGTTTTCAACTGGATGAAAACACTTTGGTGGACATGCAGTCTTAGAACGGATCGGCCCGACTGGTGGAAACGCGACTTGACTCTATTTCTGTAGGCCTGTGCCATTAGGTGGCAATGCTGTAAGAAACCATAAAATGGTTCTTGAATAAAGTCAATCTTATCACTCTCTTTACTCTCTTCAGAGTGGCACAAATTCAAAAAGTGTGATTATACCAAAGCAAAGGCAATTAAAAATGACTGCTTCACAATGTCGTCTTGTGATTCTGAAAGCCTTTAGATGGAGACATTCCCTAGTGATAATAGCAAACCCTTAACAGTAAACGCGCTGGTGTTCAGGAGTAACAGCCTTTTCCTCTAGTAGGTTACGTTACGCAGCTGTTTCCTTTTTCATATTACAAGCAAATTATGTCAGGAAAGTTTGTAAAAATGGAATGCAAACAACAAAACCAACTGAAAGAAAAAAACAACAACACAAGGACCACTAAGCCTTTAGGCAAATGGATAGTGATTGAGATGAGAAACACATTACCATAATCTCCTCACTCAATGCATCTTAAGCCATAGTTCTAAAACTATATGAAAACATCTCTTGGACATCTCTGTAGAAATCACAAGAATTCTATTTCATTTTTAAGCTGCCAGATGAGACCAAACATGACAAAGTTAACACAGTAGTTAATGGGGCATTGTGAAACATGTGACAAAGGTATGTATTAGAGGTGTTATTCTGATTCTTTAGACGGGACTGTCCTGTCCCTGAATTGTCACGAAAAGTCCTCAATTCGTATATCAATGATCTCTTGCACCAGATAGGCATTAGCATACTGTGGCAATCAAGAGCATTGTTCCATGATCAATTCACATGTATACTGTTAAAGAGATTACGGTAGAAACAGAGGGCTGTATTGCACCCACATTTGCTATAATATCACTGAAAATGGGGACAATTAAAATTATTTGTGTCTTCCATCCATTCTGTAGTGGGATCATCTGCATCTGTAGTTGTGTATAATGTTAACTTTTTATGAGTGGCCGAAATGCAGCCTATGTATATTATTGCTAAATACAAATAATAATTATTATTATTGTTATTCTTATTATTATTAATTAATTAATTAATTAATTTATGTATTTATTTATTATTTTTATTATTATTAATTATTGGCCATTTAAAAAACACTAATTGTCATACTTCAACATTGTCAAATGAGTAAATAAGCACACTATTATATCATATTCTATAAAATGTTAATATCTCACATTTTGATCATGATAAGACTTATGAAGTTGACATAGGCAATCCAATGTATGTAACATACAATTTATTATTATTAACATTCAAACTATACCACTAGAAATCTATTGGGTAAAAACAAGAGGCGTTACATACAAGAGGTCCTGTATTAGACCATATAAATTTAATAATTACAGATGTATTGTGTGTGTGTGTGTGTGTGTGTGTGTGTGTGTGTGTGTGTGTGTGTGTGTGTGTAATTTATAGTCTAAAGGTTATAAAGGAATCCACATGAATCCTGAAACCCAGAAACGAGTTTGCATTCCATCATCCTGAAGTCGTTTGTCGGTTTTGAAAATGTCTGAAATATAAGGTGAACACAAGCTCAAGATATTTTCTCATTTTATTCTACAAAATCAAATGCATCAGTAATACCCCTTTCATTATTTTTTTTTAAGTATTTACGTACCTTGAAAAAATTGTCCACCAAGTAATTTAGAAAAATCTAAATAAATATATGACATAATAATAATTAAAAGAATAAAATTAATAGACAAACATGTTCAAAAATGTTAAATTTCCAATAATTCTTTATTTTATTTTATTTTATTTTATTTTTTATTTAGTGAAACAATATTTAACTCCAGTTCACTAAAGGGCTGGTTTGCCCAATGTTTAATTCAAAAGATACTGTTTACAATACTAACGCTTACAACAAGTCTAAGGAATATAACCTTTTTTAAATTATTATTATTATTATTATTATTATTATTTGGTATTGGTTTTATCTATAAGCAAACATTCTCGGCTCACTTCCTCTCTCACATTTTTTAATTGAGGGAGATTCTCAATTTTTATTTATTTAAATAAATAAAATGTGACAGATTCTTGAAACAATATAATTTCTGTAATGATTCTGTTGATGAGGCTTAGTTTGCTTCCCTCTCCTTATTAATGTTTCTGTTTTCTTATTATTATCTTATTATTTAACATTAGCTATATATATATATATATATATATATATATATATATATATATATATATATATAGATTAAATAATATTTGCTTGTGTTTACCCTTTTATTTTATTTTATTTGTTTCTCTTGTCTGTTATATGTGAACATTTCTGTTGACACTCCTTAATATCCCCCTGAAGATGTTTTTATATTTTCATCTGTTTCTATATATAAAAGCAAAAAAAAAAAAAAAAAAAAAACAACAACATGGCGCTACTAACTTTCGGGTTGTCTACGTCATCCCTGCGTCAACACGCCAGTCTCCAGTTCAGTAGGCAGCGATAAAGCAACAAACAAACACTGAAACTCGAGAAGAAGAAAGTCGCGTTGCCATCTTGTTCCTCTAGCGTTATCTTCAGTGAGTGTATCGCTCAACAACAGTACACTTTATAGTGGACAGCTGCAGGTATTAAGTAAACATATAAAACGTCTGACTTTGGATATTCTCAGAAGGACGCGTGTATCTAGTGAATAGAAGGAGTTATGCGAATCAGATAAAAATATCTCATATATTACTGTTACTCTGAACGTGAAGACCCGCGTTTGAACAGGCCCAAACTCAAGCTTTATCACATTATGTCTTCGTCACATAACGTTACAATTGTAAAGATGGACTTTATAAAAGAGGAGAGTGAAGAAATGACGATCCCAGAGCCATGGCGAGTGAAAACTGAGCAGACAGATGAACAAAGAGGTTTGATTCTTCATTATTTACTGCGCTCGGTAACAAGCTCCACTGCTAGTTTTGGTGGCTGCGAAATAACAGTTAACGTTAGATGGCATACATTGACATGTAACTTTAGAGGGAAGATGCATGGCATACATGACTATAGTTTTATATGCTAGTAATGTGCCAGGTCTGACGGCAATAATACAAGAATGACATAATCGATCGAGAAAGTACGATGTGACTCAGGACAATCCATTTCTGAAGGCACACGATAGGATTTGGCGGAAAACAAATCATCTAATTAAAAAAAAATAATAATAATTGACCTTTCATGAGAGTAACGTTAGCAGTTTGCAGCGACGCGCCCCACGCGCACCATTTTGATAAAACAAGATTACCCTGCTGATGTGCTGAAAAAAAAAACTAACAATAGAAACCCTTATATAATCTGTAATTGATTTAATGGTTATAATGGAAATTGGTTTGGTTTTGATGGAAACTGTAATGGTCCCTCTGGGTCTCTACTGGTTATTTTTTGCGTTCTGTTGGTAGCATGTAAAAAAAAAAAAAAACATTAAATCCTAATGGAATATTGCCCAAAACACACAACCGGACAAGGGTTGCCAGGTCTGTGTAAAAAAACCAGCCCAAAGAAGTGACCACAGAGTGTGTCGCCCCGCCCACACCCAATTTCATTGGTTTATAGAATACAGTAATCTTTTTGGCGTAGCCGTAGACGCTTGAGGCGTGAGCATGCTCATTCCTTTATGTGAGTTTATGAATGATCTACTACGCTGTTTGGCCGTACTACAGAAATATGTAAGCAATAAGGTACTGAGAGGCTGTCCTGTATCGTGAATAGGTCACGGCTGAAGGGCATTTTTTAGGCGGTTTGTTTTTCATAAACTTTTATGAAGAAAAATCACTAAACGCCTTCCTTCCGCTGTAAAAAATAGTCTCTGACCGTAAACAGCAACAGAAGTTACATACAGTCTTTATGACTGAGTCAGTCAGTAGAGAACTGTGCGTTCACACCGCCGGCGGCGAGAGCGTCAAAGTGGCCGGAAGCCATTGCAGGAAAGATATTCAGACCAGAACGGTGCAGACTCAATGAAAAAAACATTTGAGGAGCTATTGAGAATTAGATGCAACAGTGTTGCTCAGTAATTTTTTGCATTGGACTAAATGATAACTGCATTTACAACAACTTTGTGATTGTGTGATTACTTTGAAATGAAAATTACATTGGAACAAAAATAATTAAATAACACTGAGGGGGTAATTTATTTCAAGAATTTGATCAATATCTATTTTAGAACAAAATGTATGCAGGGCTGAGGAGTAAATAGTTACATGAAATGAAATTTCTGTTATTAAATTACAAAATTAATGTAATTGTATTTAGTTGTATTACTGAGATAAAATGTTTAATTCAATTAGTTACTATTCAACTTAAAATGAAATTGCTTTGCATTGATAAAGTTATCCAAATAAAGTAATCCAAACCACATTTATAATGGGTAACTAATAACAGTAAGCAATAACATTTCCAAAGTAACCTTCCTAACACTGAATGTATGCGAGACTCAACACACTCTTTCTGTTGTGTGACTGTGTGGAATTTCTTTGAATTGCCATGAATTTAATTCCACTTCTTGTTATTCCAATTCAAATTCAATTCAACGTCTTGTGGGGCGGAGTAAATTCAATTCAAATTCCAATTCATGAATTGAATGGAGGCCAATTCTGAAATTCAGAATTTTGCTCAAGCCTGGTACCGTACCACTTTTTCGGTACCCTTCCGCTAGGGTACCTAGCACAGTGGTACTGTACTTAAGGGTGGAGCTAGACTCACTGCAGAACGTTGATTGGTTGACAGAGTATCGTCACTTGCGCGTGCTACAAGGGGAACGACAACATAAGAAGCGCCATTTTTTTAATATACAGCTGAAATATAATACTACTGTTATTGTGTCATGAAATGTAATTTTAAGAGTTTTTCAGGTGAGAATGTAGTTGTTTAAAGCTCAAATCTGTGGCTTATTTCTAAACATTTACAAAAATTTTATCTTCGAGATTTCCTATTGCAAGTTTTAGGTTGTGAGATCCATTCCAGGCGATCAACGGGGCGCTCGCCCCGCCTGGAACAGCCTTTCCTCGGCTAGTCCTTCTGATGTTTGCCACTGACTCTGACGTCTTTGTAGTGGTTAAACAAAATAACGATGATAAAAATAAAATAAAAAATAGATACATTTTCTAGGAAAACGGATTAAAACAGGGCAATAATTAAGGAGAATTAGCAAATATGTCTAAAATGTCCAGGTGGACACTGCCAAAACGGCAATCAAGAAATGAACCGATGACTTTAACCCTCGGAAGTACACATTGCAGAACAACGCAGAATTTAGCAGTCAAAACGGATTCTTCGTTGATTCAAACCTTTTTCAGCAGCTGTCAGGGACAAGTAGAGTGCAGTCTGGACTAGGGCTGTCACTTTTTATTCGATATTCGAATATGCATTCGAACATGACGTGAAATATCCGAAACCGAACTATAAATAAACTATCCGGTTTTTAAAGTGCCATGTTTTGCGCATTTTTTACATTCTATGATTAGACCGTTTGCTTTTTATTGTATTGTTTGCCATCTCATCCAGTAGCGGCCGCTCTAAACGTATTGTAGCGTAGGCCCATGACCAAATCAAGCGAATAATAGCCAATAGCCAGCTTGTTTTGAAAATGGAAGATAACGACAAGACAAATGAGTCCGCGCTGTAATTCCTGCCTATTACACACACACACACACACACACACACACACACACACACACACACACACACACACGACCCACAGAAAAGACGCGTGTCAGTATCGAGTTCTCTTTCGGGCTTGAACAAACCATAACACACAAATTATGCCAAATGTCCGTTTTGTCGAGTGTCCTCATAAGAGCAGTCTTAAATTATTTAAATAAAGTCTTAAATGAACGTAGAGATTTGTGAGAAAATGCGACACGTGTCAGATCGCGTCTCTGTCCGCAGCGGCTGGTCTTAAAGTGTCATTAATGTTAATCAAATAACAAAGGTAAGAGAGTACATTACTCAGACCCGGCGCCAGGAGGATTATTATACCGGTAGCCTAATCATGAATGCACATTGCACTCCGCTATCTTTTAACACATCTCCGGCAAACGGCTTTTTCACGCAAAAGAAAAACTCTTCATGAAGCACAGTGAAATTCAGCGACCATGTGGCGTTACCTGATGAATCGAGGTTGTTCATTAACTTCCTTTTACATTTTACTCGTAGATATTCGAATATATTCGAATACATTTCTTGATATTCGATATCCGTTCGAATTTGATTTTTCTCAAAAGTGACAGCCTTAGTCTGGACGGTGTAAAAGTTGCAGATGTCTGGTTAGGCTAGTGTGCACATGACCATGGACAGGAGTCGTCCCATATTCGATTTCAATTCAAGTCATTCAACTGTGCTCTCCTGAGTTATATTCACCATCTCCCACCACATGAGTACGTTTTTAGAGTTGCTCACTAACTCACTCTTTACTGTAGATACACCTTATTGTATATGTATGTCACTTTGGCTTTAGAGGTCACTTGAATATACAGCTACAACTTATTGCGCTAAATCGCGTCTGCCTGCTGATCGCTGATTGGCTAAAAGTGCGTGCTCGTCGGTGACGTCACCACCAACGCCAGCTGACTCTGCATGGGCGTGTTTAGTAATGTCATGATGACTGATTTTATGGACTACATGCACATTAGTTTAGTTTAGTTTTAACCAATTAAACTTTAAAATGTAGACGTTTGAAAACCGCCGAACTGACCCCAAATCAGCCCAAATTTTGTCCACCCGCCCAAATAGGGTGTCGGAATGATATGTTTATACTTTTCATCAATGATATATGTTTATACTTCCCAACCACAATCAAATTCACTCTATTCGGATGGCGCGAATTTACCTGGAAAGGTTTAAATTTTTTTTTTTTTTTTGAACGATGATAAGCCGGAATGAAAACAAACCGAAATGAAATGGGAGTAACAAGGCTATTTTTAAAATGTAAGGAGTAGAAAGTACAGATATTTGCGTGAAAATGTAAGGAATAGAAGTAAAAAGTAGGCTAAAAAATAATTACTCCAGTAAAGTATAGATACCCAAAATTTCTACTTAAGGTAATTAAGTATTTGTACTTCGTTACTTGACACCTTTGATCATCATATTAAGCACAGATGTGAATCATGTGACACTGAAGACTGGAGGAATGTACCAACTCTCACGAACAATCTTTCACAAGCAAGTGTTTTGCAAATTTGAGGGCTGGTCAAGTTGTTTGCAGGTGGACAACAAACAACATAGACGGGCCATTATGCAAATGTATTTTCTATGATGTATAATGAAGTGGGAAAACGACTTGTTTAGGTTCGATTCTTCCTTTTTCCCAATAATTTTTATTTATCGTGTAACTACACAGAAAAAGTTATGAAGCATTTTTTCCCCATATGGTTTACATTTCATGGCTATACTACAAAAAAGTAAGCATTTTAATGGTTATTAAAATTTGCCAATTCACTTACATTTTACGTGCCTCACTGTAACCCAGATGTTTTTTATTTATTTATTTTATTAAGGGGGGTGGGGTTGGTATAAAAGTAAAGTAGGGACAGGTGGATATTACTCTTGCTCCACAGATTCTGTCGATTGATCTTATCTTGTACTGAGCATGAAATATTCCTTAAATTTTTTTTCCATGATCTTGACAATCATCAGTTTGTGATTTTAACTTTTTCTTCTTATGTTCACATTAGGGCTGACAGAAGTGAAAGAGGAAAGTGATGAACAGAATGTGGACGAGAAATATCAGAATGAGGAACCTCAGATTGTCCTTACCGGACAGCAGGTTTTAAGTTGCTCCGAGTCTGGGAGAAGGTTTGGGCACAAAAGAGCTCATAGAAGTGGATTTTTCTTCTCCTGTCTTGAATGTAAAAGGAATTTTGAGTCTAAAGAGCACCTGATGGATCACTTCAGAACTCACTCTGGAGAAAATTGCTCAGAGACTACAGCAAACGTGTTTCCAGTGCGAACTGGAGCTCAAAAAACGGTCAATATGCCTTTCACGTGCCAACAGTGTCAGAAAAGTTTTTTGTGTAAGGAACACCTGATGGAGCACTACAGACTTCACACTGTAGATAAACCTTTCCCATGTGATCAGTGTGGGAAGAGTTTCATTCATAAACAAAGCCTTAAGAATCACTTAAGAGTTCACACTGGCTTGAGGCCGTACGTATGCCAGCTGTGCGGGAAGAGTTACATACATAAAGACAATCTTACCGATCACATGAGGATTCACACTGGAGAGAAGCCGTTTGCATGTGATCAGTGTGGAAAGAGTTTCACACACAAAGGAAGCCTTCTGCATCACATGAAAATTCACACCGGACTGAAGCCTTTCACTTGCCGTCAGTGTGGAAGGCATTTCACACATAAAGGAAACCTGAAGATTCATATAAGACTTCACACCGGAGAGAGACCTTTCACATGCCCTCAATGCGGGAAGAGTTTCATCTATCATGGAAACCTTGTAGGTCACATGAAAAAGCATTCAGGAGAGAAATTATACCACTGTTCTCAGTGTGGAAAGAGTTTCATTGAGAATCGACATCTCCAGAAGCACGAGAAAACTCATGAGACCGTAAGGCCCTTTGTTTGTTCTGAGTGTGGCAGAGGTTTTCTATGGCTCCACAATTTTAAAGAGCACCAGAAAATCCACACCGGCGAGAAACCTCACGTGTGCTTTGACTGCGGGAAAGCCTTTACGAGAATCATATACTTGAAAAGGCACCAAAGAATTCACACTGGCGAGAAACCTTACAAGTGCGCACAATGTGGAATGAGTTTCACGGTTTCTGATTCCCTGAAAGCCCATGAGCGAGTGCATACTGGAGAGAAGCCGTACAAGTGCCCATCATGTGAGAAGTGTTTCGGCCGGTTAAGTACTCTGCTGACTCATAAGAAAAAGCATTGTCCAAATTTGCCGAAGTAAAGGTTGTGATTTGTTTGCAGGGATGTTTTTTTTTTTTTTTTTTGCGGACTAGCAGTTCTATATCTGCATTAATATGCTTAACAATTACATACTTTATCATATTAGTTGTAAGGTGATGCATGGAAAGAATGGTGTTGGAAGCTTTAATAGTTGGTTTCCAAAAAACTGGGAACTTTCTCACAAACTTGAGACTTTCCTCTGTGGAACACGGAGATTTTTAGTAGATTGTCCAGAGTGTTCTTTGTTATAATGATAACTGGGGCTGGCAAGCTCCAAACAAGAGCCAAAAGTTAAGGTAATCACCATTAAGGTAATCCAGTGTTAAAGAGTATAGTTGTTATTTGCTGTAAATTTTCTTCTCTACTGTAGCTATCAAAACTCTAAAGTAATCGCTGTCCTTTGGAGTATGGCATGTCACATCAGGTTTGGCATCAGAGATGTCAAAAATGTCATTGGTTCTCGCATGTCTCGTAAGTAATGGCACAGCTGGTGTGTTTTTAAAAATAATGGATTAACTATTTCTTCAATCCTCGTGCTGTGCTGAAAATCATTTCACTAATTTGGTGTTCCCGGTCAAAAATGACTTTGGAATAGCTTGCAAATTCGGTCATTAGAAGTATTAATTTTTTGGATGTGACTGAACTTTGGATGGAAACATAGCTAGTGATCTGCGCTCATGCAGTTTAAGTTTTCTTTTTTAAAACTTGAGTGAACTTTTTCATTCAAAAAATGAGGTCAGATCATCAGTGGCTGCGTTTACACTGGCACAACAAATCTGATCTTTTACTCACATCTGACACAGATTGGAATTGGTTGCCCATGTGTATACAAAAAAATCCGCATGATATCCTTTTTTTTTCCGCATCTTCCACTTCCAAATGTGGTTTTAAATCAGATATCCGGACATCCGACCCACGTCTAAACGCGCATATCCGATTCCCCTTTGAATTCCAAGCCACCACAAGGCGAGGAAGACACGTTTATTCACAAAGATAGCTTTTTAATGTTGTATTATGAGGCTGACGTGCCTGTATGCGCTCGCTCACAGCTTTTTATTGAGGTGGGAACTTAATATTTATCTTTGTAAAGAAAAGAAGTTGTGTTGTAAAAAACTTTTATTTCACTTCAGAATTCTAGATCTGAGCAGTAGATAAACTAAAATATTCTCCAGACTATATATCTGTTCCGTCAGATTTTGCACTGCTAAAGATTCATGAGTCATGACAGCTGTTATCTTGTCCATGCTGGCAAATAATCACGACCACCCAACATGAATTACGTAAATAATTTTAATATCACGGCCATTCACGCTACCGTGTGTGGATAGTAAACCGATCACCGAAAATCATATTGGGCGGGAATTAATGTAAACACAGATATCAGATTCAAGTCCTTTCTAAAGTGAGAGTAAACAAAAAAAAAAGGGATCTGGTCAAAAGATCAGATATGTGCATTGACTTGCAGTGTAAATGCAGCCTGTCAGATCCAAAAAGAAATAATCTCTGGTTCAAAATGAACAACATATTACTAATAAAATAAGGTTGTTTTGAGTATACTTGTATTCACACTGTTGGATAACAAAAATCAGTCAAGCCCAGGTGTGTGTGAGTTTATGGTTGGATAGGGTGCATTAATTACATTATTTAGGTGTATTATAACCAAGGCCACAAATATGTAGTGTGCAAACTGTACATAATGAAGTTAATAGAAATAAAAAGGAGCAAAATCATCTTGTGTGTGTTTGTAGTCTTTATGAAACAAAGAGTGGGTGTGAAATAATTGTGTATACTCTTTTTGATTATAAATCATAGGTTTTTGGTAAATTTTTGCAAACTTGGAACAATTCAAAATATGTATAACTGAATTTTAGAAATGTGATTTAGGCAAGATAAAACAACTACTTGAAATTGTTTATTGCACCAAAAGTAACTAAGGAAACAATAAATATAATACAGTATTAAAACTGTATTAAATAAATACATGTACATATAATGTGCAATAATTTGAGGAAGGGGAGAAGGAAAAATGTCAAATCTTTGATATTCACATTTTGTAGATAAAATTGCCTTTTATTTATTACACAGGGCAAATCGCTGATGTGAATTACGTCGGTTCGAGTCCCCCTGAAATCACCCAATAGTCTACAAAGAATGCTGACTGTGAATGAAAATAAGTCACTTGTCACCGAGATTAATTTCTTTGTGAACTGATACTAATATTTCACTGGAAACTGCATAAAATATATGCGTTATTTTACATTTCATATGCTTTTATGCCTTAACACTTTCATTGTATGGGATACATTTTATAAAAAAATCATTTATTACCCATATGAATGTGAGATTGCAATGAGCTATACTAATGATATATGCCCGACGAGGTGTCCATTATCAGGTATTAATGGACGACGGCGAGGCGTGAACCGTCCGCCGCGCACCGAAGTATATATAAGTATATATATATTATATAAGTATATATAATATATATATATTATAATGTTATTTATAATATTATTTATAATAATGATAATGTTTTGACCCAGGCACACAGAATGACACAGTTTTTAATTAAATAAATACAGCCTTGGTGAAGAGACTCTTTAAGGGCCCGTCCACACGGAGACGCGTTTCGCTGTATACGTATACATTTTTTATCGTATTGGCTTTTCGTCCACACGGATCCGGCGTTTTGGGAGACTGAAACCGCTATTTTTTGAAACCGGGTCCCAAAGTGGATAAATCTGAAAACGACACCCTTGCGGTTTCGTGTGTACAGCCAATCTGTATATTTTGTGAAACGATGATGTCATCACATCACGTGCCGTCTGTGTCACGCGTAACAGCAACAACAATAATGGCGGACTTACATGATTGTGTTCGTGCTGCAGAAGCTACTAAGCCTACTAGCTTTATATATAGCAGAATCTATTGCTTCTATGCAACTGTGGTGAGCAACAAGCGATAATCTTCGTGTTCTTCTTCTTGGTTCGAATACAGCGTGCAAGGTTATGCGCATGCTCAAAGTCTTCTCCGTGTATAGTGTATCTCTGTGGCAGAATTACAGCGCCCCATACTGGTCTGGCATATATACTACACCGTTTTCAGTCGGTTTCAGTGGTTTCGTGTGTACGCAGATATTTCTTGAAACGACGCCGTGTTTACGGAATTTTTTTTTAGAATGAGGAAAAAAAATGATCGGATAGGGAACGCACCGGCTTCGTGTGGACAAGGCCTAAATGAGGCAGACTGGGATGAGAGATGAGCTGGCTGAATTGTAGGTGGGTTCCAGTCAGCTTCTAGCCTGGTTAAAACCAGACCCTTCTCAGTTGAAACTGAGTGAAGGGTCTGGGGAAGCTATGTAGACGAATCATTTCCAAAGGGGCGTCACCAACCGACGTAGCTCAGCTTGATTGACAGGTGATCTGACCAATCATACTTCGCCATCCGCCATTTTGTCCGACAAAGCAGTCAGGAGAGTAGATTAACATTGGAGGATTTGAACTTGAAAAACGGAGTGTACTGACGCCTTTCCGTGGTTAAAACAACATTCCTTCTTATGTTTGTTCATGTTTATTTGAGGCTATAAATTAACTAGAAGGAAGAGATGATCGGTTCACAAGAACAGCTTTAACTGATGCTCTACAGCGATCTGTCACGGCACATTAAAGAGCAACAAAACGGTATTTATTGTTTAAATTTCTTTTAAAAAAATACCAAATTTGAAAGCTGAGACTTTGTTTAATATGTTTAATATCAAACGTAACCGAAAAGTAGCCTGCTCTGTCCTGTCTGCCAGCGTGTTGTCAGTCTCCTCTCTGCTCCGCAATGTATTTTTCACTGCGTGAGAACTCCTTCTGCGTCGCTGCGCTGTCGTCATCATGTAAATCCCTCCCCAAACGTTTCTGATTGGTGCCGCGATTTCAGCGGCACAGTAATGAGTTTGAATGGGCTCTTCTCCAGACTATCCTGAAGAGAGAATTGAAATTCGCCGGAAGTTGTCTGGGTTTTCCCAGGCTAGTCAGCTTCATCTTCAAGGAGGAATCTCAGGTCCTTATGAAAAAAATATATATTTCCCATACAGTAGGAATGATCATTTTATTACACGGTTTAACAGC
The DNA here is from genome assembly GCF_964197995.2 of Scardinius erythrophthalmus. Classification (NCBI taxonomy): domain Eukaryota; kingdom Metazoa; phylum Chordata; class Actinopteri; order Cypriniformes; family Leuciscidae; genus Scardinius; species Scardinius erythrophthalmus. Next base: position 36,299,493 of record NC_138229.1, read on the forward strand.
GCTTAATATGTGGGGTTTTGGCAAGCGGCACACCAGGAAAAGTTCAGGGGGTGAATGAAGTTGGTGACCGAACATGGACTGCGGCTGGGGATTTTTTGCCCGTTTTGTGGCAAACACATGAACAGCTTAACGCGGTTTTGCTTTACGTGTGGTCGGTGTTTGGAGTTTTTAAAGGACGCGGACCAGACATAGGCTACTGCATCATTGCGTTCAATATTTTAACGAGAGCCACTTGTACGCTGTAATCGTGGACATGATGTCAAGTCTACACGGTGTAAACATCAGCTTGAGGACTCTTAAAAGTAAACTGAACGAAGCCGGGTTGTACCGCAGAAAGGATTATTCCTCTCCAAGCGCTGTGTGTAACGCCATCAGATCTGAACTTCGTGGACCTGGACAACTATTTGGCTACCGCACGATGTGGCAGGTACTTAAACAAAAGTACAATCTTTGAGTGAAGAGACATGATGTGATGAATTTCCTCCGGGAGCTTAATCCTCGAGGGTGTGAGAGCAGAGCACGCAGAAGGTTTATGACTTTGTCATGGAACACAATCAGTTAGAGAAGCCAGATAACTGGGAGTCTGCATCAGAACTGTACATGAAACTATGAAAAAATTATCAAAAAGAGAGTTTTTTTTTTTTTTTTTTTTTTTTAGTGTTGAAACACTGCTGTCTGTCTGAACACAATATTTATGAATCTGTCACGTACCCAAAGCTTAATTGTTTTTAAGTGTGAAGTAAATGAATCAAAAATAGTAATGAGTAATGAGTATTTATTACACTTTGTAGTATAGAAAACAAAAGTTCTTGTTTCTTTATCTAAAACAGTGATTCACAAAGGGATCCCAGTTTGAGAGTCATGGATCTAAAACATTTTCAAAATGTTTAGGCCCTACTGAGAAAAGAACATGCTCACATACTGTAACATTATAAAAACAACTTTGGCAACTGCACTTTAAAGTGCACCTTTAACAACAACTTTTTCAGAGTCTTAACTCTAGGGGTCATCCATCATATAGCTTAGAAACAGCCGAATCCTGGACAATTTTGAATTCCAAAGTCCATTTGTGACTTAAACAAAGTGTATGAGTCTAGGAGTGGTAATCTCAAGGAGTTTGAGCATGTATTTGCCATTGGGAACGCAGAGTCATCCAGGAACTTTTTTTTGGCAGTGGTTCCAAGCCAGATGGGGGAAGTGAAGACAGCCCAGTAGCAAACATCAAAACATCTTCCACAGACACAGCAGCCTGGCTTTCTGCAAAGAAAAACAATTCAGATACATCATTGCCATTTGTTTTCTTAACTAGTTATAAAAAACAAATGAACTAACAAACCTTCACAATCAAGGAGATAGTCTGCCCAGTAGGCCATGGTTTGACTTTCTTTAAGTCTTCAATTACTCCTCAAAGGACTGAGGTCAGGTTCTCTTTCATCATCTCGTGTTCGAGATCCACCTATGGGAAGGGCATCACTACCTGACCTCTGCAGAAGCATCCAATTGTACCAAGTCTGGCTAGACAGACAGAAGCATGCAGCCAATGCCAGGTAAGGCCCCGCCCCCTTACCTAGGGGCATATAACAGCTGCAAGCGCTGCTATTCTCCAGTTGACATTCGCTTCTCGCGATCTCTGCACTGACACAGTTCGGTTAGATTACGCTGCTCACTTTCGTGTCTTCAGGAGGACATACCGCCTGATCAGCCTCCGCCAGACGTAGCAGCCGTCTTTTCAGTCTTCTGCTGTGTTCTGCATTCGGAACCGCCCGCGCTCTCGCCTTTTTTCACCTTCTCCTCCTTCCACGGCTGCCCGCCACGGATTTTTCCGTATTCTTCTCCGGAATTTTGCTGTCTAAACCTGCCGCTTCTCCGGGGAACAGCCTATCACGGGCCTGCCCGGCCGTGTGTGGTGCGCTCATCGCCGCTAAGGACCTTCACCCGTTCTGCGTGGTCTGCTTGGGCCTTAAACACGCTCAAGAAGCCTTGGAGAACCCAGAAAATTGCAGTCATTGCCTTATGCTGCCCAATAAGCTTTTACGATGTCTTAAAGTTGTAGCGACCCAGTGCTCTGAGCTCGGCCTTTCTGACTCAGATGGGGGACACGGTGACGACGACGCGCTACTGGGGGACTCCCGGGGCGCCTCCGTGCTTATTTTGGCTGACCAGCCCAATCCCGCATTCCCCGAAGAGGAGATCTTCGCGGGCAACCTCACGCTCCTCGATGAACCGACCGGTTCCGGTGATGAGGATGACGCAGAGAGGCTAAATGCTCTGTGTCCCGTCCGTGCTTTACAGATATCTCTCCACTCAATGTTTCAGAGAACTGGGGTTATGACAGTAACCTATTGTTTTAAAAGCAGTGAGCCGCCTTTCAGAGTGGCACAGGACAGGGGCCAGCAAAGTAGGGTGTTGCTGTAGTGCAGTCAAAAACTCCAGGGTTGAAAGACCGTCTCTGAATCTACAGAGTGAACACAAACATTGTTTCACTGCTGTGTAATGCCAATTGAATTTAAATTATCTAAAGAAAACTATTAAATATTATCTTCCCTACAATTACTATCCACCTTAACAAACATACATTTGGGGGAAAAAAATGGTTGTATTGAAAATTGATTTAAGAAACCCTATTTTTGCGTTGCACATTAAGTGTTAATTGTTACAAACTGTAAGTATAAACATATAGAAACAAAAGACTGGAATGACACAGACACTGAAAGCACTCATACAGTGCCTTCAGAAAGTCTACACACCCCATGCACTTATTAAAAACTTTGTTGTGTTATATATTCAATTTAAAATAGTAATATTAATCTTTTTCCTCATCAGTCTACACATAATACATCATAATGACAAAGCAAAAACAGGTTTTTAAAAATTGTAGCAAATTTAATCAAAATAAAAAACTGAAATATCACATTCGCACAAGTTAATGCTTATGTGCAGCAATAAATGTATGTATAATGTGTATGTGAATAAGTAGTGAAATATCTTCTAGTAGTTTTATCAGTTTTGTGAGTTAAATGAAAAAAAAATATGAAATTGCACTTTACCTGGTAGTGAAAGCACTGTAGCCCAATAAAATATGAATTATTATTATCATTTCCAGTCAAGAAGTAAAGAAATAATTTCAACCCATGCACGCCTGAAAGTTCCTTTGTGTACAAGTGTGCAACACCTACCTTTCATCTTCCAGTTTGTGTTTGGGAGTACTTCTATTTTGTGATTCAAAAACCTGAGAGGAAACGGATAAAGTGATCAACAACTTTCAACAGCTTCCATTATTTTTCCATTACCACATACAGTATATATCAATGCTGAATGGTTGTCTGTGTTACTGTATAATAGTAACTGCAAAATAATCAACACAAGCCTTTTTCCACTAAAATATTGACCAGGACATTGATGTTATGCTTAAAATCCAATGTACAATAAATTATATGAAAATGAATAAATACAAACATACATAAATGTTTTAAAAAAGAGAAATAACTGATGTACCAAAGTGTCAGTTCGATTGAATTCAGCTGTGCTCCTTGTTGTGATGACAATTTCAGAAGCAGAGTCTGAGGTATCGTACTCTGAAAAAAAATAAAATCAGACAACCATTATTTATCCTCCTGCAGAGTATCTAAAAATTTAAAAAAATATTGAATTATGAGATCCACTAACCTCTTTTATAGTGTTTTTCTAGGCAAATGAAAAAAGTAATCCTGGAATATGCCTTTCCTATTTCCTTTTTATATTCTGCCAATTTAAATTACCTTTCTGACCCCAGGCACATGGACAACCTCTGAGCAGTCTGGATACAAAAGGACATAAGGTCCTTCGTGCATGTCCTTGTTAAATGTTCTCATTTTCTGGACAGCTTGTTTCAGTAGATCAGGTGCTGCTACCTCTGGGTCTGTAAATAACGGGAGTGTTTTCCCTCTTAGAGGTTTTAAATCAGTTCCATGTGGCCCCATTAATCCTACGTTTATCTAGTAAAATAACAAAGATATAATTAATGTATAGGTAAAATAAATATACACACACACAAATACATAAAGAACATTGCAAAATTGTATAGGACGGTCAGTACAACTTACCTGGACGTGTTTTCTTTCTTTAGGCCTATATCTTCCTTTTGGCCCATAGTTAAAAGACTCGTTCTTTTGACTTCGAGCTTCTGTACTCCATGAACTGTTTGTATGATGGACATGGTTGTTCTGCTGAAATGGAGTTCCATTTCAAAATAGAAAGTTAGAAGCCGCTCGAAAAATCATTAGCATTACTACTGACTTTTATTCACATGTCCTCAGATAGCTAGCGTTTTGCTACACTTACTTTGCTTAGCACTGTCCGGCTGTCGAGAAGTCCCCTGTGTTTCCAATGTTTCCGTCTGGTCCGCATCCTTTAAAAACTCCAAACACCGACCACACATAAAGCAAAACCGCGTTAAGCTGTTCATGTGTTTGCCACAAAACGGGCAAAACATCCCTCGGCTGCAGTCCATGTTCATGCCTTCTGCAGTAGAACTTCAAGACCCTAGGCATAGTTGTCTATAAAAATTTCATATATTAATCATGAGAACAGCAACATGAAAACAAATAAGAAGAACCCGTCAAAGTCTAGAACTCTTGACTAGTTTGATTCCATAATAACCCAATGGATGAATTGCAAAGCAAGTGCATATTTATTATCTGGAGGGCAGGCTACACGAATAACAAGGTATGCAAAGTGGTGCAATGGATCGCTGGGTCCTACCACCTTGGTGAAAACTTGCTGGGACCCGAGGGGTATATATGCCTCTTGCAAAGGCTTTAACAGATACCATTGGGGAACAGGCTTTGACCCCATAGGTGATATCTTTTCCCTTCAAGGTTTAGTCACAGAACATCACTGGAACAGAACAATACATCCACACAGAGCAAACTTGAACTAATATAAACTTCTTCTTACGATTAATTTTCACTTTTTTATCATATAGTGACCAGTGATGTTGTAAATACCTACAGAGTTACATATGCCAAGTTAGAAAACAAATAAAGCCCAATTTATACTTCTGCGTCGAACTTACGCCGTAGCTACGTCATAGGCTGTGTGTAGCGCGCGTACCTTTCGGCGTACCCTGACGTGCACCTCTCCAAAAATGTAACAACGCGTCAACTCTACGCGGACGCTAGCGCTGTGATTGGTCTGCTAGGACCGCTCCCTCGGGTTTCACATGCTCCCTCCGCGCGCGTGAACGCGGACAACGACGGAGAAGTATAAATGAAAACCAACGCGTTGCCTACAGCATAGAGGCTCCAGCGTAGGTCCGAGGCAGAAGTATAAATCAGCCTTAAGTGGCTACATGTTGTGTGATAGAACTTCAAGACCCTAGGCATAGTTGTCTATAAAAATCTCATACAGCAATCATGTGAAAAGCAACATGAAAGCAAATAAGAAGAACCCGTCAAAGTCTAGAACTCTTGATTAGTTTGATTCCATAATAACCCAATGGATGAATTGCAAAGCAAGTGCATATTTATTATCTGGAGGGCAGGCTACACGAATAACAAGGTATGCAAAGTGGCGCAAAGGATCGCTGGGTCCTACCACCTTGGTGAAAACTTGCTGGGACCCGAGGGCTATATATGCCTCTTGCAAAGGCTTCAGCAGAAACCATTGGGGAACAGGCTTTGACCCCATAGGTGATATATTTTCCCTTCAAGGTTTAGTCACAGAACATCACTGGAACAGAACAATACATCCACACAGAGCAAACTTGAACTAATATAAACTTCTTCTTACGATTAATTTTCACACTTTTATCATATAGTAACCAGTGGTGTTGTAAATACCTACAGAGTTACATATGCCAAGTAAGAAAACAAATAAAGCCCAATTTATACTTCTGCGTCGAACTTACGCCGTAGCTACGTCGTAGGCTGTGTGTAGCGCGCGCGTACCTTTCGGCATACCCTGGCGTGCACCTCTCCAAAAATATAACAACGCATCAACTCTACACGGACGCTAGCGCTGTGATTGGTCTGCTAGGACCGCTCCCTCGGGTTTCACATGCTCCCTCCGCGCGCGTGAACGCGGACAACGACGGAGAAGTATAAATGAAAACCAACGCGTTGCCTACAGCATAGAGGCTCCAGCGTAGGTCCGAGGCAGAAGTATAAATCAGCCTTAAGTGGCTACATGTTGTGTGATAGAATTTCAAGACCCTAGGCATAGTTGTCTATAAAAATCTCATACAGCAATCATGTGAAAAGCAACATGAAAGCAAATAAGAAGAACCCGTCAAAGTCTAGAACTCTTGATTAGTTTGATTCCATAATAACCCAATGGATGAATTACAAAGCAAGTGCATATTTATTATCTGTAGGGCAGGCTAAACGAATAAACAAGGTATGCAAAGGGGCGAAATGGATCGCTGGGTCCTACCACCTTGGTGAAAACTTGCTGGGACCCGAGGGGTATATATGCCTCCAGCAAAGGCTTCAGCAGATACCATTGGGGAACAGGCTTTGACCCCATAGGTGATATCTTTTCCCTTCAAGGTTTAGTTATAGAACATCACTGGAACAGAACAATACATCCACACAGAGCAAACTTGAACTAATATAAACTTCTTCTTATGATTAATTTTCACTTTTTTATCATATAGTGACCAGTGATGTTGTAAATACCTACAGAGTTACATATGCCAAGTTAGAAAACAAATAAAGCCCAATTTATACTTCTGCGTCGAACTTACGCCGTAGCTACGTCATAGGCTGTGTGTAGCGCGCGTACCTTTCGGCGTACCCTGACGTGCACCTCTCCAAAAATGTAACAACGCGTCAACTCTACGCGGACGCAAGCGCTCTGATTGGTCTGCTAGGACCGCTCCCTCGGGTTTCACATGCTCCCTCTGCGCGCGTGAACGTGGACAACGACGCAGAAGTATAAATGAAAACCAAGGCGTTGCCTACAGCGTAGAGGCTCTGGCGTAGGTCCGACGCAGAAGTATAAATCAGCCTTAAGTGGCTACATGTTGTGTGATAGAACTTCAAGACCCTAGGCATAGTTGTCTATAAAAATCTCATACAGCAATCATGTGAAAAGCAACATGAAAGCAAATAAGAAGAACCCGTCAAAGTCTAGAACTCTTGATTAGTTTGATTCCATAATAACCCAATGGATGAATTGCAAAGCAAGTGCATATTTATTATCTGGAGGGCAGGCTACACGGATAACAAGGTATGCAAAGTGGCGCAAAGGATCGCTGGGTCCTACCACCTTGGTGAAAACTTGCTGGGACCCGAGGGCTATATATGCCTCTTGCAAAGGCTTCAGCAGAAACCATTGGGGAACAGGCTTTGACCCCATAGGTGATATATTTTCCCTTCAAGGTTTAGTCACAGAACATCACTGGAACAGAACAATACATCCACACAGAGCAAACTTGAACTAATATAAACTTCTTCTTACGATTAATTTTCACACTTTTATCATATAGTAACCAGTGGTGTTGTAAATACCTACAGAGTTACATATGCCAAGTAAGAAAACAAATAAAGCCCAATTTATACTTCTGTGTCGAACTTACGCCATAGCTACGTCGTAGGCTGTGTGTAGCGCGCGCGTACCTTTCGGCATACCCTGGCGTGCACCTCTCCAAAAATTTAACAACGCATCAACTCTTCACGGACGCTAGCGCTGTGATTGGTCTGCTAGGACCGCTCCCTCGGGTTTCACATGCTCCCTCCGCGCGCGTGAACGCGGACAACGACGGAGAAGTATAAATGAAAACCAACGCGTTGCCTACAGCATAGAGGCTCCAGCGTAGGTCCGAGGCAGAAGTATAAATCAGCCTTAAGTGGCTACATGTTGTGTGATAGAATTTCAAGACCCTAGGCATAGTTGTCTATAAAAATCTCATACAGCAATCATGTGAAAAGCAACATGAAAGCAAATAAGAAGAACCCGTCAAAGTCTAGAACTCTTGATTAGTTTGATTCCATAATAACCCAATGGATGAATTACAAAGCAAGTGCATATTTATTATCTGTAGGGCAGGCTAAACGAATAAACAAGGTATGCAAAGGGGCGAAATGGATCGCTGGGTCCAACCACCTTGGTGAAAACTTGCTGGGACCCGAGGGGTATATATGCCTCCAGCAAAGGCTTCAGCAGATACCATTGGGGAACAGGCTTTGACCCCATAGGTGATATCTTTTCCCTTCAAGGTTTAGTTATAGAACATCACTGGAACAGAACAATACATCCACACAGAGCAAACTTGAACTAATATAAACTTTTTCTTGCAATTAATTTTCACACTTTAATCGTTGTAAATACCTAAAGAGTTACATATGCCAAGTAAGAAAACATATAAGTGGCTACATGTGGTGTGTTAGAACTTCAAGGCCCTAGGCATAGTTGTCTATAAAAATCTCATACAGCAATCATGTGAAAAGCAACATGAAAGCAAACAAGAAGAACCCTTTAAAGTCTAGAACTCTTGATTAGTTTGATTCCATAATAACCCAATGGATGAATTGCAAAAAGCAAGTGCATATTTACTATCTGGATGGCAGACTACAAGAATAAACAAGGTATGCAAAGTGGTGCAATGGATCGCTGGGTCCTACCACCTTGGTAAAAACTTGCTGGGACCTGAGGTGTATATATGCCTCCAGCAAAGGCTTTAGCAGATACCATTGGGGAACAGGCTTTGACCCCATAGGTGATATCTTTTCCCTTCAAGGTTTATTCATAGAACATCACTGGAACAGAACAATGCATCCACACAGAGCAAACTTGAACTAATATACACTTTTTCTTACAATTAATTTTCACACTTTAATCATATAGTGAACAGTGGTGTTGTAAATACCTAAAGAGTTACATATGCCAAGTAAGAAAACATATAAGTGGCTACATGTGGTGTGATAGAACTTCAAGGCCCTAGGCATAGTTGTCTATAAAAATCTCATACAGCAATCATGAGAACAGCAACATGAAAACAAATAAGAAGAACCCGTCAAAGTCTAGAACTCTTGATTAGTTTGATTCCATAATAACCCAATGGATGAATTGCAAAGCAAGTGCATATTTATTATCTGTAGGGCAGGCTAAACGAATAAACAAGGTATGCAAAGGGGCGAAATGGATCGCTGGGTCCTACCACCTTTGTGAAAACTTGCTGGGACCTGAGGGGTATATATGCCTCCAGCAAAGGCTTCAGCAGATACCATTGGGGAACAGGCTTTGACCCCATAGGTCAGTGGTTCCCAATCCTGGTCCTGGGGACCCACAGCTCTGCACAGTTTGTATGTCTCCCTCATTTAACACACCTGATTCAGATCGTCATCTTGTTAGGAAAGACCTCTATGAACTGAACTGGGTGTGTCAGATAAAGGAGACATATAAAATGTGCAGAGCTGTGGGTCCCCAGGACCAGCATTTGGAACCACTGCCATAGGTGATATCTTTTCCCTTCAAGGTTTAGTCATAGAACATCACTGGAACAGAACAATACATCCACACAGAGCAAACTTGAACTAATATAAACTTTTTCTTACAATTAATTTTCACACTTTAATCATATAGTGAACAGTCGTGTTGTAAATACCTAAAGAGTTACATATGCCAAGTAAGAAAACATATAAGTGGCTACATGTGGTGTGATAGAACTTCAAGGCCCTAGGCATAGTTGTCTATAAAAATCTCATACAGCAATCGTGTGAAAAGCAACATGAAAACAAATAAGAAGAACCCGTCAAAGTCTAGAACTCTTGATTAGTTTGATTCCATAATAACCCAATGGATGAATTGCAAAGCAAGTGCATATTTATTATCTGGATGGCAGGCTAAACGAATAAACAAGGTATGCAAAGGGGCGAAATGGATCGCTGGGTCCTACCACCTTGGTGAAAACTTGCTGGGACCCGAGGGGTATATATGCCTCCAGCAAAGGCTTCAGCAGATACCATTGGGGAACAGGCTTTGACCCCATAGGTGATATCTTTTCCCTTCAAGGTTTAGTCATAGAACATCACTGGAACAGAACAATACATCCACACAGAGCAAACTTGAACTAATATAAACTTTTTCTTACAATTAATTTTCACACTTTAATCATATAGTGAACAGTCGTGATGTAAATACCTAAAGAGTTACATATGCCAAGTAAGAAAACATATAAGTGGCTACATGTGGTGTGATAGAACTTCAAGGCCCTAGGCATAGTTGTCTATAAACATCTCATACAGCAATCATGAGAACAGCAACATGAAAACAAATAAGAAGACCCCGTCAAAGTCTAGAACTCTTGATTAGTTTGATTCCATAATAACCCAGTGGATGAATTGCAAAAATCAAGGGCATATTTACTATCTGGATGGCAGGCTACACGAATAAACAAGGTATGCAAAGTGGTGCAATGGATCGCTGGGTCCTACCACCTTGGTGAAAACTTGCTGGGACCCGAGGGGTATATATGCCTCCAGCAAAGGCTTCAGCAGATACCATTGGGGAACAGGCTTTGACCCCATAGGTGATATCTTTTCCCTTCAAGGTTTAGTCATAGAACATCACTGGAACAGTACAATACATCCACACAGAGCAAACTTGAACTAATATAAACTTTTTCTGGCAATTAATTTTCACACTTTAATCGTTGTAAATACCTAAAGAGTTACATATGCCAAGTAAGAAAACATATAAGTGGCTCAATGTGGTGTGATAGAACTTCAAGGCCCTAGGCATAGTTGTCTATAAACATCTCATACAGCAATCATGTGAAAAGCAACATGAAAGCAAATAAGAAGAACCCGTCAAAGTCTAGAACTCTTGATTAGTTTGATTCCATAATAACCCAATGGATGAATTGCAAAAAGAAAGTGCATATTTACTATCTGGATGGCAGACCACACGAATAAACAAAGTATGCAAAGTGGTGCAATGGATCGCTGGGTCCTACCACCTTGGTGAAAACTTGCTGGGACCCGAGGGGTATATATGCCTCCAGCAAAGGCTTCAGCAGATACCATTGGGGAACAGGCTTTGACCCCATAGGTGATATCTTTTCCCTTCAAGGTTTAGTCATAGAACATCACTGCAACAGTACAATACATCAACGCAGAGCAAACGTGAACTAATATAAACTTTTTCTTGCAATTAATTTTCACACTTTAATCGTTGTAAATACCTAAAGAGTTACATATGCCAAGTAAGAAAACACATAAGTGGCTATATGTGGTGTGATAGAACTTCAAGGCCCTAGGCATAGTTGTCTATAAAAATCTCAAACAGCAATCATGAGAACAGCAACATGAAAACAAATAAGAAGAACCCGTCAAAGTCTAGAACTCTTGATTAGTTTGATTCCATAATAACCCAGTGGATGAATTGCAAAAATCAAGGGCATATTTACTATCTGGATGGCAGGCTACACGAATAAACAAGGTATGCAAAGTGGTGCAATGGATCGCTGGGTCCTACCACCTTGGTGAAAACTTGCTGGGACCCGAGGGGTATATATGCCTCCAGCAAAGGCTTCAGCAGATACCATTGGGGAACAGGCTTTGACCCCATAGGTGATATCTTTTCCCTTCAAGGTTTAGTCATAGAACATCACTGGAACAGTACAATACATCCACACAGAGCAAACTTGAACTAATATAAACTTTTTCTGGCAATTAATTTTCACACTTTAATCATATAGTGAACAGTGGTGTTGTAAATACCTAACGAGTTACATATGCCAAGTAAGAAAACATATAAGTGGCTACATGTGGTGTGATAGAACTTCAAGGCCCTAGGCATAGTTGTCTATAAAAATCTCATAAAGCAATCATTTGAAAAGCAACATGAAAGCAAATAAGAAGAACCCGTCAAAGTCTAGAACTCTTGATTAGTTTGATTCCATAATAACCCAATGGATGAATTGCAAAAAGTAAGGGCATATTTACTATCTGGATGGCAGGCTACACGAATAAACAAGGTATGCAAAGTGGTGCAATGGATCGCTGGATCCTACCACCTTGGTGAAAACTTGCTGGGACCCGAGGGGTATATATGCCTCCAGGAAAGGCTTCAGCAGATACCATTGGGGAACAGGCTTTGACCCCATAGGTGATATCTTTTCCCTTCAAGGTTTAGTCATAGAACATCACTGGAACAGTACAATACATCCACACAGAGCAAACTTGAACTAATATAAACTTTTTCTTACAATTAATTTTCACACTTTAATCGTTGTAAATACCTAAAGAGTTACATATGCCAAGTAAGAAAACATATAAGTGGCTATATGTGGTGTGATAGAACTTCAAGGCCCTAGGCATAGTTGTCTATAAAAATCTCATACAGCAATCATGAGAACAGCAACATGAAAACAAATAAGAAGAACCCGTCAAAGTCTAGACCTCTTGATTAGTTTGATTCCATAATAACCCAGTGGATGAATTGCAAAAAGCAAGGGCATATTTACTATCTGGATGGCAGGCTACACGAATAAACAAGGTATGCAAAGTGGTGCAATGGATCGCTGGGTCCTACCACCTTGGTGAAAACTTGCTGGGACCCGAGGGGTATATATGCTTCCAGCAAAGGCTTCAGCAGATACCATTGGGGAACAGGCTTTGACCCCATAGGTGATATCTTTTCCCTTCAAGGTTTAGTCATAGAACATCACTGGAACAGTACAATACATCCACACAGAGCAAACTTGAACTAATATAAACTTTTTCTGGCAATTAATTTTCACACTTTAATCATATAGTGAACAGTGGTGTTGTAAATACCTAAAGAGTTACATATGCCAAGTAAGAAAACATATAAGTGGCTACATGTGGTGTGATAGAACTTCAAGGCCCTAGGCATAGTTGTCTATGAAAATCTCATACAGCAATCATGAGAACAGCAACATGAAAACAAATAAGAAGAAACCGTCAAAGTCTAGAACAATTGATTAGTTTGATTCCATAATGACCCAATGGATGAATTGCACAAAGCAAGTGCATATTTACTATCTGGAGGGCAGACTACACGAATAAACAAGGTATGTAAAGTGGTGCAATGGATCGCTAGGTCCTACCACCTTGGTGAAAACTTGCTGGGACCCGAGGGGTATATATGCCTCCAGCAAAGGCTTCAGCAGATACCATTGGGGAACAGGCTTTGACCCCATAGGTGATATCTTTTCCCTTCAAGGTTTAGTCATAGAACATCACTGGAACAGAACAATACATCCACACAGAGCAAACTTGAACTAATATAAACTTTTTCTTTCAATTAATTTTCACACTTTAATCGTTGTAAATACCTAAAGAGTTACATATGCCAAGTAAGAAAACATATAAGTGGCTACATGCGGTGTGATAGAACTTCAAGGCCCTAGGCATAGTTGTCTATAAAAATCTCATACAGCAATCATGAGAACAGCAACATGAAAACAAATAAGAAGAACCCGTCAAAGTCTAGAACTCTTGATTAGTTTGATTCCATAATAACCCAATGGATGAATTGCAAAAAGCAAGTGCATATTTACTATCTGGATGGTAGGCTACCCTAATAAACAAGGTATGTAAAGTGGTGCAATGGATCGCTGGGTCCTACCACCTTGGTGAAAACTTGCTGGGACCCGAGGGGTATATATGCCTCCAGCAAAGGCTTCAGCAGATACCATTATAACCCAATGGATGAATTGCACAAAGCAAGTGCATATTTACCATCTGGAGGGCAGACTACACGAATAAACAAGGTATGCAAAGTGGTGCAATGGATCGCTGGGTCCTACCACCTTGGTGAAAACTTGCTTGGACCCGAGGGGTATATATGCCTCCAGCAAAGGCTTCAGCAGATACCATTGGGGAACAGGCTTTGACCCCATAGGTGATATCTTTTCCCTTCAAGGTTTAGTCATAGAACATCACTGGAACAGAACAATACATCCACACAGAGCAAACTTGAACTAATATAAACTTTTTCTTGCAATTAATTTTCACACTTTAATCGCTGTAAATACCTAAAGAGTTACATATGCCAAGTAAGAAAACACATAAGTGGATATATGTGGTGTGATAGAACTTCAAGGCCCTAGGCATAGATGTCTATAAAAATCTCATACAGCAATCATGAGAACAGCAACATGAAAACAAATAAGAAGAACCCGTCAAAGTCTAGAACTCTTGATTAGTTTGATTCCATAATATCCCAGTGAATGAATTGCAAAAAGTAAGGGCATATTTACTATCTGGATGGCAGGCTACAAGAATAAACAAGGTATGCAAAGTGGTGCAATGGATCGCTGGATCCTACCACCTTGGTGAAAACTTGCTGGGACCCGAGGGGTATATATGCCTCCAGCAAAGGCTTAAGCAGATACCATTGGGGAACAGGCTTTGACCCCATAGGTGATATCTTTTCCCTTCAAGGTTTAGTCATAGAACATCACTGCAACAGTACAATACATCAACGCAGAGCAAACGTGAACTAATATAAACTTTTTCTTGCAATTAATTTTCACACTTTAATCGTTGTAAATACCTAAAGAGTTACATATGCCAAGTAAGAAAACACATAAGTGGCTATATGTGGTGTGATAGAACTTCAAGGCCCTAGGCATAGTTGTCTATAAAAATCTCAAACAGCAATCATGAGAACAGCAACATGAAAACAAATAAGAAGAACCCGTCAAAGTCTAGAACTCTTGATTAGTTTGATTCCATAATAACCCAGTGGATGAATTGCAAAAAGCAAGTGCATATTTACTATCTGGATGGCAGGCTACACGAATAAACAAGGTATGCAAAGTGGTGCAATGGATCGCTGGGTCCTACCACCTTGGTGAAAACTTGCTGGGACCCGAGGGGTATATATGCCTCCAGCATAGGCTTCAGCAGATACCATTGGGGAACAGGCTTTGACCCCATAGGTGATATCTTTTCCCTTCAAGGTTTAGTCATAGAACATCACTGCAACAGTACTATACATCAACGCAGAGCAAACGTGAACTAATATAAACTTTTTCTTGCAATTAATTTTCACACTTTAATCGTTGTAAATACCTAAAGAGTTACATATGCCAAGTAAGAAAACACATAAGTGGCTATATGTGGTGTGATAGAACTTCAAGGCCCTAGGCATAGTTGTCTATAAAAATCTCAAACAGCAATCATGAGAACAGCAACATGAAAACAAATAAGAAGAACCCGTCAAAGTCTAGACCTCTTGATTAGTTTGATTCCATAATAACCCAGTGGATGAATTGCAAAAAGCAAGGGCATATTTACTATCTGGATGGCAGGCTACACGAATAAACAAGGTATGCAAAGTGGTGCAATGGATCGCTGGGTCCTACCACCTTGGTGAAAACTTGCTGGGACCCGAGGGGTATATATGCCTCCAGCAAAGGCTTCAGCAGATACCATTATAACCCAATGGATGAATTGCACAAAGCAAGTGCATATTTACTATCTGGAGGGCAGACTACACGAATAAACAAGGTATGCAAAGTGGTGCAATGGATCGCTGGGTCCTACCACCTTGGTGAAAACTTGCTGGGACCCGAGGGGTATATATGCCTCCAGCAAAGGCTTCAGCAGATACCATTGGGGAACAGGCTTTGACCCCATAGGTGATATCTTTTCCCTTCAAGGTTTAGTCATAGAACATCACTGGAACAGAACAATACATCCACACAGAGCAAACTTGAACTAATATAAACTTTTTCTTGCAATTAATTTTCACACTTTAATCGCTGTAAATACCTAAAGAGTTACATATGCCAAGTAAGAAAACACATAAGTGGATATATGTGGTGTGATAGAACTTCAAGGCCCTAGGCATAGATGTCTATAAAAATCTCATACAGCAATCATGAAAACAGCAACATGAAAACAAATAAGAAGAACCCGTCAAAGTCTAGAACTCTTGATTAGTTTGATTCCATAATATCCCAGTGAATGAATTGCAAAAAGTAAGGGCATATTTACTATCTGGATGGCAGGCTACAAGAATAAACAAGGTATGCAAAGTGGTGCAATGGATCGCTGGATCCTACCACCTTGGTGAAAACTTGCTGGGACCCGAGGGGTATATATGCCTCCAGCAAAGGCTTAAGCAGATACCATTGGGGAACAGGCTTTGACCCCATAGGTGATATCTTTTCCCTTCAAGGTTTAGTCATAGAACATCACTGCAACAGTACAATACATCAACGCAGAGCAAACGTGAACTAATATAAACTTTTTCTTGCAATTAATTTTCACACTTTAATCGTTGTAAATACCTAAAGAGTTAGATATGCCAAGTAAGTAAACACATAAGTGGCTATATGTGGTGTGATAGAACTTCAAGGCCCTAGGCATAGTTGTCTATAAAAATCTCAAACAGCAATCATGAGAACAGCAACATGAAAACAAATAAGAAGAACCCGTCAAAGTCTAGAACTCTTGATTAGTTTGATTCCATTATAACCCAGTGGATGAATTGCAAAAAGCAAGTGCATATTTACTATCTGGATGGCAGGCTACACGAATAAACAAGGTATGCAAAGTGGTGCAATGGATCGCTGGGTCCTACCACCTTGGTGAAAACTTGCTGGGACCCGAGGGGTATATATGCCTCCAGCATAGGCTTCAGCAGATACCATTGGGGAACAGGCTTTGACCCCATAGGTGATATCTTTTCCCTTCAAGGTTTAGTCATAGAACATCACTGCAACAGTACTATACATCAACGCAGAGCAAACGTGAACTAATATAAACTTTTTCTTGCAATTAATTTTCACACTTTAATCGTTGTAAATACCTAAAGAGTTACATATGCCAAGTAAGAAAACACATAAGTGGCTATATGTGGTGTGATAGAACTTCAAGGCCCTAGGCATAGTTGTCTATAAAAATCTCAAACAGCAATCATGAGAACAGCAACATGAAAACAAATAAGAAGAACCCGTCAAAGTCTAGACCTCTTGATTAGTTTGATTCCATAATAACCCAGTGGATGAATTGCAAAAAGCAAGGGCATATTTACTATCTGGATGGCAGGCTACACGAATAAACAAGGTATGCAAAGTGGTGCAATGGATCGCTGGGTCCTACCACCTTGGTGAAAACTTGCTGGGACCCGAGGGGTATATATGCCTCCAGCAAAGGCTTCAGCAGATACCATTATAACCCAATGGATGAATTGCACAAAGCAAGTGCATATTTACTATCTGGAGGGCAGACTACACGAATAAACAAGGTATGCAAAGTGGTGCAATGGATCGCTGGGTCCTACCACCTTGGTGAAAACTTGCTGGGACCCGAGGGGTATATATGCCTCCAGCAAAGGCTTCAGCAGATACCATTGGGGAACAGGCTTTGACCCCATAGGTGATATCTTTTCCCTTCAAGGTTTAGTCATAGAACATCACTGGAACAGAACAATACATCCACACAGAGCAAACTTGAACTAATATAAACTTTTTCTTGCAATTAATTTTCACACTTTAATCGCTGTAAATACCTAAAGAGTTACATATGCCAAGTAAGAAAACACATAAGTGGATATATGTGGTGTGATAGAACTTCAAGGCCCTAGGCATAGATGTCTATAAAAATCTCATACAGCAATCATGAGAACAGCAACATGAAAACAAATAAGAAGAACCCGTCAAAGTCTAGAACTCTTGATTAGTTTGATTCCATAATATCCCAGTGAATGAATTGCAAAAAGTAAGGGCATATTTACTATCTGGATGGCAGGCTACAAGAATAAACAAGGTATGCAAAGTGGTGCAATGGATCGCTGGATCCTACCACCTTGGTGAAAACTTGCTGGGACCCGAGGGGTATATATGCCTCCAGCAAAGGCTTAAGCAGATACCATTGGGGAACAGGCTTTGACCCCATAGGTGATATCTTTTCCCTTCAAGGTTTAGTCATAGAACATCACTGGAACAGTACAATACATCCACACAGAGCAAACTTGAACTAATATAAACTTTTTCTTGCAATTAATTTTCACACTTTAATCATATAGTGAACAGTGGTGTTGTAAATACCTAAAGAGTTACATATGCCAAGTAAGAAAACATATAAGTGGCTACATGTGGTGTGATAGAACTTCAAGGCCCTAGGCATAGTTGTCTATGAAAATCTCATACAGCAATCATGAGAACAGCAACATGAAAACAAATAAGAAGAAACCGTCAAAGTCTAGAACTCTTGATTAGTTTGATTCCATAATAACCCAATGGATGAATTGCACAAAGCAAGTGCATATTTACTATCTGGAGGGCAGACTACACGAATAAACAAGGTATGCAAAGTGGTGCAATGGATCGCTGGGTCCTACCACCTTGGTGAAAACTTGCTGGGACCCAAAGGGGTATATATGCCTCCAGCAAAGGCTTCAGCAGATACCATTGGGGAACAGGCTTTGACCCCATAGGTGATATCTTTTCCCTTCAAGGTTTAGTCATACAACATCACTGGAACAGAACAATACATCCACACAGAGCAAACTTGAACTAATATAAACTTTTTCTTGCAATTAATTTTCACACTTTAATCGCTGTAAATACCTAAAGAGTTACATATGCCAAGTAAGAAAACGCATAAGTGGATATATGTGGTGTGATAGAACTTCAAGGCCCTAGGCATAGATGTCTATAAAAATCTCATACAGCAATCATGAGAACAGCAACATGAAAACAAATAAGAAGAACCCGTCAAAGTCTAGAACTCTTGATTAGTTTGATTCCATAATATCCCAGTGAATGAATTGCAAAAAGTAAGGGCATATTTACTATCTGGATGGCAGGCTACAAGAATAAACAAGGTATGCAAAGTGGTGCAATGGATCGCTGGATCCTACCACCTTGGTGAAAACTTGCTGGGACCCGAGGGGTATATATGCCTCCAGCAAAGGCTTCAGCAGATACCATTATAACCCAATGGATGAATTGCACAAAGCAAGTGCATATTTACCATCTGGAGGGCAGACTACACGAATAAACAAGGTATGCAAAGTGGTGCAATGGATCGCTGGGTCCTACCACCTTGGTGAAAACTTGCTGGGACCCGAGGGGTATATATGCCTCCAGCAAAGGCTTCAGCAGATACCATTGGGGAACAGGCTTTGACCCCATAGGTGATATCTTTTCCCTTCAAGGTTTAGTCATAGAACATCACTGGAACAGAACAATACATCCACACAGAGAAAACTTGAACTAATATAAACTTTTTCTTGCAATTAATTTTCACACTTTAATCGCTGTAAATACCTAAAGAGTTACATATGCCAAGTAAGAAAACACATAAGTGGATATATGTGGTGTGATAGAACTTCAAGGCCCTAGGCATAGATGTCTATAAAAATCTCATACAGCAATCATGAGAACAGCAACATGAAAACAAATAAGAAGAACCCGTCAAAGTCTAGAACTCTTGATTAGTTTGATTCCATAATATCCCAGTGAATGAATTGCAAAAAGTAAGGGCATATTTACTATCTGGATGGCAGGCTACAAGAATAAACAAGGTATGCAAAGTGGTGCAATGGATCGCTGGATCCTACCACCTTGGTGAAAACTTGCTGGGACCCGAGGGGTATATATGCCTCCAGCAAAGGCTTAAGCAGATACCATTGGGGAACAGGCTTTGACCCCATAGGTGATATCTTTTCCCTTCAAGGTTTAGTCATAGAACATCACTGGAACAGTACAATACATCCACACAGAGCAAACTTGAACTAATTTAAACTTTTTCTTGCAATTAATTTTCACACTTTAATCATATAGTGAACAGTGGTGTTGTAAATACCTAAAGAGTTACATATGCCAAGTAAGAAAACATATAAGTGGCTACATGTGGTGTGATAGAACTTCAAGGCCCTAGGCATAGTTGTCTATGAAAATCTCATACAGCAATCATGAGAACAGCAACATGAAAACAAATAAGAAGAAACCGTCAAAGTCTAGAACTCTTGATTAGTTTGATTCCATAATAACCCAATGGATGAATTGCACAAAGCAAGTGCATATTTACTATCTGGAGGGCAGACTACACGAATAAACAAGGTATGCAAAGTGGTGCAATGGATCGCTGGGTCCTACCACCTTGGTGAAAACTTGCTGGGACCCGAGGGGTATATATGCCTCCAGCAAAAGCTTCAGCAGATACCATTGGGGAACAGGCTTTGACCCCATAGGTGATATCTTTTCCCTTCAAGGTTTAGTCATAGAACATCACTGGAACAGAACAATACATCCACACAGAGCAAACTTGAACTAATATAAACTTTTTCTTTCAATTAATTTTCACACTTTAATCGTTGTAAATACCTAAAGAGTTACATATGCCAAGTAAGAAAACATATAAGTGGCTACATGCGGTGTGATAGAACTTCAAGGCCCTAGGCATAGTTGTCTATAAAAATCTCATACAGCAATCATGAGAACAGCAACATGAAAACAAATAAGAAGAACTCGTCAAAGTCTAGAACTCTTGATTAGTTTGATTCCATAATAACCCAATGGATGAATTGCAAAAAGCAAGTGCATATTTACTATCTGGATGGTAGGCTACCCTAATAAACAAGGTATGCAAAGTGGTGCAATGGATCGCTGGGTCCTACCACCTTGGTGAAAACTTGCTGGGACCCGAGGGGTATATATGCCTCCAGCAAAGGCTTCAGCAGATACCATTGGGGAACAGGCTTTGACCCCATAGGTGATATCTTTTCCCTTCAAGGTTTAGTCATAGAGCATCACTGGAATAGAACAATACATCCACACAGAGAAAACTTGAACTAATATAAACTTTGTCTTGCAATTAATTTTCACACTTTAATCGTTGTAAATACCTAAAGAGTTACATATGCCAAGTAAGAAAGCATATAAGTGGCTACATGTTGTGTGATAGAACTTCAAGGCCCTAGGCATAGTTGTCTATAAAAATCACAAACAGCAATCATGAGAACAGCAACATGAAAACAAATAAGAAGAACCCGTCAAAGTCTAGAACTCTTGATTAGTTTGATTCCATAATAACCCAATGGGATGAATTGCAAAAAGCAAGTGCATATTTACTATCTGGGTGGCAGGCTACACTAATAAACAAGGTATGCAAAGTGGTTCAATGGATCGCTGGGTCCTACCACCTTGGTGAAAACTTGCTGGGACCCGAGGGGTATATATGCCTCCAGCAAAGGCTTCAGCAGATACCATTAGGGAACAGGCTTTGACCCCATAGGTGATATCTTTTCCCTTCAAGGTTTAGTCATAGAACATCACTGCAACAGTACAATACATCAACGCAGAGCAAACTTGAACTAATATAAACTTTTTCTTGCAATTAATTTTCAAACTTTAATCGTTGTAAATACCTAAAGAGTTACATATGCCAAGTAAGAAAACACATAAGTGGCTATATGTGGTGTGATAGAACTTCAAGGCCCTAGACATAGTTGTCTATAAAAATCTCATACAGCAATCATGTGAAAAGCAACATGAAAGCAAATAAGAAGAACTCGTCAAAGTCTAGAACTCTTGATTAGTTTGATTCCATAATAACCCAATGGATGAATTGGTTTAGTTTAGTTTAGTTTAGTTTAGTTTATTGGTTTATAATAATGTGGACAACCTCTTTTAATGAAAAGAGCAGCTTTAGCCTCTACGGCTAATTTCCAGCTGTAGTCCCCAGCCAGTTGTTAATTGGCATACATCAATAAATACATTACAATTAAAACAGGGCTTAAGCAAGAGCTTAGACAAACAAACAAGGTGGCACAAAATTGAAACAGACAAGCAAGCACAAATTGCAAAGACATAAAAGCAGGTCAAGCAATAAACTAGAGAAAATTGACACAAAAAAATAATCATGCAGAGGCCACATTGAAGCACATACAGGACATAGCATTGAAGCAGCCAGCAGAGATCAAATGGCAGAAGCATGATCATGTCACATCTAGTGCGCACATCACATCTAGCATATTAATGTGGGCAGGTGTAATTGTCGATTAGCCAATTTTTAAGGTGTGCAATAAAAGTCGAATACATATGTATGTTTTTAATTGTAATGGGCAATGAGTTCCAGTTATGTATTGCAGTAAATGAAAATGATAATTGACCAAATGTACTTTTTCTGAGTGGGATTACTAGATCGCCACGTGTGGTGCTTCTGGTATTATGACTGCTGTTACTACGTTGGATTATGAATGAATTGAAAGGAGGCGGAGCGGTATTATGTAAAATTTTGTAAACCAGACAAATATTTCTATATTTGATTACATTTTCCCAGCTCAGCAGTTTATAGTTTTTAAGGATTATACAATGCTGTAAACTGTTAGGCTTTTGGTCCAAAATTTTAAGAGTTTTTTTATAAATAGTTGCTAGTGGCTTAAGTGATGAGCTGTTAGTTTGTCCCCAGCTTGTCAGACAATATGTTAGATGTGACATAATCATTGCATCCATAAATAATTTAGCAGCATTAAAAGTAAGGGCATTTCTAATATATCTAAAATTAGCTAAACTAAACTTGACCCTATTGCAGACTTTCTTAATATGTGTTTTAAAAGAAAGATTAGAATCAATAATAACGCCCAAATATTTAAATTGCGGCACAATAGTAATGTTTTGACCCGAAATTGATATGTTTGACACACTATTACATTGTCTTTTTGTAAAAAACATTCCCACAGTTTTATCTACATTTAATTGAAGACATGAACGATTTAGCCAATTGGTGATCTGGTCCATGGCTTTGGTCAATTTTGTGGCAGCCAGATTTTTTGTCTTGGCATGCACATAAATTACAGTATCGTCCGCATACATTATTGTATTGATATCAGGGCAAACTGATGGCAAATCATTAATATATAGACTAAACAAAAGCGGGCCAATTATTGATCCTTGTGGCACCCCTGTGCATAAATTAAGAGCTAGTGAACGATGGGTGTTCACAGAAACAAATTGAGTTCTACCATCTAAATATGACTCAAACCATTTAATTGCAGAAGGGGAAAAATTAAAAGTAGAGAGTTTGGCAATAAGGACCTGATGGTTGACTGTGTCAAATGCTTTACGCAGGTCTAAAAACACAGCGCCAACAACACCTCCCTTGTCCACCATTGCTCTAACAGTCTCTAAAAAGTAACAGTTAGCCGTTTCTGCGGAGTGATGGGCCCGGAAGCCAAACTGCATCGGATGAAGTGTGAAGGGACTATTATTAAGAAAAGAGACAAGCTGCTCTGATACACATTTTTCAGCAACCTTAGAGACCACTGGTAGAATACTAATTGGGCGGTAGTTAGATATGTTCCGTGGGTCATTTGACTTAAATATGGGAGTTACAATTGCAGTCTTCCAGGTGGTTGGAAATATCCCCTCTAGTACTGACTGATTAAAAATTTGTGTGATAGGGTAAGATAGATGTTCTTTCAGGCATTTAAGCATTTTCGAGTCCATTCCATAAATATCTTTTGTTGATGAGATTTTAAGAGAATTAATAATTGCCTGAGTTTTTACTTCACAGATAGGTTGAATGCTAAAAGAAGGCATGCTTTCATCTATTGTGACAACATTTCCAGTTATTAGGGAAAAATTCTGTGCGATTTCATTCACAGAATTAATAAAATATTCATTAAAAGCTACAGCTATTTGAGCTGGGTCTTGAATTAGTTTACCATTCAGGTTCAATTCTAACTGGTTTCTAATCTTATGGCTAATTCCCATCACATTCTTAATCTGTTCCCAGATCAGTTTTGTGTTACCTTTTCCCTCATTAATAATTGTCATAAAAAAATTGGCTTTAGCCTTTCTTATCACTTTAATCACTTGATTACGTAATGAAGTGAACCTATGCCTATCACTATTTAATTTTGTTTTTAATGATCTTTTTAAAGCGGAGTCTCTTTCTTTCATCAAATTAAATATTTCAGTATTGGGCCAGGGGAGTGCATTTGCTTTTTTCTTTCCTTTTACCTTTCTAGTAAACTCCTTAACTAGATTTTGTAGCTTGGTAGAAAACATTTTGCTAACTTCTTCTATGTTGATCCCAGTAAATATATCTATCCAATTAGTCTGCTGTACTGCCTTTTGAAAATTATCCATTTCATTCTTAGGAATCCTAAGTTGCTCCACGGGTTTATTAGAAGGATGAAATCGCTTTTTTGTAAGTTTTCTGGACAGTAAAGTCAGATTATGATCAGACAGTCCAGTAATAAAATTAAATGTTTTTACAATTCTTTCAGGCTTGTTACTGAATATTAAATCTATCTGTGTCTGAGACGATGTGGTTATTCTAGTAGGACCTTCCAACAATTGAGTGAAATCCAGACTATCTGTGATCTGTTTAAGGGATTTCCTATTAGTCTTATTAAGCCAGTTACAGTTAAGATCACCAAGCAGTATTACCTCAGTTTTAAAATCACATGCTTGAAGTAGCTTTTTAAAAGTGATATAGAAATCATTATTAGAGGAGGGTGGACGATATACAACAATTAACACAAAAGACATTTCAGGTGAGAGCAGTATATTCACCCCAATACACTCCAAATCATGGTCAAAAGGCCAACATATCTGCTGACAGTTAATGTGATCTTTTATGTAAATCATTACCCCTCCCCCTCTTCCCTCACATCTGTCCCGTCTAAAAATATTATACCCTGGTACATGTAATGCAGCAGATGGAGAGTTTTTATGTAACCAAGATTCTGTCAGACCTAAAAAATCTAAGTTGGAGTTAATAAGAAGATGATGTACTTCTTCAGACTTTGGGCTGAGGCTACGGATGTTCATATGCCCTCCAAATAGACCCTTTGGTTTGAGTTGTTGATCCCAGATCAGTCGAGAGTGATTGACAGTTTTAAAAAAGTTCAGTTTGCGGTGTTTTTTCAAAGCAGGGTTTATAATGTTTTTGAAACGACTGTGGGTTGTATCGTGCAGATTTTCACGCTTACCTTGAGCGCAATGACCAGTTACCTTGACATCCGCACGATATGATCGAGTAGGGACAGAAACGCAGGGCAAGGAATTTGTAGTTGTTTGCTCCTCAACGGCGACAGCCCCGCCGCCGTCGGTCCACGCGCTGAAAGATGGCCAGTCAAGGCCCTCAGCACTCACCAAGCCCGGCGTCTCAGCCCGCTTCGTCCGAGATCTTCGCTCCCCGTCATTGATAGATCCACCTGCCGGTCGATGCCGAATGAGCCCCAGCCCCTCAGTGGCGACTAGTGCGCTCGCTGGTGCCTTACAGCTGGCGTCCCGGAAAATCGGACCTGGGCACGGGTGCACATCTCCGGACAGCAACAGGTAGAGTATGATGATAATCCCACTGTCACTTTGGTGTTTGCCCCGGACTGCATTATTTCGCTTGTGTTGATCCCGGCCGACCGCAGTGTTTACAAACGTCTGCATTAAAATGTGCTTTCCATATTCAAAATGCTTTACTGACGTTGTTTCTCGATATACTGATATATTATGGGAAACTTGCTGTGTGTTTACAAACTGTCCCGATTCTGTGAGGTTTAAAATAATTCCAAAAACTAAAAGTGCCAGGAGAGCTCCTGACGCACCTGTCCCGTTGACTGCCGCCATGTAATTGCAAAAAGAAAGTGCATATTTACTATCTGGATGGCAGGCTACCCTAAAAAACAAGGTATTCAAAGTGGTGCAATGGATCGCTGGGTCCTACCACCTTGGTGAAAACTTGCTGGGACCCGAGGGGTATATATGCCCCCAGCAAAGCCTTCAGCCTATACCAATGGGGAACAGGCTTTGACCCCATTGGTGATATCTTTTCCCTTCAAGGTTTAGTCATAGAACATCACTGGAACAGAACAATACATCCACACAGAGCAAACTTGAACTAATATAAACTTTTTCTTACAATTAATTTTCACACTTTAATCATATAGTGAACAGTCGTGTTGTAAATACCTAAAGAGTTACATATGCCAAGTAAGAAAACATATAAGTGGCTACATGTGGCGTGATAGAACTTCAAGGCCCTAGGCATAGTTGTCTATAAAAATCTCATACAGCAATCGTGTGAAAAGCAACATGAAAACAAATAAGAAGAACCCGTCAAAGTCTAGAACAATTGATTAGTTTGATTCCATAATAACCCAATGGATGAATTGGAAAGCAAGTGCATATTTATTATCTGGATGGCAGGCTAAACGAATAAACAAGGTATGCAAAGGGGCGAAATGGATCGCTGGGTCCTACCACCTTGGTGAAAACTTGCTGGGACCCGAGGGGTATATATGCCTCCAGCAAAGGCTTCAGCAGATACCATTGGGGAACAGGCTTTGACCCCATAGGTGATATCTTTTCCCTTCAAGGTTTAGTCATAGAACATCACTGGAACAGAACAATACATCCACACAGAGCAAACTTGAACTAATATAACCTTTTTCTTACAATTAATTTTCACACTTTAATCATATAGTGAACAGTCGTGATGTAAATACCTAAAGAGTTACATATGCCAAGTAAGAAAACATATAAGTGGCTACATGTGGTGTGATAGAACTTCAAGGCCCTAGGCATAGATATCTATAAAAATCTCATACAGCAATTGTGTGAAAAGCAACATGAAAACAAATAAGAAGAACCCGTCAAAGTCTAGAACTCTTGATTAGTTTGATTCCATAATAACCCAATGGGATGAATTGCAAAAAGCAAGTGCATATTTACTATCTGGGTGGCAGACTACACGAATAAACAAAGTTTGCAAAGTGGTGCAATGGATCGCTGGGTCCTACCACCTTGGTGAAAACTTGCTGGGACCCGAGGGGTATATATACCTCCAGCAAAGGCTTCAGCAGATACCATTGGGGAACAGGCTTTGACCCCATAGGTGATATCTTGTCCCTTCAAGGTTTAGTCATAGAACATCACTGGAACAGTACAATACATCAACACAGAGCAAACGTGAACTAATATAAACTTTTTCTTGCAATTAATTTTCACACTTTAATCGTTGTAAATACCTAAAGAGTTACATATGCCAAGTAAGAAAACACATAAGTGGATATATGTGGTGTGATAGAACTTCAAGGCCCTAGGCATAGATGTCTATAAAAATCTCATACAGCAATCATGAGAACAGCAACATGAAAACAAATAAGAAGAACCCGTCAAAGTCTAGAACTCTTGATTAGTTTGATTCCATAATATCCCAGTGAATGAATTGCAAAAAGTAAGGGCATATTTACTATCTGGATGGCAGGCTACACGAATAAACAAGGTATGCAAAGTGGTGCAATGGATCGCTGGGTCCTACCACCTTGGTGAAAACTTGCTGGGACCCAAGGGGTATATATGCCTCCTGCAAAGGCTTCAGCAGATACCATTGGGGAACAGGCTTTGACCCCATAGGTGATATCTTTTCCCTTCAAGGTTTAGTCATAGAACATCACTGGAACAGTACAATACATCCACACAGAGCAAACTTGAACTAATATAAACTTTTTCTTTCAATTAATTTTCACACTTTAATCATATAGTGAACAGTGGTGTTGTATATACCTAAAGAGTTACATATGCCAAGTAAGAAAACATATAAGTGGCTACATGTGGTGTGATAGAACTTCAAGGCCCTAGGCATAGTTGTCTATGAAAATCTCATACAGCAATCATGAGAACAGCAACATGAAAACAAATAAGAAGAAACCGTCAAAGTCTAGAACTCTTGATTAGTTTGATTCCATAATAACCCAGTGGATGAATTGCAAAAAGCACGGGCATATTTACTATCTGGATGGCAGGCTACATGAATAAACAAGGTATGCAAAGTGGTGCAATGGATCGCTGGGTCCTACCACCTTGGTGAAAACTTGCTGGGACCCGAGGGGTATATATGCATCCAGCAAAGGCTACAGCAGATACCATTGGGGAACAGGCTTTGACCCCATAGGTGATATCTTTTCCCTTCAAGGTTTAGTCATAGAGCATCACTGGAATAGAACAATACATCCACACAGAGAAAACTTGAACTAATATAAACTTTGTCTTGCAAATAATTTTCACACTTTAATCGTTGTAAATACCTAAAGAGTTACATATGCCAAGTAAGAAAGCATATAAGTGGCTACATGTGGTGTGATAGAACTTCAAGGCCCTAGGCATAGTTGTCTATAAAAATCACAAACAGCAATCATGAGAACAGCAACATGAAAACAAATAAGAAGAACCCGTCAAAGTCTAGAACTCTTGATTAGTTTGATTCCATAATAACCCAATGGGATGAATTGCAAAAAGCAAGTGCATATTTACTATCTGGGTGGCAGGCTACACTAATAAACAAGGTATGCAAAGTGGTGCAATGGATCGCTGGGTCCTACCACCTTGGTGAAAACTTGCTGGGACCCGAGGGGTATATATGCCTCCAGCAAAGGCTTCAGCAGATACCATTGGGGAACAGGCTTTGACCCCATAGGTGATATCTTTTCCCTTCAAGGTTTAGTCATAGAACATCACTGCAACAGTACAATACATCAACGCAGAGCAAACGTGAACTAATATAAACTTTTTCTTGCAATTAATTTTCACACTTTAATCGTTGTAAATACCTAAAGAGTTACATATGCCAAGTAAGAAAACACATAAGTGGCTATATGTGGTGTGATAGAACTTCAAGGCCCTAGGCATAGTTGTCTATAAAAATCTCATACAGCAATCATATGAAAAGCAACATGAAAGCAAATAAGAAGAACTCGTCAAAGTCTAGAACTCTTGATTAGTTTGATTCCATAATAACCCAATGGATGAATTGCAAAAAGAAAGTGCATATTTACTATCTGGATGGCAGGCTACCCTAATAAACAAGGTATGCAAAGTGGTGCAATGGATCGCTGGGTCCTACCACCTTGGTGAAAACTTGCTGGGACCCGAGGGGTATATATGCCCCCAGCAAAGCCTTCAGCAGATACCAATGGGGAACAGGCTTTGACCCCATAGGTGATATCTTTTCCCTTCAAGGTTTAGTCATAGAACATCACTGGAACAGAACAATACATCCACACAGAGCAAACTTGAACTAATATAAACTTTTTCTTACAATTAATTTTCACACTTTAATCATATAGTGAACAGTCGTGTTGTAAATACCTAAAGAGTTACATATGCCAAGTAAGAAAACATATAAGTGGCTACATGTGGTGTGATAGAACTTCAAGGCCCTAGGCATAGTTGTCTATAAAAATCTCATACAGCAATCGTGTGAAAAGCAACATGAAAACAAATAAGAAGAACCCGTCAAAGTCTAGAACTCTTGATTAGTTTGATTCCATAATAACCCAATGGATGAATTGGAAAGCAAGTGCATATTTATTATCTGGATGGCAGGCTAAACGAATAAACAAGGTATGCAAAGGGGCGAAATGGATAGCTGGGTCCTACCACCTTGGTGAAAACTTGCTGGGACCGTAGGGGTATATATGCCTCCAGCAAAGGCTTCAGCAGATACCATTGGGGAACAGGCTTTGACCCCATAGGTGATATCTTTTCCCTTCAAGGTTTAGTCATAGAACATCACTGGAACAGAACAATACATCCACACAGAGCAAACTTGAACTAATATAAACTTTTTCTTACAATTAATTTTCACACTTTAATCATATAGTGAACAGTCGTGATGTAAATACCTAAAGAGTTACATATGCCAAGTAAGAAAACACATAAGTGGATATATGTGGTGTGATAGAACTTCAAGGCCCTAGGCATAGATGTCTATAAAAATCTCATACAGCAATCATGAGAACAGCAACATGAAAACAAATAAGAAGAACCCGTCAAAGTCTAGAACTCTTGATTAGTTTGATTCCATAATAACCCAGTGAATGAATTGCAAAAAGTAAGGGCATATTTACTATCTGGATGGCAGGCTACACGAATAAACAAGGTGTGCGAAGTGGTGCAATGGATCGCTGGATCCTACCACCTTGGTGAAAACTTGCTGGGACCCGAGGGGTATATATGCCTCCAGCAAAGGCTTCAGCAGATACCATTGGGGAACAGGCTTTGACCCCATAGGTGATATCTTTTCCCTTCAAGGTTTAGTCATAGAACATCACTGCAACAGTACAATACATCAACGCAGAGCAAACGTGAACTAATATAAACTTTTTCTTGCAATTAATTTTCACACTTTAATCGTTGTAAATACCTAAAGAGTTACATATGCCAAGTAAGAAAACACATAAGTGGCTATATGTAGTGTGATAGAACTTCAAGTCCCTAGGCATAGTTGTCTATAAAAATCTCAAACAGCAATCATGAGAACAGCAACATGAAAACAAATAAGAAGAACCCGTCAAAGTCTAGAACTCTTGATTAGTTTGATTCCATAATAACCCAGTGGATGAATTGCAAAAAGCAAGGGCATATTTACTATCTGGATGGCAGGCTACACGAATAAACAAGGTATGCAAAGTGGTGCAATGGATCGCTGGGTCCTACCACCTTGGTGAAAACTTGCTGGGGCCCGAGGGGTATATATGCCTCCAGCAAAGGCTTCAGCAGATACCATTGGGGAACAGGCTTTGACCCCATAGGTGATATCTTTTCCCTTCAAGGTTTAGTCATAGAACATCACTGGAACAGTACAATACATCCACACAGAGCAAACTTGAACTAATATAAACTTTTTCTGGCAATTAATTTTCACACTTTAATCATATAGTGAACAGTCGTGATGTAAATACCTAAAGAGTTACATATGCCAAGTAAGAAAACATATAAGTGGCTACATGTGGTGTGATAGAACTTCAAGGCCCTAGGCATAGTTGTCTATAAAAATCTCATACAGCAATCATGTGAAAAGCAACATGAAAGCAAATAAGAAGAACTCGTCAAAGTCTAGAACTCTTGATAAGTTTGATTCCATAATAACCCAATGGATGAATTGCAAAAAGAAAGTGCATATTTACTATCTGGATGGCAGGCTACACGAATAAACAAGGTATGCAAAGTGGTGCAATGGATCGCTGGGTCCTACCACCTTGGTGAAAACTTGCTGGGACCCGAGGGGTATATATGCCTCCAGCAAAGGCTTCAGCAGATACCATTGGGGAACAGGCTTTGACCCCATAGGTGATATCTTTTCCCTTCAAGGTTTAGTCATAGAACATCATTGGAACAGAACAATACATCCACACAGAGCAAACTTGAACTAATATAAACTTTTTCTTGCAATTAATTTTCACACTTTAATCGTTGTAAATACCTAAAGAGTTACATATGGCAAGTAAGAAAACATATAAGTGGCTACATGTGGTGTGATAGAACTTCAAGGCCCTAGGCATAGTTGTCTATAAAAATCTCATACAGCAATCATGTGAAAAGCAACATGAAAGCAAATAAGAAGAACTCGTCAAAGTCTAGAACTCTTGATTAGTTTGATTCCATAATAACCCAATGGATGAATTGCAAAAAGAAAGTGCATATTTACTATCTGGATGGCAGGCTACTCTAATAAACAAGGTATGCAAAGTGGTGC
This sequence comes from Scardinius erythrophthalmus, assembly GCF_964197995.2. Lineage (NCBI taxonomy): Eukaryota > Metazoa > Chordata > Actinopteri > Cypriniformes > Leuciscidae > Scardinius > Scardinius erythrophthalmus. The sequence goes on from NC_138229.1 coordinate 36,330,944, forward strand.
AATGGATCGCTGGGTCCTACCACCTTGGTGAAAACTTGCTGGGACCCGAGGGGTATATATGCCCCCAGCAAAGCCTTCAGCAGATACCAATGGGGAACAGGCTTTGACCCCATAGGTGATATCTTTTCCCTTCAAGGTTTAGTCATAGAACATCACTGAAACAGAACAATACATCCACACAGAGCAAACTTGAACTAATATAAACTTTTTCTTACAATTAATTTTCACACTTTAATCATATAGTGAACAGTCATGTTGTAAATACCTAAAGAGTTACATATGCCAAGTAAGAAAACATATAAGTGGCTACATGTGGTGTGATAGAACTTCAAGGCCCTAGGCATAGTTGTCTATAAAAATCTCATACAGCAATCGTGTGAAAAGCAACATGAAAACAAATAAGAAGAACCCGTCAAAGTCTAGAACTCTTGATTAGTTTGATTCCATAATAACCCAATGGATGAATTGCAAAGCAAGTGCATATTTATTATCTGGATGGCAGGCTAAACGAATAAACAAGGTATGCAAAGGGGCAAAATGGATCGCTGGGTCCTACCACCTCGGTGAAAACTTGCTGGGACCCGAGGGGTATATATGCCTCCAGCAAAGGCTTCAGCAGATACCATTGGGGAACAGGCTTTGACCCCATAGGTGATATCTTTTCCCTTCAAGGTTTAGTCATAGAACATCACTGGAACAGAACAATACATCCACACAGAGCAAACTTGAACTAATATAAACTTTTTCTTACAATTAATTTTCACACTTTAATCATATAGTGAACAGTCGTGATGTAAACACCTAAAGAGTTACATATGCCAAGTAAGAAAACATATAAGTGGCTACATGTGGTGGGATAGAACTTCAAGGCCCTAGGCATAGATGTCTATAAAAATCTCATACAGCAATTGTGTGAAAAGCAACATGAAAGCAAATAAGAAGAACCCGTCAAAGTCTAGAACTCTTGATTAGTTTGATTCCATAATAACCCAATGGATGAATTGCAAAAAGCAAGTGCATATTTACTATCTGGATGGCAGACTACACGAATAAACAAAGTATGCAAAGTGGTGCAATGGATCGCTGGGTCCTACCACCTTGGTGAAAACTTGCTGGGACCCGAGGAGTATATATGCCTCCAGCAAAGGCTTCAGCAGATACCATTGGGGAACAGGCTTTGACCCCATAGGTGATATCTTTTCCCTTCAAGGTTTAGTCATAGAACATCACTGGAACAGTACAATACATCAACACAGAGCAAACGTGAACTAATATAAACTTTTTCTTGCAATTAATTTTCACACTTTAATCGTTGTAAATACCTAAAGAGTTACATATGCCAAGTAAGAAAACATATAAGTGGCTACATGTGGTGTGATAGAACTTCAAGGCCCTAGGCATAGTTGTCTATAAAAATCTCATACAGCAATCGTGTGAAAAGCAACATGAAAACAAATAAGAAGAACCCGTCAAAGTCTAGAACTCTTGATTAGTTTGATTCCATAATAACCCAGTGGATGAATTGCAAAAATCAAGGGCATATTTACTATCTGGATGGCAGGCTACACGAATAAACAAGGTATGCAAAGTGGTGCAATGGATCGCTGGATCCTACCACCTTGGTGAAAACTTGCTGGGACCCGAGGGGTATATAAGCCTCCAGCAAAGGCTTAAGCAGATACCATTGGGGAACAGGCTTTGACCCCATATGTGATATCTTTTCCCTTCAAGGTTTAGTCATAGAACATCACTGGAACAGTACAATACATCCACACAGAGCAAACTTGAACTAATATAAACTTTTTCTTTCAATTAATTTTCACACTTTAATCATATAGTGAACAGTGGTGTTGTAAATACCTAAAGAGTTACATATGCCAAGTAAGAAAACATATAAGTGGCTACATGTGGTGTGATAGAACTTCAAGGCCTTAGGCATAGTTGTCTATGAAAATCTCATACAGCAATCATGAGAACAGCAACATGAAAACAAATAAGAAGAACCCGTCAAAGTCTAGAACTCTTGATTAGTTTGATTCCATAATAACCCAGTGGATGAATTGCAAAAAGCACGGGCATATTTACTATCTGGATGGCAGGCTACATGAATAAACAAGGTATGCAAAGTGGTGCAATGGATCGCTGGGTCCTACCACCTTGGTGAAAACTTGCTGGGACCCGAGGGGTATATATGCCTCCAGCAAAGGCTTCAGCAAATACCATTGGGGAACAGGCTTTGACCCCATAGGTGATATCTTTTCTCTTCAAGGTTTAGTCATAGAACATCATTGGAACAGAACAATACATCCACACAGAGCAAACTTGAACTAATATAAACTTTTTCTTGCAATTAATTTTCACACTTTAATCGTTGTAAATACCTAAAGAGTTACATATGCCAAGTAAGAAAACATATAAGTGGCTACATGTGGTGTGATAGAACTTCAAGGCCCTAGGCATAGTTGTCTATAAAAATCTCATACAGCAATCATGTGAAAAGCAACATGAAAGCAAATAAGAAGAACTCGTCAAAGTCTAGAACTCTTGATTATTTTGATTCCATAATAACCCAATGGATGAATTGCAAAAAGAAAGTGCATATTTACTATCTGGATGGCAGGCTACCCTAATAAACAAGGTATGCAAAGTGGTGCAATGGATCGCTGGGTCCTACCACCTTGGTGAAAACTTGCTGGGACCCGAGGGGTATATATGCCTCCAGCAAAGGCTTCAGCAGATACCTTTGGGCAACAGGCTTCGACCCCATAGGTGATATCTTTTCCCTTCAAGGTTTAGTCATAGAACATCACTGGAACAGAACAATACATCCACACAGAGCAAACTTGAACTAATATAAACTTTTTCTTTCAATTAATTTTCACACTTTAATCGTTGTAAATACCTAAAGAGTTACATATGCCAAGTAAGAAAATACCTAAAGAGTTACATATGCCAAGTAAGAAAACATATAAGTGGCTACATGCGGTGTGATAGAACTTCAAGGCCCTAGGCATAGTTGTCTATAAAAATCTCATACAGCAATCATGAGAACAGCAACATGAAAACAAATAAGAAGAACCCGTCAAAGTCTAGAACTCTTGATTAGTTTGATTCCATAATAACCCAATGGATGAATTGCAAAAAGCAAGTGCATATTTACTATCTGGATGGCAGGCTACACGAATAAACAAGGTATGCAAAGTGGTGCAATGGATCGCTGGGTCCTACCACCTTGGTGAAAACTTGCTGGGACCCGAGGGGTATATATGCCTCCAGCAAAGGCTTCAGCAGATACCATTGGGGAACAGGCTTTGACCCCATAGGTGATATCTTTTCCCTTCAAGGTTTAGTCATAGAGCATCACTGGAACAGAACAATACATCCACACAGAGAAAACTTGAACTAATATAAACTTTGTCTTGCAATTAATTTTCACACTTTAATCGTTGTAAATACCTAAAGAGTTACATATGCCAAGTAAGAAAGCATATAAGTGGCTACATGTGGTGTGATAGAACTTCAAGGCCCTAGGCATAGTTGTCTATAAAAATCACAAACAGCAATCATGAGAACAGCAACATGAAAACAAATAAGAAGAACCCGTCAAAGTCTAGAACTCTTGATTAGTTTGATTCCATAATAACCCAATGGGATGAATTGCAAAAAGCAAGTGCATATTTACTATCTGGGTGGCAGGCTACATGAATAAACAAGGTATGCAAAGTGGTGCAATGGATCGCTGGGTCCTACCACCTTGGTGAAAACTTGCTGGGACCCGAGGGGTATATATGCCTCCAGCAAAGGCTTCAGCAAATACCATTGGGGAACAGGCTTTGACCCCATAGGTGATATCTTTTCTCTTCAAGGTTTAGTCATAGAACATCATTGGAACAGAACAATACATCCACACAGAGCAAACTTGAACTAATATAAACTTTTTCTTGCAATTAATTTTCACACTTTAATCGTTGTAAATACCTAAAGAGTTACATATGCCAAGTAAGAAAACATATAAGTGGCTACATGTGGTGTGATAGAACTTCAAGGCCCTAGGCATAGTTGTCTATAAAAATCTCATACAGCAATCATGTGAAAAGCAACATGAAAGCAAATAAGAAGAACTCGTCAAAGTCTAGAACTCTTGATTATTTTGATTCCATAATAACCCAATGGATGAATTGCAAAAAGAAAGTGCATATTTACTATCTGGATGGCAGGCTACCCTAATAAACAAGGTATGCAAAGTGGTGCAATGGATCGCTGGGTCCTACCACCTTGGTGAAAACTTGCTGGGACCCGAGGGGTATATATGCCTCCAGCAAAGGCTTCAGCAGATACCTTTGGGCAACAGGCTTCGACCCCATAGGTGATATCTTTTCCCTTCAAGGTTTAGTCATAGAACATCACTGGAACAGAACAATACATCCACACAGAGCAAACTTGAACTAATATAAACTTTTTCTTTCAATTAATTTTCACACTTTAATCGTTGTAAATACCTAAAGAGTTACATATGCCAAGTAAGAAAATACCTAAAGAGTTACATATGCCAAGTAAGAAAACATATAAGTGGCTACATGCGGTGTGATAGAACTTCAAGGCCCTAGGCATAGTTGTCTATAAAAATCTCATACAGCAATCATGAGAACAGCAACATGAAAACAAATAAGAAGAACCCGTCAAAGTCTAGAACTCTTGATTAGTTTGATTCCATAATAACCCAATGGATGAATTGCAAAAAGCAAGTGCATATTTACTATCTGGATGGCAGGCTACACGAATAAACAAGGTATGCAAAGTGGTGCAATGGATCGCTGGGTCCTACCACCTTGGTGAAAACTTGCTGGGACCCGAGGGGTATATATGCCTCCAGCAAAGGCTTCAGCAGATACCATTGGGGAACAGGCTTTGACCCCATAGGTGATATCTTTTCCCTTCAAGGTTTAGTCATAGAGCATCACTGGAACAGAACAATACATCCACACAGAGAAAACTTGAACTAATATAAACTTTGTCTTGCAATTAATTTTCACACTTTAATCGTTGTAAATACCTAAAGAGTTACATATGCCAAGTAAGAAAGCATATAAGTGGCTACATGTGGTGTGATAGAACTTCAAGGCCCTAGGCATAGTTGTCTATAAAAATCACAAACAGCAATCATGAGAACAGCAACATGAAAACAAATAAGAAGAACCCGTCAAAGTCTAGAACTCTTGATTAGTTTGATTCCATAATAACCCAATGGGATGAATTGCAAAAAGCAAGTGCATATTTACTATCTGGGTGGCAGGCTACACTAATAAACAAGGTATGCAAAGTGGTGCAATGGATCGCTGGGTCCTACCACCTTGGTGAAAACTTGCTGGGACCCGAGGGGTATATATGCCTCCAGCAAAGGCTTCAGCAGATACCATTGGGGAACAGGCTTTGACCCCATAGGTGATATCTTTTCCCTTCAAGGTTTAGTCATAGAACATCACTGGAACAGAACAATACATCCACACAGAGCAAACTTGAACTAATATAAACTTTTTCTTACAATTAATTTTAACACTTTAATCATATAGTGAACAGTCGTGTTGTAAATACCTAAAGAGTTACATATGCCAAGTAAGAAAACATATAAGTGGCTACATGTGGTGTGATAGAACTTCAAGGCCCTAGGCATAGTTGTCCATAAAAATCTCATACAGCAATCGTGTGAAAAGCAACATGAAAACAAATAAGAAGAACCCGTCAAAGTCTAGAACTCTTGATTAGTTTGATTCCATAATAACCCAATGGATGAATTGCAAAGCAAGTGCATATTTATTATCTGGATGGCAGGCTAAACGAATAAACAAGGTATGCAAAGGGGCGAAATGGATCGCTGGGTCCTACCACCTTGGTGAAAACTTGCTGGGACCCGAGGGGTATATATGCCTCCAGCAAAGGCTTCAGCAGATACCATTGGGGGACAGGCTTTGACCCCATAGGTGATATCTTTTCCCTTCAAGGTTTAGTCATAGAACATCACTGGAACAGAACAATACATCCACACAGAGCAAACTTGAACTAATATAAACTTTTTCTTACAATTAATTTACACACTTTAATCATATAGTGAACAGTCGTGATGTAAATACCTAAAGAGTTACATATGCCAAGTAAGAAAACATATAAGTGGCTACATGTGGTGTTATAGAACTTCAAGGCCCTAGGCATAGATGTCTATAAAAATCTCATACAGCAATTGTGTGAAAAGCAACATGAAAGCAAATAAGAAGAACCTGTCAAAGTCTAGAACTCTTGATTAGTTTGATTCCATAATAACCCAATGGATGAATTGCAAAAAGCAAGTGCATATTTACTATCTGGATGGCAGACTACACGAATAAACAAAGTATGCAAAGTGGTGCAATGGATCGCTGGGTCCTACCACCTTGGTGAAAACTTGCTGGGACCCGAGGGGTATATATGCCTCCAGCAAAGGCTTCAGCAGATACCATTGGGGAACAGGCTTTGACCCCATAGGTGATATCTTTTCCCTTCAAGGTTTAGTCATAGAACATCACTGGAACAGAACAATACATCCACACAGAGCAAACTTGAACTAATATAAACTTTTTCTTGCAATTAATTTTCACACTTTAATCGTTGTAAATACCTAAAGAGTTACATATGCCAAGTAAGAAAACACATAAGTGGATACATGTAGTGTGATAGAACTTCAAGGCCCTAGGCATAGATGTCTATCAAAATCTCATACAGCAATCATGAGAACAGCAACATGAAAACAAATAAGAAGAACCCGTCAAAGTCTAGAACTCTTGATTAGTTTGATTCCATAATAACCCAGTGGATAAATTGCAAAAAGCAAGGGCATATTTACTATCTGGATGGCAGGCTACACGAATAAACAAGGTATGCAAAGTGGTGCAATGGATCGCTGGATCCTACCACCTTGGTGAAAACTTGCTGGGACCCGAGGGGTATATAAGCCTCCAGCAAAGGCTTAAGCAGATACCATTGGGGAACAGGCTTTGACCCCATATGTGATATCTTTTCCCTTCAAGGTTTAGTCATAGAACATCACTGGAACAGTACAATACATCCACACAGAGCAAACTTGAACTAATATAAACTTTTTCTTTCAATTAATTTTCACACTTTAATCATATAGTGAACAGTGGTGTTGTAAATACCTAAAGAGTTACATATGCCAAGTAAGAAAACATATAAGTGGCTACATGTGGTGTGATAGAACTTCAAGGCCTTAGGCATAGTTGTCTATGAAAATCTCATACAGCAATCATGAGAACAGCAACATGAAAACAAATAAGAAGAACCTGTCAAAGTCTAGAACTCTTGATTAGTTTGATTCCATAATAACCCAGTGGATGAATTGCAAAAAGCACGGGCATATTTACTATCTGGATGGCAGGCTACATGAATAAACAAGGTATGCAAAGTGGTGCAATGGATCGCTGGGTCCTACCACCTTGGTGAAAACTTGCTGGGACCCGAGGGGTATATATGCCTCCAGCAAAGGCTTCAGCAGATACCATTGGGGAACAGGCTTTGACCCCATAGGTGATATCTTTTCCCTTCAAAGTTTAGTCATAGAACATCACTGGAACAGAACAATACATCCACACAGAGCAAACTTGAACTAATATAAACTTTTTCTTACAATTAATTTTCACACTTTAATCGTTGTAAATACCTAAAGAGTTACATATGCCAAGTAAGAAAACATATAAGTGGCTATATGTGGTGTGATAGAACTTCAAGGCCCTAGGCATAGTTGTCTATAAAAATCTCATACAGCAATCATGAGAACAGCAACATGAAAACAAATAAGAAGAACCCGTCAAAGTCTAGACCTCTTGATTAGTTTGATTCCATAATAACCCAGTGGATGAATTGCAAAAAGCAAGGGCATATTTACTATCTGGATGGCAGGCTACACGAATAAACAAGGTATGCAAAGTGGTGCAATGGATCGCTGGGTCCTACCACCTTGGTGAAAACTTGCTGGGACCCGAGGGGTATATATGCCTCCAGCAAAGGCTTCAGCAGATACCATTGGGGAACAGGCTTTGACCCCATAGGTGATATCTTTTCCCTTCAAGGTTTAGTCATAGAACATCACTGGAACAGTACAATACATCCACACAGAGCAAACTTGAACTAATATAAACTTTTTCTGGCAATTAATTTTCACACTTTAATCATATAGTGAACAGTGGTGTTGTAAATACCTAAAGAGTTACATATGCCAAGTAAGAAAACATATAAGTGGCTACATGTGGTGTGATAGAACTTCAAGGCCCTAGGCATAGTTGTCTATAAAAATCTCATAAAGCAATCATGTGAAAAGCAACATGAAAGCAAATAAGAAGAACTCGTCAAAGTCTAGAACTCTTGATTAGTTTGATTCCATAATAACCCAATGGATGAATTGCAAAAAGAAAGTGCATATTTACTATCTGGATGGCAGACTACACGAATAAACAAAGTTTGCAAAGTAGTGCAATGGATCGCTGGGTCCTACCACCTTGGTGAAAACTTGCTGGGACCCGAGGGGTATATATGCCTCCAGCAAAGGCTTCAGCAGATACCATTGGGGAACAGGCTTTGACCCCATAGGTGATATCTTTTCTCTTCAAGGTTTAGTCATAGAACATCATTGGAACAGAACAATACATCCACACAGAGCAAACTTGAACTAATATAAACTTTTTCTTGCAATTAATTTTCACACTTTAATCGTTGTAAATACCTAAAGAGTTACATATGCCAAGTAAGAAAACATATAAGTGGCTACATGTGGTGTGATAGAACTTCAAGGCCCTAGGCATAGTTTTCTATAAAAATCTCATACAGCAATCATGTGAAAAGCAACATGAAAGCAAATAAGAAGAACTCGTCAAAGTCTAGAACTCTTGATTATTTTGATTCCATAATAACCCAATGGATGAATTGCAAAAAGAAAGTGCATATTTACTATCTGGATGGCAGGCTACCCTAATAAACAAGGTATGCAAAGTGGTGCAATGGATCGCTGGGTCCTACCACCTTGGTGAAAACTTGCTGGGACCCGAGGGGTATATATGCCTCCAGCAAAGGCTTCAGCAGATACCATTGGGGAACAGGCTTTGACCCCATATGTGATATCTTTTCCCTTCAAGCTTTAGTCATAGAACATCACTGCAACAGTACAATACATCAACGCAGAGCAAACGTGAACTAATATAAACTTTTTCTTGCAATTAATTTTCACACTTTAATCGTTGTAAATACCTAAAGAGTTACATATGCCAAGTAAGAAAACACATAAGTGGCTATATGTAGTGTGATAGAACTTCAAGGCCCTAGGCATAGTTGTCTATAAAAATCTCAAACAGCAATCATGAGAACAGCAACATGAAAACAAATAAGAAGAACCCGTCAAAGTCTAGAACTCTTGATTAGTTTGATTCCATAATAACCCATTGGATGAATTGCAAAAAGCAAGTGCATATTTACTATCTGGATGGCAGACTACACGAATAAACAAAGTATGCAAAGTGGTGCAATGGATCGCTGGGTCCTACCACCTTGGTGAAAACTTGCTGGGACCCGAGGGGTATATATGCCTCCAGCAAAGGCTTCAGCAGATACCATTGGGGAACAGGCTTTGACCCCATAGGTGATATCTTGTCCCTTCAAGGTTTAGTCATAGAACATCACTGGAACAGTACAATACATCAACACAGAGCAAACGTGAACTAATATAAACTTTTTCTTGCAATTAATTTTCACACTTTAATCGTTGTAAATACCTAAAGAGTTACATATGCCAAGTAAGAAAACACATAAGTGGCTATATGTAGTGTGATAGAACTTCAAGGCCCTAGGCATAGTTGTCTATAAAAATCTCAAACAGCAATCATGAGAACAGCAACATGAAAACAAATAAGAAGAACCCGTCAAAGTCTAGAACTCTTGATTAGTTTGATTCCATAATAACCCATTGGATGAATTGCAAAAAGCAAGTGCATATTTACTATCTGGATGGCAGACTACACGAATAAACAAAGTATGCAAAGTGGTGCAATGGATCGATGGGTCCTACCACCTTGGTGAAAACTTGCTGGGACCCGAGGGGTATATATGCCTCCAGCAAAGGCTTCAGCAGATACCATTGGGGAACAGGCTTTGACCCCATAGGTGATATCTTGTCCCTTCAAGGTTTAGTCATAGAACATCACTGGAACAGTACAATACATCAACACAGAGCAAACGTGAACTAATATAAACTTTTTCTTGCAATTAATTTTCACACTTTAATCGTTGTAAATACCTAAAGAGTTACATATGCCAAGTAAGAAAACACATAAGTGGATATATGTGGTGTGATAGAACTTCAAGGCCCTAGGCATAGATGTCTATAAAAATCTCATACAGCAATCATGAGAACAGCAACATGAAAACAAATAAGAAGAACCCGTCAAAGTCTAGAACTCTTGATTAGTTTGATTCCATAATATCCCAGTGAATGAATTGCAAAAAGTAAGGGCATATTTACTATCTTGATGGCAGGCTACACGAATAAACAAGGTACAGTATGCAAAGTGGTGCAATGGATCGCTGGATCCTACCACCTTGGTGAAAACTTGCTGGGACCCGAGGGGTATATATGCCTCCAGCAAAGGCTTCAGCAGATACCATTGGGGAACAGGCTTTGACCCCATAGGTGATATCTTTTCCCTTCAAGGTTTAGTCATAGAACATCACTGGAACAGTACAATACATCCACACAGAGAAAACTTGTACTAATATAAACTTTTTCTTTCAATTAATTTTCACACTTTAATCGTTGTAAATACCTAAAGAGTTACATATGCCAAGTAAGAAAACATATAAGTGGCTACATGCGGTGTGATAGAACTTCAAGGCCCTAGGCATAGTTGTCTATAAAAATCTCATACAGCAATCATGAGAACAGCAACATGAAAACAAATAAGAAGAACCCGTCAAAGTCTAGAACTCTTGATTAGTTTGATTCCATAATAACCCAATGGATGAATTGCAAAAAGCAAGTGCATATTTACTATCTGGATGGTAGGCTACCCTAATAAACAAGGTATGCAAAGTGGTGCAATGGATCGCTGGGTCCTACCACCTTGGTGAAAACTTGCTGGGACCCGAGGGGTATATATGCCTCCAGCAAAGGCTTCAGCAGATACCATTGGGGAACAGGCTTTGACCCCATAGGTGATATCTTTTCCCTTCAAGGTTTAGTCATAGAGCATCACTGGAATAGAACAATACATCCACACAGAGAAAACTTGAACTAATATAAACTTTGTCTTGCAATTAATTTTCACACTTTAATCGTTGTAAATACCTAAAGAGTTACATATGCCGAGTAAGAAAGCATATAAGTGGCTACATGTGGTGTGATAGAACTTCAAGGCCCTAGGCATAGTTGTCTATAAAAATCACAAACAGCAATCATGAGAACAGCAACATGAAAACAAATAAGAAGAACCCGTCAAAGTCTAGAACTCTTGATTAGTTTGATTCCATAATAACCCAATGGGATGAATTGCAAAAAGCAAGTGCATATTTACTATCTGGGTGGCAGGCTACACTAATAAACAAGGTATGCAAAGTGGTGCAATGGATCGCTGGGTCCTACCACCTTGGTGAAAACTTGCTGGGACCCGAGGGGTATATATGCCTCCAGCAAAGGCTTCAGCAGATACCATTGGGGAACAGGCTTTGACCCCATAGGTGATATCTTTTCCCTTCAAGGTTTAGTCATAGAACATCACTGCAACAGTACAATACATCAACGCAGAGCAAACTTGAACTAATATAAACTTTTTCTTGCAATTAATTTTCACACTTTAATCGTTGTAAATACCTAAAGAGTTACATATGCCAAGTAAGAAAACACATAAGTGGCTATATGTGGTGTGATAGAACCAGTGTTGTAATGTAACGGAGTACAAATACTTCGTTATTGTACTTAAGTAGAAATGTCACGTATCTGTACTTTACTTCGCTATTTAAATTTATGTCAACTTTCACTTTTACTCCACTACATTTCCTAGACAAAATTTATACTTTTACTCCGTTATATTTCCACTAAGCATCTTCGTTACTCGTTACTACAAAAGAAAAAAAGAAAAAGAAATGTGTGCAACTGCAATAAGGGAGGTCTGGCGAATCACTGACTGCTCCTAGATTGCATTTCGCACGCTCCGCACGGCGCGCGCTCTATTTCAGCGTAATGCTTATTTCTTGCCATGCCAAAGGAGGAGGAAGCACAACTGAAACCGCCATGGAAGCATGAGCACCTACTGGAGGACCTCCCGTTATCATAGACGACCACCCTGACGATAGTGGTGAAGAAGATAACGTGGCCGTACACCCGTGGCCGTATTTGCAAGAAATGTTTATGTACATTGGAATGAAAGATTCTTCCTACCGGATGAAGTGCCTCTTATGCCTACCGAAAGTCACTGAAATTTTGGCATTCAAAAACTCACCGTCCAACCTGAAGAAGCACATTGAGGTAGGTTAAATTAATAGTTATTCGGTAAATCCACAATGTCAATGTGATTCAACATAAGTTATTATAAGCCGTATGATATCTGGCTAACGTGGTGGCCAGGCTAACGTCTGCTTGTTAACGTTGCTATTGCTAATTATTTAGCTGACATGGCGCACGTTTAACTAACGTCAACAACTTTAATGTTAACGTTACACCGCTGATTTTCTCCTGCGCTTAACTGTTTATGGTATAGCTTAACTGCCAGGCCGAATATTTCCTCAGGTAGGCTAATGTTAGATTGAGAAATATTTTTTGAAAACTGCTACATTAATCAGTGGCAGGTTAGAAAGAAAGTGTTAAGGGCTATTAACGTCTTCAAAAGCATCATACCAGTCCCTCCAGGATTTCACGATTTGTTTTTGTGATTTTTGCGATCAAAATTACTTATTTTGTGGTGGTAATTTCCAGAAAATTGTTTAAAAAAGTGCGATTTTTATATTTTATAATCAGGACAACCTATGGGCAATTTTTCTACCTGACCTATGTAAATATTAACAGCAGGTGTAGTAATTTATACTGTATAACTGTGTGTAAATCCTGAGTTGAGGGGTCCTGAGCTGCAGAAGGCAACCAGTTACTTATAGCGCGGCGTTTTGCATGGCGTCCCCACTGCGTATAGCTACTACGAAGTGACCATTCGAAGGGGAAGTACATGTCTGTGTAAATTACTCGGTTACTATCGTGACCTCAGTTCCCTGAGACTAGGGAACGAGTATTGCGTAGCCGGCCGCACTATAGTAACCTGGCAAGTTGTCGCTTCGGTCGTTAAACCTGCTAAAATGGCTTTTTCGGGGACTAATATTAGACCGTAAAAGGCTAAGGCCGCGCCCCCTTGGCGGGCTCTGACGTGTAATGGCGGGCTCTGACGTGTAATGGCGTGATGCTAGCTCATTGGCGCACCCGTCAGAGGCGCCCGCGCCATTGGATGTGCAGTTGCCGCAGCACAGCCAATGAGTAAGCCAGACACTCACTGCTAGCTGTGCAGCTGCAAAATACGTTTTACATTATAGGCTTCAGTAAATCGAGGAAAAGGAGTTTCCCCTTTTCCGCAACATCTGTATCCACGCAAAAATGCATTGAAACTTTAATTAAACTAGAGATATTTCAATTGGGTGATTATAATTGAATGTTTTGTGAGGTCTTTTTCATTTTTGTGATTATTTTGGGGTTAAATTAGGATTAAATTATGCAGGATCGCAAAAAATTTGATATTTTGTTAATTTTGCGTTGTATTCAGAGGGACTGTCAAACGTTTTGTCAAACTTGAGATTTCTTTTTATGTTAATTAACTCAAAACTCAATGGTTATAGGATAATGTTGGGCTCATGTTATAAATTGTGAATGTACGCTTGCAAAGTCACAGTGCTTTTATATTGCCACACAAGGAGTTAGATAATGTTTAACAGTCAAATGACAATTGTTTGTGTTGTGTGACTTTTAAATCTTGTAGCTAAAGTTGCTCATTAAATGTCTCTCCCTCTGAAACAGAGAAAGCATGTACACCACCTCAAAAAGTATGAAGAGCTTACATCAACAAAGAGAAAAAGGGTTCCTGAGACTCCCACCACCAGCATCAAGCAGACCACATTGGTGAACACCAGGACTGTGTCTCAGAGGTCCATTGACAAAGCTATAGTGACTTATGTGGTCCAAGGACTCCGGCCATTCCATGTTGTTGAAGAACAACCATTTCAAGATTTTGTGAAGGAACTGCAGCCTAATGCAAAAATTATGTCACGTCTGACTCTGCGCTCCATGATTGATGATGCCTCCAGGGGAATGAAGAGGGCTGTGACTGAGGCCATGAGGAGAGTTGACCATATCGCCACCACCACCGACTGCTGGTCTGTCAGAAGGCGGAGCTTCATTGGTGTTACTGCCCATTGGATTGACCCCAACAGTCTCAAAAGATGCTCAGCAGCCCTAGCCTGTAAACAGCTGAGAGGTTCGCACACATTTGATGTTTTGGCAAGTGCCCTGAATGACATCCACTCTGAATTTGAAATTCGGGGGAAGATTGTGCGAACAACAACAGACAATGGCTCTAACTTCATAAAAGCGTTCAACATTTTTGGTGAAGATGAGAACAATAATGCCATTGGAAGTGATGGTGATCATGACAGTGCATCTCAACCAGGAGAGGAAGAAGAAGATCAAGAAGGGGATGAAGAAGTGGAGTGTGTTGATGTGTCAGCACTTCTGACTGAAGATGATGGTTTAGAGTTCCAGCTCCCAAAGCACCAGCGCTGTGCTTGTCATCTACTCAACCTAATAGCTACTGTTGATGCCATGAAAGCCACATCCAATGAGGGGTACAAGAAAGTGTATCGTTCAACATTTGGCAAGTGTAGTGCACTTTGGAACAAATGTGGAAAATCCACCCTTGCAGCCGAAATGGTTGAAGATGCTTGCTCCCTCCAGCTGCTGCGCCCGAATTCCACCAGGTGGAACTCCCTGTTCCTGGCAGTGGAAAGACTGCTGAGAATAATTAAAGAAAAGGGAGAGGGGACCATCAGAGTCATCTGCACTGACTTAAAGCTTCCAATGTAAGTAGGAATTATGTGTTTTATTTTATGTTTTGTTTCATCATAATCGAACATCTGGAATGTCTTTCTTTGTCCCATTCTTTCGTGGACACTAATAACTTTACATTACATCACATTGTATCCCAACTTCCACTTATTATTGGTAAATTTTACTGAATTACTCTTCCAGCAGTTATTTTGATGAATCCAATGAAATGGTTACAGTGTTATAAAAACAATGTTGTTGTGTTTTGTTTTCAACAGGTTTAATCCAGCTGAACTCGCCTTTCTCGCAGAGTATGCCACTGTCATGAGCCCTGTCGCCCAGGCTACCAACATCTTGCAAGCAGAAGCAAATGCCATGATGGGGTGGCTACTTCCAACCATCAACCTGCTCACTGTCAAACTTGACCGAGTCAAGTTGCCACTGAAGTACTGCAAGCCTTTGGTGAATGCTCTACAGGTAACTTTTATTATTGTATTTATTTTCTATTGCCTTAACTCTTCAATGATTAATTTTAATTATATTTAAGTTTCTTTGGTACTTTGTCTCAATGCTTAAATGTTTTATGTAAAGTACATTTTGAATTGCCTTGTTGCTGAAATGTGCTATAAATAACCTGCCTTGCAGGTGGGAATCATTAACCGTTTTGGCCACATGTCAGGAGAACCAGAGTTGATCGCTGCTGCGATTCTGCTTCCGAAATTCCGCACGATGTGGACAAAGGATGAAGCCACAATCAAAACGGGTAAGATATCATGGGTATAGTGAAAAATTTGTTGTATATATTTTCACAATTTGTCATACTGGCAATTCACAAATCAAGATTATGATTGCTGCACAACAAATTTACCCTCGGTACTAATAAGAAACCTTGAATTATAGGTGCATGGATAGTACATCAAACTAAAATAACAAATCTTAAATCAAAAGTTTGTGTTGGGGTCATGGCAGATTGCATTAGTTGTATAAATTATATTTTTATCCACACTATTTCAGGAACTGACTACATCAGGCAGCATCTGGATGAGCCCTCACTGCAGATAGGCGATGCCAGCAGGTCCACTTCGTCTGAAGATGATGACTTTTTCTCTGCCCTGCAGTCGTCTCAAATACAAGATGGCGCCAAACAGCTGGATGGGTACTTGGCCTGTTCATCAGATCACATGGACTTGCTGAAGTCCTTCCCAGCAGTTTGCAAGCTTTCTGTGAAGCTGAACACTCCTCTACCTGCCTCAGCGGCCTGTGAAAGGCTATTTAGCATCGCAGGACTTGTCTTCAGTCCAAGAAGAGTAAGACTGAATTCTGCCAACTTTGAGAACCAGCTTCTTTTGAAGATGAACAAACACCTTTTCAGTTTCAAATAATGTGTGTGTGTGAGATGGTGACCTGGGGAGTAAGCCCTACAAATGCTCATACCACATGACCAAAATGTTCTCCCTACCAGCAGGTCTTTTTTTTTTTTTTTTTTTTTTTGAAAGAAATAAGTTATTTATTTTTATAAGTTAATACAAAAGTGAAATTTCTGTTTCTGTTTTTTTTTCCTTTGAAGTCAGCTCTAAAAATATGCTGTTTGTTCTTTGAACTTAAGAGAATTGTGCCTGAAAAGTCCTGGAAAAGACTGTAATTTTGATTTGATGAGTGAGATTAAGAAGATATGGGAAGTTGGAACCCTGAATATGCTTTACTATAAGAAAGCCACAATAAAGTTCACAATCAAAGTTCTAACCGCTTGCTTTTTTTTTTAAAAAGAATTTTTTACTTTTACTTCAATTACTTAAGTACATTAAATATAGCAAAACTACTTTTGATACTTAAGTACTGTATATATCAGATACTTTAAGACTTTTACTTAAGTAATATTCTAAAAGGTAACTTTCACTTCTATCAAAGTCTTTTTCTAGTACGATACTTGTACTTTTACTCAAGTATTGCTTTCTAGTACTTTATACAACACTGGATAGAACTTCAAGGCCCTAGGCATAGTTGTCTATAAAAATCTCATACAGCAATCATGTGAAAAGCAACATGAAAGCAAATAAGAAGAACTCGTCAAAGTCTAGAACTCTTGATTAGTTTGATTCCATAATAACCCAATGGATGAATTGCAAAAAGAAAGTGCATATTTACTATCTGGATGGCAGGCTACCCTAATAAACAAGGTATGCAAAGTGGTGCAATGGATCGCTGGGTCCTACTACCTTGGTGAAAACTTGCTGGGACCCGAGGGGTATATATGCCCCCAGCAAAGCCTTCAGCAGATACCAATGGGGAACAGGCTTTGACCCCATAGGTGATATCTTTTCCCTTCAAGGTTTAGTCATAGAACATCACTGGAACAGAACAATACATCCACACAGAGCAAACTTGAACTAATATAAACTTTTTCTTACAATTAATTTTCACACTTTAATCATATAGTGAACAGTCGTGTTGTAAATACCTAAAGAGTTACATATGCCAAGTAAGAAAACATATAAGTGGCTACATGTGGTGTGATAGAACTTCAAGGCCCTAGGCATAGTTGTCTATAAAAATCTCATACAGCAATCGTGTGAAAAGCAACATGAAAACAAATAATAAGAACCCGTCAAAGTCTAGATCTCTTGATTAGTTTGATTCCATAATAACCCAGTAGATGAATTGCAAAAAGCAAGGGCATATTTACTATCTGGATGGCAGGCTACACGAATAAACAAGGTATGCAAAGTGGTGCAATGGATCGCTGGGTCCTACCACCTTGGTGAAAACTTGCTGGGGCCCGAGGGGTATATATGCCTCCAGCAAAGGCTTCAGCAGATACCATTGGGGAACAGGCTTTGACCCCATAGGTGATATCTTTTCCCTTCAAGGTTTAGTCATAGAACATCACTGGAACAGTACAATACATCCACACAGAGCAAACTTGAACTAATATAAACTTTTTCTGGCAATTAATTTTCACACTTTAATCATATAGTGAACAGTGGTGTTGTAAATTACCTAAAGAGTTACATATGCCAAGTAAGAAAACATATAAGTGGCTACATGTGGTGTGATAGAACTTCAAGGCCCTAGGCATAGTTGTCTATAAAAATCTCAAACAGCAATCATGAGAACAGCAACATGAAAACAAATAAGAAGAACCCGTCAAAGTCTAGAACTCTTGATTAGTTTGATTCCATAATAACCCAATGGGATGAATTGCAAAAAGCAAGTGCATATTTACTATCTGGGTGGCAGACTACACGAATAAACAAAGTTTGCAAAGTGGTGCAATGGATCGCTGGGTCCTACCACCTTGGTGAAAACTTGCTGGGACCCGAGGGGTATATATACCTCCAGCAAAGGCTTCAGCAGATACCATTGGGGAACAGGCTTTGACCCCATAGGTGATATCTTTTCCCTTCAAGGTTTAGTCATAGAACATCATTGGAACAGAACAATACATCCACACAGAGCAAACTTGAACTAATATAAACTTTTTCTTGCAATTAATTTTCACACTTTAATCGTTGTAAATACCTAAAGAGTTACATATGCCAAGTAAGAAAACATATAAGTGGCTACATGTGGTGTGATAGAACTTCAAGGCCCTAGGCATAGTTTTCTATAAAAATCTCATACAGCAATCATGTGAAAAGCAACATGAAAGCAAATAAGAAGAACTCGTCAAAGTCTAGAACTCTTGATTAGTTTGATTCCATAATAACCCAATGGATGAATTGCAAAAAGAAAGTGCATATTTACTATCTGGATGGCAGGCTACTCTAATAAACAAGGTATGCAAAGTGGTGCAATGGATCGCTGGGTCCTACCACCTTGGTGAAAACTTGCTGGGACCCGAGGGGTATATATGCCCCCAGCAAAGCCTTCAGCAGATACCAATGGGGAACAGGCTTTGACCCCATAGGTGATATCTTTTCCCTTCAAGGTTTAGTCATAGAACATCACTGAAACAGAACAATACATCCACACAGAGCAAACTTGAACTAATATAAACTTTTTCTTACAATTAATTTTCACACTTTAATCATATAGTGAACAGTCATGTTGTAAATACCTAAAGAGTTACATATGCCAAGTAAGAAAACATATAAGTGGCTACATGTGGTGTGATAGAACTTCAAGGCCCTAGGCATAGTTGTCTATAAAAATCTCATACAGCAATCGTGTGAAAAGCAACATGAAAACAAATAAGAAGAACCCGTCAAAGTCTAGAACTCTTGATTAGTTTGATTCCATAATAACCCAATGGATGAATTGCAAAGCAAGTGCATATTTATTATCTGGATGGCAGGCTAAACGAATAAACAAGGTATGCAAAGGGGCAAAATGGATCGCTGGGTCCTACCACCTCGGTGAAAACTTGCTGGGACCCGAGGGGTATATATGCCTCCAGCAAAGGCTTCAGCAGATACCATTAGGGAACAGGCTTTGACCCCATAGGTGATATCTTTTCCCTTCAAGGTTTAGTCATAGAACATCACTGGAACAGAACAATACATCCACACAGAGCAAACTTGAACTAATATAAACTTTTTCTTACAATTAATTTTCACACTTTAATCATATAGTGAACAGTCGTGATGTAAATACCTAAAGAGTTACATATGCCAAGTAAGAAAACACATAAGTGGATATATGTGGTGTGATAGAACTTCAAGGCCCTAGGCATAGATGTCTATAAAAATCTCATACAGCAATCATGAGAACAGCAACATGAAAACAAATAAGAAGAACCCGTCAAAGTCTAGAACTCTTGATTAGTTTGATTCCATAATAACCCAGTGAATGAATTGCAAAAAGTAAGGGCATATTTACTATCTGGATGGCAGGCTACACGAATAAACAAGGTATGCAAAGTGGTGCAATGGATCGCTGGGTCCTACCACCTTGGTGAAAACTTGCTGGGACCCGAGGGGTATATATGCCTCCAGCAAAGGCTTAAGCAGATACCATTGGGGAACAGGCTTTGACCCCATAGGTCAGGGGTATTCAACTAAAATTTAAAGAGGTCCAGTTAGAGAAAATTTCTTGAAGCAAAGGTCCGGAAGATCATAATGTCTAACTATTTAGTGTCATATATATTCAAGTAGCCTAGTAGTTGTAACAACATCTGCATGTAATCAATACCTGACTGACAAATCAAATGAATTCAGTAAAATTCAAAAACTTTTTGACAATATTTATTGTCACATAACATAGAACTGAACATATATGAATGACTGTAGTAGATGTGTATAATATTCTCTCATTAACTATATAAAAGTAGGGCTGCATTTCAAAATAAGAAAATAAATAAAATGTGAAAATTGTGCATGTTCAAAAAAAGTGCTTAACTTCAAAATAATAAAAGGGAGGAAAATGTCCCCTTTTCTGTTTCACATATTGACTCAACAGTCTCAACCAATTTTACAGATAATAAATCTCAACACATCTTAACAATTGAACAGTTTTAGAGTATCACTTTCTTCCCATCTTATATCCCACTCCCCCACTTTTTTGCTCAGTGAGAGAATTGAGCTCTAGCTTGTCTTGCCAGGATTTTAAACCTGGGCTTGAATGGAGTCAGGGCCATTCTCGTACACATGTGAAGGTGCTCATTCGTGAGCCTGGAACGATATTTATTTTTGATAAAGTTCATTGTGGAGAAAGCTGCTTCGCAGTTGTATGTGGAGCCAAACATGGTCAAGATGTATAGGGCTACTTTCCTCAGACATGGAAAAGCTGTCTCAGGGACCATTTGGAGCCAGAAAAGGGAAGGGTCAGTTCTTACAAACTGCTTTTTCAGGGCCACATCTGCTTGGAGATCAACCAATTGCATCTGGAGAGGCCCAGCATTTACCCATTTAAAGTGCTGTGTGACTTCCTTCGAGAACCCCCTGACATCTGTGATCAGAAATGGATTCTGAATGAACATGGTGAGCTGCTCTCCAAAGCTGAAGCTGTCAAAACGGTTGCTGAAGTTTACAATCAGCTTATCAATAAAGTTAACAAAAGAAGACAAATCTCTCTGTCCCTGAACCTGTTCCTGCACTGCTGGGAAGTGTACACAGTCTCCCTGCAGGTCTTCCTTGAAAACCTCAAGTTTCCTCTGAAAGGAGCGGACAGCTGTCATCAGCTGTCACAAATTGAATTGTCCTTGCCCTGTAACCTCAAATTCAGTTCATTCAGATTCCTCTGAAAGGAGCGGACAGCTGTCATCAGCTGTCACAAATTGAATTGTCCTTGCCCTGTAACCTCAAATTCAGTTCATTCAGATGTGAAGTGATATCAACCAAAAAGGCCACATTATCCATCCATTTCTCATTTTCTATAAAGAGAGAAAACTGTGTTGCCTTCTGACTTCTTAGCTCTGCCAAAAAAGATGCTAATTCCCTCCTGATGGACCAAAAGCGCGCTAACACCCTGCCTTTGCTGAGCCATCTCACATTGTTGTGCAGCAAAAGATCATCAGCATTGGCATCAACTTCTCTGAGGAATTCCCTAAGCATGCGATGCTGGTAGGAAGAGGATGCTCTGAGAAAATTGATCATTTTCATCATTGTATTCATCACCTCAGCATGCTCATCTGACAGGGAGGCACAGAGGACAGATTGATGAATGATGCAATGGTAAGCTATGAGCTCAGGATTGTCCTCTTTCAGTCTTGCTACAGCTCCTTTCTCTCTCCCTATCATAGCAGGGGCTCCATCTGTGGTTATTGAAACCACTTGTTTTGGCTCTATTCCTCTTTTTGTTAACATCTCCTTAATGGCCAGGTAGATGTCTTCTCCTCTTGTACTGGTCTGAAGGGGAGTGACACCTAACAGGTCTTCACAGAATGCTTTCTGGTCTGTGTTGAAAAACCTGGCATACACTAACAGCTGAGCATTGTCACACATGTCAGTGGACTCATCCACAGCTAAGCCTACACATGGTGCCTTATGCATGGCTTCATCTAGCTGGGTTAGCACATCCTGAGTTAATATTTCACTTTTCTTTGTGGCAGATGATGCTGACATGGGTATTTGCTTTATTTTATCACAAAGCTCTTGTTTTTGTTTTCCCTCAAGTAGTGTTTCAGCTACTGCACTCATGCATTCTTTGACAACCCCTCCATCAGTAAATGGCTTTTTGTGTTGACCCAAAATCCAAGCAACTCTGAGGGAACACTCATGAGCACGTTGTTGGGCAGTGAATGTGTGGCTCAGGATCCTGGTGGACTGGTCATATTGGGCTCTGAGACTACTTATTTTCTGTGATCTTAATTCAGATTTGAGTGGGTATGTTTGTTCATAACCTTTATGTTTTGTCTCATAATGGCGTTTCACATTGCCACTTTTAATAAGTGCCACGGTTTCTGAACATATGAGACACACTGGTTTAGTGCTCCCAGTCGGAAGTATGAACAGAAATGAGTCTGTCCATTCTGGATTAAATGCTCTATTTTCACTGTCCACTTTTCTTTTTTTGGAGAGCGCCATTTGTTCCTTATTTTTCTCTACCTTTCTCCGTCTCACTCTTCTGTATCTCTCCTTTTCTCCGTCTCACTTGTCTGTATCTCTCCCTTTCTCCGTCTCACTTGTCTTTTCCTCAACTTTCTCCGCCTCACTTGTCTGTATCTCTCCTTTTCTCCGTCTCATTCGTCTGTATCTCTCCCTTTCTCCGCCTCACTCGTCTGTATCTCTCCCTTTCTCTGCCTCACTCTTCTGTATCTCTCCCTTTCTCCGTCTCACTCTTCTGTATCTCTCCTTTTCTCCGTCTCACTCTTCTGTATCTCTCCTTTTCTCCGCCTCACTCGTCTGTATCTCTCCCTTTCTCTGCCTCACTCTTCTGTATCTCTCCCTTTCTCCATCTCACTCTTCTGTATCTCTCCCTTTCTCCGTCTCACTCTTCTGTATCTCTCCTTTTCTCCGTCTCACTTGTCTGTATCTCTCCCTTTCTCCGTCTCACTTGTCTTTTCCTCAACTTTCTCCGCCTCACTTGTCTGTATCTCTCCTTTTCTCTGTCTCACTCGTCTGTATCTCTCCCTTTCTCCGCCTCACTCGTCTGTATCTCTCCCTTTCTCTGACTCACTCTTCTGTATCTCTCCCTTTCTCCGTCTCACTCTTCTGTATCTCTCCTTTTCTCCGTCTCACTCTTCTGTATCTCCTTTTCTCCTCCTCACTCGTCTGTATCTCTCCCTTTCTCTGCCTCACTCTTCTGTATCTCTCCCTTTCTCCGTCTCACTCTTCTGTATCTCTCCCTTTCTCCGTCTCACTCTTCTGTATCTCTCCTTTTCTCCGTCTCACTCTTCTGTATCTCTCCTTTTCTCCGCCTCACTTGTCTGTATCTCTCCTTTTCTCCGCCTCACTCGTCTGTATCTCTCCCTTTCTCCGCCTCACTCGTCTGTATCTCTCCCTTTCTCCGCCTCACTCTTCTGTATCTCTCCCTTTCTCCGTCTCACTCTTCTGTATCTCTCCCTTTCTCCATCTCACTCTTCTGTATCTCTCCTTTTCTCTGTCTCACTTGTCTGTATCTCTCCCTTTCTCCGTCTCACTTGTCTTTTCCTCAACTTTCTCCGCCTCACTTGTCTGTATCTCTCCTTTTCTCTGTCTCACTCGTCTGTATCTCTCCCTTTCTCCGCCTCACTCGTCTGTATCTCTCCCTTTCTCTGCCTCACTCTTCTGTATCTCTCCCTTTCTCCGTCTCACTCTTCTGTATCTCTCCTTTTCTCCGTCTCACTCTTCTGTATCTCTCCTTTTCTCCGCCTCACTTGTCTGTATCTCTCCTTTTCTCCGCCTCACTCGTCTGTATCTCTCCCTTTCTCCGCCTCACTCGTCTGTATCGCTCCCTTTCTCTGCCTCACTCTTCTGTATCTCTCCCTTTCTCCGTCTCACTCTTCTGTATCTCTCCTTTTCTCCGTCTCTCTCTTCTGTATCTCTCCTTTTCTCCGTCTCACTTGTCTGTATCTCTCCCTTTCTCCGTCTCACTTGTCTTTTCCTCAACTTTCTCCGCCTCACTTGTCTGTATCTCTCCTTTTCTCCATCTCACTCGTCTGTATCTCTCCCTTTCTCCGTCTCACTTGTCTTTTCCTCAACTTTCTCCGCCCCACTTGTCTGTATCTCTCCTTTTCTCCGTCTCACTCTTCTGTATCTCTCCCTTTCTCCGTCTCACTTGTCTTTTCCTCAACTTTCTCCGCCTCACTTGTCTGTATCTCTCCTTTTCTCCGTCTCACTCGTCTGTATCTCTCCCTTTCTCCGTCTCACTTGTCTTTTCCTCAACTTTCTCCGCTTCACTTGTCTGTATCTCTCCTTTTCTCTGCCTCACTCTTCTGTATCTCTCCCTTTCTCCGTCTCACTCTTCTGTATCTCTCCTTTTCTCCGTCTCACTTGTCTGTATCTCTCCTTTTCTCCGTCTCACTCGTCTGTATCTCTCCCTTTCTCCGTCTCAGTCTTTTCCTCAACTTTCTCCGCCTCACTCGTCTGTATCTCTCCCTTTCTCCGCCTCACTCGTCTGTATCTCTCCCTTTCTCCGTCTCACTCTTCTGTATCTCTCCTTTTCTCTGTCTGACTTGTCTGTATGTCTCCTTTTCTCCATCTCACTCGTCTGTATCTCTCCCTTTCTCCGTCTCAGTCTTTTCCTCAACTTTCTCCGCCTCACTCGTCTGTATCTCTCCCTTTCTCCGCCTCACTCGTCTGTATCTCTCCCTTTCTCCACCTCACTCTTCTGTATCTCTCCCTTTCTCCGTCTCACTCTTCTGTATCTCTCCTTTTCTCCGTCTCACTCGTCTGTATCTCTCCCTTTCTCCGTCTCAGTCTTTTCCTCAACTTTCTCCGCCTCACTCGTCTTTTTCTCAACTTCCTCCGCCTCACTCGTCAGTTTCTCTCCCTTTCTCCGCCTCAGTCTTTTCCTCAACTTTATCCGCCTCACTCGCCTGTTTCGCTCCCTTTGGTTTCCTCATGTATCGCTATCTTTCTTTTTTATTTCTACCGTCTTTTCCTGTGTAACTTGCCTCTCTCTCATCTGTCTGCACCGTAAACTCGCAATGTTTACTGCCTGGAATGCTCAAACTTGATTGGCTGAGGGTTATCACGTGGGATGTCTTTACTCGCATGCAATTGGTCTGTGAGTTTCATCATCCGCTACACCACTACCATAAAGACTACAAAAGCTGTGCCAGTGAAAATAGAAGCGCCTAGTCCGGTTTAAAATCATAACCTTCTGTTTTGGCCATGGGCGTCAGTTTGGTTTGAAATGTGCTGGGGACAGACACACATTCGTAAGTGCATTTTCAGAAGTGCTGGGTACAATGACGCCTTCATTTTTTTTCCTCTTTCGCTCATGTCATGTTTTGAAAAAGACGATGTCCTGCTTACTAATGTAAATAAAAAAAAAATTTAGCCTATACAAAATGTGATGACTCGTTTTATGAAGAAGAAAGCCTTAAGTTTTCAAAAATCATTATTAGACATAATGACCCACTATTCAGCTTCATATGTTGACAATATGACATGACGTGGTTTAATGTAGCCTACCTAAATAATGATTACCAAATTTCTCTCTCATATTGCTCCTCATAACCACTGAAAACGGTTAAAAAACTCGAACCCAAAGTCCAATTATTATGCACGTTATCTGACATTAAGCGTTTCTGCTTCACATTTTCACTCCCCACGGTTCTCATGGGTTTTATATAGGCTACAAGTCTTAACAGGACTTGAGCGTATTTTCAGACAAAAATCTAAATAAATGCGGGGTGCGGTGCGGTGCGGTGCGGATGTGACGCTCATTTAACATGGGTGGCGCTGCCAATAAAGCAACTAAAAGCTGTCACAAAGAACCAGCGAAATGTATGCCTATGTAAAATATAGCAGACATTTTAATTGTTTATTAATAAACAAGTGTTTTCTGTCAGTGTCGGATGGAAAGATGAAGTTATGAAGGCACGCAGTAGTGAAGGCACCAGAGAGAAATGCACACTAACGGATTACATAAGCAGAGAGCAGTCTGTTTTTTCTTTCGTTTTGAATTGTTCTTTTTAAAAATTCAAGCTTTCTATAGATGTATTTATCAGGTCTGTGAGGCAAGTAGGCTTATGTTGAGTTTCGGTTCATTTATGAGACGCACTCCAGTTCAGTCGCCGGCGCCTCCGTCATGATTATCTATTGTCTGTTATATAGCCTACTTATTACTTATTAAATCAATTGGTTGATGAAAAATGTATTAAAATTAAGATACAATTAATACAAAACGAAATTCACTTTAAAGAAAGGCTTTGTGCTTTCTATTTGAGGTCTGTGGACGTTTTAAAACAGTCTTTAAGTGCCGTTACAGAGCGGTCGCGTCTGTAACATTGTTTTTTCCTCATAAATGCGAACACGAAAAATAAAATGAAATAAAAATTAATATTTTATTGTTCTGTGGAGAGCCAACCCTTCTTCATCCGATGGGTAGCCTGCTATTACTTTTATTTGCGCAGTGTAATTCACAAAATTGATTGCTCTGCTACCAGCCTGTCACTGTGCTTGTGACTATTGCAAGTGAGCAGCTGAGAAGTTATATTTATATTTACTTATTTATAATGAAACATTGATTAAAATTAAGATACAATTAATACAAAACGAAATTCACTTTAAAGAAAGGCTTTATGCTTTCTTTTGTTATTGTTTTTTGTTCAAAGGACTTAGTTTGTGGACAAAACGCCTATGGTTTTGGCTGTAGGTCCGGGTCCGTATTGGACGGCTTCTGGGTCCGGACCCGGACCGCGGTCCGCCTGTTAGTGACCTTTGCCATAGGTGATATCTTTTCCCTTCAAGGTTTAGTCATAGAACATCACTGGAACAGTACAATACATCCACACAGAGCAAACTTGAACTAATATAAACTTTTTCTTTCAATTAATTTTCACACTTTAATCATATAGTGAACAGTGGTGTTGTAAATACCTAAAGAGTTACATATGCCAAGTAAGAAAACATATAAGTGGCTACATGTGGTGTGATAGAACTTCAAGGCCCTAGGCATAGTTGTCTATGAAAATCTCATACAGCAATCATGAGAACAGCAACATGAAAACAAATAAGAAGAACCCGTCAAAGTCTAGAACTCTTGATTAGTTTGATTCCATAATAACCCAATGGATGAATTGCACAAATCAAGTGCATATTTACTATCTGGAGGGCAGACTACATGAATAAACAAGGTATGCAAAGTGGTGCAATGGATCGCTGGGTCCTACCACCTTGGTGAAAACTTGCTGGGACCCGAGGGGTTTAATGCCTCCAGCAAAGGCTTCAGCAGATACCATTGGGGAACAGGCTTTGACCCCATAGGTGATATCTTTTCCCTTCAAGGTTTAGTCATAAAACATCACTGGAACAGAACAATACATCCACACAGAGCAAACTTGAACTAATATAAACTTTTTCTTGCAATTAATTTTCACACTTTAATCATTGTAAATACCTAAAGAGTTACATATGCCAAGTAAGAAAACATATAAGTGGCTACATGTGGTGTGATAGAACTTCAAGGCCCTAGGCATAGTTGTCTATAAAAATCTCATACAGCAATCGTGTGAAAAGCAACATGAAAGCAAATAAGAAGAACCCGTCAAAGTCTAGAACTCTTGATTAGTTTGATTCCATAATAACCCAATGGATGAATTGCAAAAAGAAAGTGCATATTTACTATCTGGATGGCAGGCTACCCTAATAAACAAGGTATGCAAAGTGGTGCAATGGATCGCTGGGTCCTACCACCTTGGTGAAAACTTGCTGGGACCCGAGGGGTATATATGCCCCCAGCAAAGCCTTCAGCAGATACCATTGGGGAACAGGCTTTGACCCCATAGGTAATATCTTTTCCCTTCAAGGTTTAGTCATAGAACATCACTGGAACAGAACAATACATCCACACAGAGCAAACTTGAACTAATATAAACTTTTTCTTACAATTAATTTTCACACTTTAATCAAATAGTGAACAGTCGTGTTGTAAATACCTAAAGAGTTACATATGCCAAGTAAGAAAACATATAAGTGGCTACATGTGGTGTGATAGAACTTCAAGGCCCTAGGCATAGTTGTCTATAAAAATCTCATACAGCAATCGTGTGAAAAGGAACATGAAAACAAATAGAAGAACCGGTCAAAGTCTAGAACTCTTGATTAGTTTGATTCCATAATAACCCAATGGATGAATTGCAAAGCAAGTGCATATTTATTATCTGGATGGCAGGCTAAACGAATAAACAAGGTATGCAAAGGGGCGAAATGGATCGCTGGGTCCTACCACCTTGGTGAAAACTTGCTGGGACCCGAGGGGTATATATGCCTCCAGCAAAGGCTTCAGCAGATACCATTGGGGAACAGGCTTTGACCCCATAGGTGATATCTTTTCCCTTCAAGGTTTAGTCATAGAACATCACTGGAACAGAACAATACATCCACACAGAGCAAACTTGAACTAATATAAACTTTTTCTTACAATTAATTTTCACACTTTAATCATATAGTGAACAGTCGTGATGTAAATACCTAAAGAGTTACATATGCCAAGTAAGAAAACATATAAGTGGCTACATGTGGTGTGATAGAACTTCAAGGCCCTAGGCATAGATGTCTATAAAAATCTCATACAGCAATTGTGTGAAAAGCAACATGAAAGCAAATGAGAAGAACCCGTCAAAGTCTAGAACTCTTGATTAGTTTGATTCCATAATAACCCAATGGATGAATTGCAAAAAGCAAGTGCATATTTACTATCTGGATGGCAGACTACACGAATAAACAAAGTATGCAAAGTGGTGCAATGGATCGCTGGGTCCTATCACCTTGGTGAAAACTTGCTGGGACCCGAGGGGTATATATGCCTCCAGCAAAGGCTTCAGCAGATACCATTGGGGAACAGGCTTTGACCCCATAGGTGATATCTTTTACCTTCAAGGTTTAGTCATAGAACATCACTGGAACAGTACAATACATCAACACAGAGCAAACGTGAACTAATATAAACTTTTTCTTGCAATTAATTTTCACACTTTAATCGTTGTAAATACCTAAAGAGTTACATATGCCAAGTAAGAAAACACATAAGTGGATATATGTGGTGTGATAGAACTTCAAGGCCCTAGGCATAGATGTCTATAAAAATTTCATACAGCAATCATGAGAACAGCAACATGAAAACAAATAAGAAGAACCCATCAAAGTCTAGAACTCTTGATTAGTTTGATTCCAT
The DNA here is from genome assembly GCF_964197995.2 of Scardinius erythrophthalmus. Taxonomy (NCBI): domain Eukaryota; kingdom Metazoa; phylum Chordata; class Actinopteri; order Cypriniformes; family Leuciscidae; genus Scardinius; species Scardinius erythrophthalmus. The sequence continues at coordinate 36,360,249 of NC_138229.1, forward strand.
AATAACCCAGTGGATGAATTGCAAAAAGCAAGGGCATATTTACTATCTGGATGGCAGGCTACACGAATAAACAAGGTATGCAAAGTGGTGCAATGGATCGCTGGATCCTACCACCTTGGTGAAAACTTGCTGGGACCCGAGGGGTATATATGCCTCCAGCAAAGGCTTAAGCAGATACCATTGGGGAACAGGCTTTGACCCCATAGGTGATATCTTTTCCCTTCAAGGTTTAGTCATAGAACATCACTGGAACAGTACAATACATCCACACAGAGCAAACTTGAACTAATATAAACTTTTTCTTTCAATTAATTTTCACACTTTAATCGTTGTAAATACCTAAAGAGTTACATATGCCAAGTAAGAAAACATATAAGTGGCTACATGCGGTGTGATAGAACTTCAAGGCCCTAGGCATAGTTGTCTATAAAAATCTCATACAGCAATCGTGTGAAAAGCAACATGAAAACAAATAAGAAGAACCCGTCAAAGTCTAGAACTCTTGATTAGTTTGATTCCATAATAACCCAATGGATGAATTGCAAAGCAAGTGCATATTTATTATCTGGATGGCAGGCTAAACGAATAAACAAGGTATGCAAAGGGGCAAAATGGATCGCTGGGTCCTACCACCTCGGTGAAAACTTGCTGGGACCCGAGGGGTATATATGCCTCCAGCAAAGGCTTCAGCAGATACCATTGGGGAACAGGCTTTGACCCCATAGGTGATATCTTTTCCCTTCAAGGTTTAGTCATAGAACATCACTGGAACAGAACAATACATCCACACAGAGCAAACTTGAACTAATATAAACTTTTTCTTACAATTAATTTTCACACTTTAATCATATAGTGAACAGTCGTGATGTAAATACCTAAAGAGTTACATATGCCAAGTAAGAAAACATATAAGTGGCTACATGTGGTGTGATAGAACTTCAAGGCCCTACACTGTTAACCCTTGCTGTAAAAAAAGACCAAATTCTGACAATATTATACCATTTTCCATTAAAACAGTAATATGACTTCCGGTTATGGCGTCGAGCTGAACGGCAGCACTTCTCCCCGCTCCGTCGCTGAACTTCAGATTATTGCTACAAAACCGCCCAATCTATTCTAAAACTTCTTAAAGTCAACTTAATGTCATTATAAACATGCCCAGAGGAGTATCAAAGAACAAACATAAGAAAACGCTCAACTCTCTGGACTTCCAAGCTGGTGAGGACAGTGTCTCAGAACCCGAACACTGTGAAGGAGACGCCATGTCGGTGGACACGGACAACGCGCAGGTGAACGACAGCAACGACGTAACCAGCGCTGATATTATGCAAGCCATTAAATCCCTCAAACACGACTTTCATGTAGAAATTAGTGGTGTGTTAACGGCTATTAAGGATGTTCAGGCGAACATACACGAGTGCAACGGGCGCATCACACAGGCTGAAGAACGGGTTTCCTCGGCGGAGGATTCAATTAGCGGCCTGCAAACAAAAGTCAGTGCGTTGGAAGGAAAGGTGAAGTTTTTGGAAACGAGGGCAGATGATCTGGAAAACAGAAGCCGTCGCAATAACATGAGAATTGTGGGCATACCAGAGAAAGAGGAGGGGACGGATTCTTGCGCCTTTATGGAAAAATGGTTTACCGAAAATCTAAGTGTGCAGCCGCCGGTGATATTGGAGAGGGCTCACCGCATTACCGGATCGACGCGCGCCCCCGCCTCCTCCCCGCGAACTTTCATTGTTAAGTTTCTAAACTATCGAGACAAGGAGCGAGTATGGAGAGCATCAAGAGCAAAAGGCCAGTTGATCTACAAGAATAACAGCATCAGGTTCCACCCGGATCTATCGGCTGAAGTATATAAACAACAGCGAGACTTCTATGAAGTGCGGCAGAAGCTGAGGGAGAAGGGAGTTGACAAACACAGGATGCTTTTTCCAGCCAAATTGCTTGTGACCCACGGAGGACGCACACACACTTTCAACACGCCTGCTGCAGTCTATCAGTTCATTGCTGCTCTGGGAGGGGAAGCATGATGAAGCTACGGTGTCATCTCTTTCATGACTTTTTATTTTATTTTATTTATTTATTTTTGCTGCTTGCTTCCCTCCCTGCTCTTCCTCGGAGGCGGGGTAATAATAACTTGTTGCGTGACTTTATTAGGGAGGTAAGCTACTAAGTTCTTGATTGGTTAACGAGAGCCCTTTTTATTTTCCTTACTCTATTTTTTTTTTTTTTTTTTTTTTTTTTTTTTTTTTTTTACTTCTACTTGCTGTTTACATAGGCATTTTTCATTGATTTTCATATCTGCTTATAAGAACTCTATAAGCTAATATTTCTACAATTACACCCCAGACGATATCTGGGAAGTAGATTGTGAATTGTGAAATAACAGAACGGCAGGGGGGAAAAAAGGAGAAAAGAAAAAAAAATTTTAACAACCATGGTTTCTATCTTGTTGGGTGACTTTATGGGTATAAAGGCAATGAAACAAAAAAAATCTTTAGTGGCGGAAAAAGGATCTTTTATTTTATTATTATTTTTTTTCTATTTATTTTGTATTTAAAAATTCTGGCGATAAGAGTGGGAGACATAAACGCAGGATATCTGTGATGGTTGGAGTGGACACAGATCTACTGCGGGACTGCAATAATGATCTTGCAGTCAAGGCCCAGACTCCTTTATGGAGGCTCTGGATAATCCTTTACTTCCTTGCAAGACTCTTTTTTTCACGGTCGACTCAGGTGCTTTATATTGTTCTGTCAATGTTACTGCAAGGAAGACTCATATGTTTATGGGTGAACAAATTGGAAGTCTGGATGCAGAATGTTACCATGTATATAGTTACAGTGTTCGTGTTAATGTTTTATTTTACAACATGGGATATGTATAACAATGTGCCTCAAGATCATAAAGAACTACAATGTGTGATAAATGGTCTGCATACGTAAGCGTTAATGGATAGCATAAGAGTAATTAGCTATAATGTTAAGGGCTTACATAACCCCATAAAAAGGAAAAAAATTCTCAATGAGCTTAAACATCTTAAATGTACCATAGCTTTTATACAAGAAAGCCACCTATCAGATTCTGAACATATGAAACTTAAAAGGTCATGGGCCAGCCAAGTGTATTTTTCATCTCATGGTTCAGGCAGAAGGCGTGGAGTGGCAATATTGTTGCACAGTTCGTTGCAGTTTTGTTTACATTCAGAAATTACGGATAAAGAAGGGAGATTTATTTTGGTGAATGGGTCCATTTGTGGTGTGAAGGTCTCTATGCTGAATATCTATGCTCCAAATGAAAGTAATCCTAATTTTTTTAAGAAAATTAGTGAAATGATTATAGAAAAAGCTAAAGGAATCATTTTGATTGGAGGAGATTTTAATTGCATTTTGTCAAATAGGATGGATAAAAATCCACCATCATTTGCCATGCCTTCAGGGACCAGTAGGATTCTAAAGCAAATGATGGAGGATCTAGGCCTGATCGATGCATGGAGACATATACACCCAAGAGACCGGGATTACACGTTCTATTCAAACCCACACTCCTCATATTCCAGGATTGATTATTTCTTTGTCGCTAAAAATGAATCTTACAGAGTCCTAGATTGTAAAATACATAACATAACCTTAAGTGACCATGCCCCAGTTAGTTTGATTTGGGATCTGGGTAGATGTTATAACCCAAGCCTATGGTGCCTAAATGTCTCACTTCTAAATGATAATGCATTTAAAGATTATATAAAGGCGGAATTGGACCAATACCTTCACTTTAATGACACGAGTGAGACGTCACCAGGGATCTTGTGGGAGGCGGCCAAGGCAGTTTTGAGGGGAAGGATAATTTCATTTGCATCAGCTAAGGCGAGACTTAGAGAAGCCAAACGTAAAGAACTTGAAGAACAAATTAAACAGTTAGAACAGAGACATAAAAGTCAATTATCTACAAGCGATCTAACTCAGCTAAATGAGGCCAGGAGGGCCTTGGGAGACTTGCTCACAGATAATACTGAGAGAAATTTAAGATTCCTAAAACAGCGCTATTATGAGCATGGGAGTAGAGCAAGTAAATTATTAGCATTCCAACTCAAAAAACAGATGAGCCTAACAGTTGTACAGAAAATTAAAAATAACGACCCGGATAAGCCCTTTCTGTATAAGCCAGATGAGATATCAGGAGCTTTTGCCACTTTCTATAAGAAACTGTACTCAAATATGGACACATGTACAGAATTTGAAAAAATATATGCCTACTTAGAAAGCATAAACCTGCCAAAGCTATCAGAAGAAGATTCACAAGCCATAGATCGACCTATTACAAGAGAAGAAATTGTGGAAACAATTAAAAGGTTAAAAAACTGCAAAAGTCCGGGCTCGGATGGATACTGTAACGAATTTTATAAAGCCTTTGTAGACGACATAAGCCCTATTTTAGAGAAAGCTTATGCTTATGCATTTGAAAAGGGGGAATTCCCACCAAATTGGAAAGAGACAATAATTTCGGTTATTCATAAGGAGGGAAAGGACCCTACAGAGTGCAGTTCATACAGACCCATAGCGCTTCAAAATTCGGACTGCAAAATATTGACCTCCATACTGACAAAAAGACTTAAAACAGTTATTACAACTCTAGTGCACCCAGACCAGACAGGCTTTATTACTGGTCGCCAGCTGTCTGATAATATTCGTCGGTTACTGAATGTTATGTCCTATGCCAAGTCTAAGCCAGTGCCATGTATGGCACTGGCTTTGGACGCGGAAAAAGCTTTCGACCGTGTCTCCTGGCCTTTCCTTTTTAGTGTTTTGAGGAAATACGGTCTAGGTCCTGGCTTCGTTAAATGGGTCCAATTGTTATGTTCATCTCCAAAAGCGACAGTAAAAGTAAATGGGTGTTTCTCACCGAAATTTCTGTTGGGGAGGGGTTGTAGACAGGGGGATCCTCTTTCACCTCTTCTTTTTGCCCTTAGTATAGAACCCCTTGCACAGCTAATACGAGATAGTACAGATATTAGTGGTATTGAAGTGAGTGGAGAAGAACACAGGCTGTCGCTATATGCAGACGATGTAATTGTGTATATCTCAGATCCCACAAAGTCTGTCCCTAATTTAATGAAATGTATTGAGACCTTTGGATTTTACTCAGGTTACAAAATAAATGTGACTAAGACAGAAGCACTCCCCATGAACAATTTAATTTCCCCACAGATGAAATCTGCTTTCTCATTTAGATGGCCCAGGGAGGGAATAAGATATTTGGGAATAAATATACCCCCTGATCTTAGTTTATATCAAAATAATTATATTAAATTAATAGATAAAATTAAACAAGATTTGAACCGCTGGAATACACTTCCCCTTACTTTAATAGGCAGGGTGGAAGCTGTTAGGATGAATGTTCTCCCAAGGCTCCTCTTTCTTTTTCAAACTCTACCAATTTCTCCACCTAAATCTACTTTTAGTCTGTTAGATCGTCTCATTTCAAGATTTATATGGCAGGGTAGGAGACCCAGAGTAAGATATAAAGTCTTACAACTGACAAAAACTAAAGGGGGTCTAGGCGTACCCAACTTGAAGCATTATTGGTTAGCGTCACAATTACGTGCAATGATAGTGTGGTTATCAGATGACACAGGTACAAGATGGCTCAGTATAGAAAAAAGTTACAGCCCTGATATGCCCTTGTCAGTGATCCCTTTTAATAGGGTTAAATCCACCAGAGAACTTTTGGGAGAATGGTCGAACACAACATACGTAGCCTGGAAGGAAATACAACAAATATTTAAGCTAACAGGCGATTTCTCTGTTTTGAGTTCAATTACTTATACTAGAGATTTTCTTCCATTGAGACTTGATACGGGATTTAAAAACTGGAAACTTTTGAACCTTCATTATGTCCACCAATTATTTAGTAATAACAACTTCAAATCATTTGAACAACTGAGAACAGAATTTAAACTACCAAGAACAGATTTTTTCAGATACCTTCAATTAAGGAGTTTTATACTGAAGCACCCAAACTGGAACAGATTAATAGAGCCCTCCCTATTAGAACAGTATTTATTAAAAATTCAGAGTGGAGAACATATGAGGAAACCAATAACCAATGTTTATAAAATCATTGTTTCAATGACAAGAGATAATTCATTCTATGTGAAAGACAAGTGGACTAGGGAGCTACGGCTCGAAATAAGTGAAGAAGTTTGGTTGGAGATATGTACTCAGGCTCATAAAGTCACGAACGCCAATTTGTGGAAGGAATTTCAATGGAAAATAAATAACAGATTTTTCAGAACACCACAAGTTGTGGCTAAAATGAATCCGGATCAGTCAAGTCAGTGTTGGAGGGGGTGTGGAGAGACAATGGCTACTCACTCACATATTTTTTGGCAATGCCCTTTGTTGGATAACTTTTGGAAATCCATTTTTACATATATTAATAAAGTATTGAATGTTGAACTGGTAAGAGATCCTCTGATAGCAATTTTAGGGGTTAAACCAGTTGTGATATGCAGTAGGAAAAATATGTATTTATTACAGATATTACTGATAGCAGCAAAGAAAGCAATTACAATAAAGTGGCTTAAAAACGAGTCACCAAACCAAGCTGAATGGCTAACAATTTTGAGAAATATCTACACTATGGAAAAAATTACATATTCGTTGAGATTACAGAGGGAACTTTTTGTTGAAAGATGGGCACCATTAATGACAGTGATGGAGGATCAGTAGAAATAACTGGTTATAGTTGCCAGGGGAACTTGTATACAACCCATGTTTTGTTTTAAGTTTATGTTTGTTCTGTTTAAATTGTTTACTTTAAACATTGTTGACTATTTTTTTTTTTTTTTTTTTTTTTTTTTTTTTTTTTTTTCTTCATATCCTTGTAACTTTGGACATATTTTTCTTTGGAATTGATCATACACGTAAGGATGTGTGAATGTTATGATCCCCTGTAAAGGGTATTGTATCGGTGTGGAAGTAATTGTTGTAAATGGGGATCTGAAGAACATTCAAAATAAAAAAGAAGTAACAAAAAAAAAAAACAGTAATATACCGTAGAAAATAAAAATAGCCTACAGGAATATACTGTGAATTAACAACTCAAAATCGACACTCAGAGGCTGTTTTCACAATCACACCCTATACCCTCAATCACTATTGCCTACATTAGTTCACTAATATAGTCCACTTGAATGAAAAGAAGGACAAGAACAGAAAAAAGAAAAACACAGAAACTACAACTGACTTCCAGCAACACTGAGTGTGAAACCAGTTTACAAACCAGGGGTGCGTTTCCCGAAAGCATCGTTGGCCAACTATGGTCGCAAGTTCCGTCGTTACCAATAGAGTTCAATGGACATTGCGATGAACTTGCGACCATAGTTGGCCAACGATGCTTTCGGGAAACGCACCCCAGTTTAACATTATTTCTTTCATACATGTACAAAAGTTCTTGTTGACAATTAACAGAGATTTCGTTAATAACAAAGTTTGTTGTCACCATGATGGAGATTAGTATTTGCTTTAGTTGGTCTCTTGTCTCTTGACTGCTTACCATTCATCTCTCTCTGGCTGCTGTATCAGTGAGTTTATAAAGCACAATTGCTATGACAAGAAAAAGTCAAGAGGAAGATGAATAGTTGTTTTTTGGCTTTTGTGATTGTTTAACATTCATCCTGGACATGTCTGATATTCAGATATTTCCTGTGTATATTCTTTGAATTTATGGGTATTTCATATTTACTATATTTAATTGTGAATCAACATGAAATCAACATTTCTGTAATCAGGTCTTCTGAACAATATTGTAATCATATAGTGCATTAAAACATGTTTAACTCTTGGTTGTCTCAGACACACACAGACATCAACAATCAGTATATGAATCTCAACAATGGTGACAATCAAAAGTTTCATGTCGCAATGCATGCTGGGTTCCAGAATAGTATAAAACTCCCAGCATTCACTGCTGCATGAATAATAAAAAAATATTGCCACCATTGTTGAGATTCATGTGCTAAATTGTGATATCTCTGTGTTTCTAAAAGACAGCATAGCTTTGTTAATTTTTGGTTTATGCATGATGTGTTCAATAAGTATTGTAATTTATTGCTGTGGTTTCACAGTGGTAATGTAACACTTTTGATTGAAGATAAAACTGAATGAGTATAGGAATTAATTCATTTGTAACCGCATTCATTCATAAACTGTGTGTGTGCACAAGTGTGACTTGCAAAAACACAGCTCAAGCAGCAAAAGAAACACTAATGTTTTAGCATCAGCATCCCAACTAAAGCAAACACTGATCTCTATAATGGTAACTTCAAACCAAACATTTTCCATTAAACATCTCAACAACTTCTGTAGATGTATGACAGAAATAAAGTCATACTGGTTAATAATAAGTGTAATAATGTGTAATGGCTATAAGTCAGTTGTAGTTCTTGTGTTTCTCTATTGTCTGTTCTAACAGCAGGTGTTCATCACTAATGCTCAACTTCAACTTACATATTCCCTTAATTATCTCACTGCAACACTGCGTCAGTGTTACTTTTACTCTTTGCAGTGTGGATTTCCCTGTGGGGTTGAAAGGGTTAACAGTGTAAGATAAAAAGACACACCCACAAAATGTATTTTAACAGTAATAAACTGTAAGTTATAAAACAGGTTTATACTGGCAACACTGTTGCCAGTAGTTTACTGTAAAATCTTGTTTTTTGGTTCACCATTGTGCAGAAGAGTAGAGCCTGTGCTTCAGTCCAGGAGAAGATCTACAAACATTGATGATATGCTGCATGTTGCTTTATTTAACAGACAGTGACTGTGTAGTTGCTGATCCAGTGGAAATCTCTTTATTTACCAAAAAATTTTTGTGGTTTCAAATGAAATAAGTTCACAGTAATACTTTGCTCACTTTATTAATGCATTATAAATTTTAGTTAATACTTTTAAATGACAGTTGGTTAATTTAAGACAGTCGGCTTCTGCAAGTGAAATTAGTTAACTCGAGTTTTAGTGCATTTTTACAGTAACATACTGTAGATTACAGTAAATTACTGGCAACAGTGTTGCCAGTATTTTACTGTAAAAAAACCCGGTAAGGTCTAACAGTGTAGGCATAGATGTCTATAAAAATCTCATACAGCAATTGTGTGAAAAGCAACATGAAAGCAAAGAAGAAGAACCCGTCAAAGTCTAGAACTCTTGATTAGTTTGATTCCATAATAACCCAATGGATGAATTGCAAAAAGCAAGTGCATATTTACTATCTGGATGGCAGACTACACGAATAAACAAAGTATGCAAAGTGGTGCAATGGATCGCTGGGTCCTACCACCTTGGTGAAAACTTGCTGGGACCCGAGGAGTATATATGCCTCCAGCAAAGGCTTCAGCAGATACCATTGGGGAACAGGCTTTGACCCCATAGGTGATATCTTTTCCCTTCAAGGTTTAGTCATAGAACATCACTGGAACAGTACAATACATCAACACAGAGCAAACGTGAACTAATATCAACTTTTTCTTGCAATTAATTTTCACACTTTAATCGTTGTAAATACCTAAAGAGTTACATATGCCAAGTAAGAAAACACATAAGTGGATATATGTGGTGTGATAGAACTTCAAGGCCCTAGGCATAGATGTCTATAAAAATCTCATACAGCAATCATGAGAACAGCAACATGAAAACAAATAAGAAGAACCCGTCAAAGTCTAGAACTCTTGATTAGTTTGATTCCATAATAACCCAGTGAATGAATTGCAAAAAGTAAGGGCATATTTACTATCTGGATGGCAGGCTACACGAATAAACAAGGTATGCAAAGTGGTGCAATGGATCGCTGGGTCCTACCACCTTGGTGAAAACTTGCTGGGACCCGAGGGGTATATATGCCTCCAGCAAAGGCTTAAGCAGATACCATTGGGGAACAGGCTTTGACCCCATATGTGATATCTTTTCCCTTCAAGGTTTAGTCATAGAACATCACTGGAACAGTACAATACATCCACACAGAGCAAACTTGAACTAATATAAACTTTTTCTTTCAATTAATTTTCACACTTTAATCATATAGTGAACAGTGGTGTTGTAAATACCTAAAGAGTTACATATGCCAAGTAAGAAAACATATAAGTGGCTATATGTGGTGTGATAGAACTTCAAGGCCCTAGGCATAGTTGTCTATGAAAATCTCATACAGCAATCATGAGAACAGCAACATGAAAACAAATAAGAAGAACCCGTCAAAGTCTAGAACTCTTGATTAGTTTGATTCCATAATAACCCAATGGATAAATTGCACAAAGCAAGTGCATATTTACTATCTGGAGGGCAGACTACACGAATAAACAAGGTATGCAAAGTGGTGCAATGGATCGCTGGGTCCTACCACCTTGGTGAAAACTTGCTGGGACCCGAGGGGTATATATGCCTCCAGCAAAGGCTTCAGCAGATACCATTGGGGAACAGGCTTTGACCCCATAGGTGATATCTTTTCCCTTCAAGGTTTAGTCATAGAACATCACTGGAACAGAACAATACATCCACACAGAGCAAACTTGAACTAATATAAACTTTTTCTTTCAATTAATTTTCACACTTTAATCGTTGTAAATACCTAAAGAGTTACATATGCCAAGTAAGAAAACATATAAGTGGCTACATGCGGTGTGATAGAACTTCAAGGCCCTAGGCATCCCTTACGAAAAAGAAGTTTATTCAAGTGTTCTATTAGCATACTTCTTTTAAACTAAAAATAAGAAAGTATACTTTCAGTCTACTTTTTATATACTTCTCAGAAATATACTTTATGTTCTTCTCAGAAATATACTTCAAATTGCACTTAAGTATACTTGACTTATACTGACAGAAAAGTCTAAGTATATTTAGCCTATACTTGTTGATCAAGATATACTTAAAAGTATAGTTAAGTATTCTAAGTATTTTTGGCTTGTACTTGTGTTTACTATTTTTAATGAGGAGCTTATTAAATACTTTTTTAAAAACATAATATTACACACCGTCTTATAAACTAACATGTTCAGCTTTATATAGTAACAAAGTTTCGGGTGGAATAGCTTATAGAGTAAATAAAATGAGCATGGAAAATAAGTTTATTCAAGTGTTAGTATACTTCTTTTAAACTAAAAAGAAGAAAGCATACTTTTAGTCTACATTTTACATACTTCTCAAAAATATACTTAAATACACTTAAGTTTACTTGACTTATACTGAGAGAAAAGTCCAAGTATATTTAGCCTATACTTGTACTCAATCTTTTGATCAAGATATACTTAAAATTTTAATTATTCAAAGTATACTTGGCTTGTAGTTGTGTTAACTCTTTTGATCGAGTAGCCTATTAAATATACTTTTTTTACATCGTTTTTCATATACAGTCTTATGAAACTTTGTTTGAAAATATGGTAACACTTTATAATAACTGCACGCTATTAATCATTAGTTAAGCATTACTAAACAGTTAATTCATCATTTATAAAGCATTAATAGACATGAATAAGCAGTTTATAAATACAGCTATAAATGCTTTATTCTTGATTTATAAGCATAACTATAATGTGTTTAATAATTGTATTTTCATACTTTATTAATGATCAATTTATCATTTCTAAATGAAGTATAGCATTATTTACAAACCAGTTACATTATTTACCAACTAGGTGTTGTCATTGATTAATAAGATCACTTAGAAAGTGTAAGTAAATGTAGTAGATTCGGGTAGTTATAAAGCATTTAGTAGTGGTCAGTTAACACTTTTTGTGAGCTCATCTAAAGTGAGGACTAGTTATGCTTTGTAAATCATTTATAAAGGAGATTTAAAGGCTCATTTATCTTCTAAACAGAAAAAGGAAACAAACACAACACAGTGATACAGAACATAGAAATATTTAACAGCCTTTAAATCTCCTTTATAAATGCTTTACAAAGCATAACTAGTCCTCACTTTAGATGAGCTCACAAACATAGTTAACTGACCACTACTAAATGCTTTATAACTACCTGAATTAAACATTAATTACAGTAGAAATACATGTTAGTAAAGCAGTTATTAACACACTAAGGAACTATTACTATATGTCTGAATAATAATATGTATTTAAACAGTTTATTAATCATTTACTCACACTTTCTAAGTGATCTTATGAACCACTGACAACTCCTAAATAACTGGTTTGTAAATAATGCTATACTTCATTTAGAAATGATAAATTGATCATTAATAAAGTATGAAAATACAAATCATTAAACACATTATAGATATGCTTTAAAATCAAGAACAAAGCATTTATAACTGTATTTATAAACTGCTTATTAATGTATATTAATGCTTTATAAATTATGAATTAACTGTTACCTACTGCTTAACTAATGATTAATAGCGTGCAGTTATTATAAAGTGTTACCGAAAATATTGATTAAAGTGTTGCTATAAAACAGATGTGTAAAACACAAAACAGAATCTCTGGATCAAAACACAGGAGAAGAAGAAGCTGAAACATGTGATAGAAGATTGCTCACTCAAATGTAAAATAATGTGACATCAAACATTAAACAGCTTGTAAATCAAAACTGCTTAATGTTTCCAAATGAAATGAAGTGTAGGCCGAACCCATGAAGAGAAAACGACTGTGAAGCTTTGGGGGTGTTGGACTCGATCTACTCCACCTGTGTTTTGATCATCGTTCTTGATCTGATCAAGGCGTAGTCTTTGACAAAAATGTGATTTTTCTCAACTATTTTCTCAACATTTTAACAAAATGTTCCCTTTCTTTATGAAACTTACTGACATTTAAGTGTTGATAAAAAAGGATGAAGCTAATAAAATGTTTTTAAAATTAAAGTAGAATCAAAGGTATTTTTCAAGTATAAAAAATAACATTTGAACATAGTAGTACAGGCCTACTGCAACTGCAAAAATTGTATATAAATAGTAAACTGTAAGTATAATGTTAAGTTCACTTAAAGAAAACGTATAGAATAAAACTACTTAACTAGTAGTTTACTGAGAGTACATTAAAAGTAAACTTGTAGAATAAAACTACTAAACTAGTAGTTTACTGAGAGTACACTAAAAGAGTAAAATTATATATAAATGGTAGCCTGGTTAACACCAGACCCTTCTCAGTTGAAAGTGTAGGGCCTGGAGAAGCTACCGTAGCTCAAATTCCTCTGGGCACAATTGGATAGTCTTAAAAACAATCAGAACGATGAAGCACTGTAAACCCGGATTTTGTTTCTAATTAAACTTACGAGTAATCATTACTTATTCTTTTATGTTTAGTAAAAACCTGCTATCATTACTAAACAACATTAGTTGTTTGTACTATTTAGCTGAAAGATTCATTGCACTAATCATGTTAAGCTGAGATAATGTTAAGCTTCTGTAAGGGAGGGGCGTGGCCTATTTAAACAGGTGACAGTGCGCAGAGTGTGCCATTGCAAGTTTGAACCGAAGACGAACATTACCAGCTTAACTTATTACTAAACAGACTGACTTTATTTCTATCAGACGTCTACAAAATATCTTGTTGAGAATCAGCAGAGGTTTAGATGTTGATTATTTATCGTTTCATTTGTAGTCACCATGATGGTGAAAGGTGTTGGCTTTAGTTGGGCTCTAGCCTTTGATATTTAAACATTATATTTTCTCTGGCTGCTATAACTGTGAGTTTAAAAGGCACAATAGTTATAGCAAAAAGCTAGGAGAAATGTGATCTATAAATCTCCTTCAGCGTTGTTGCGCTGTCGGCATCATGTTAATCCCTCCTCAAACATTTCTGATTGGTATGTCGGAAGTATATATACATAGTAAACTATAAGTATGATGTTAAGATCACTTAAACAATACTACTAGTTTAGTAGTTTTATACTACAAGTTTTCTTTTAATGTACTCTCAGTAAACTACTAGTTTAGTAGTTTTATACTACAAGTTTTCTTTAAGTGAACTTAACATTATACTTATAGTTTACCATTTCTATATTATTTTTACTCTTTTAGTGTACTCTAAGTAAACTTGTAGTATAAAACTAATAAACTAATAGTTTACTGAGAGTACACTAAAAGAGTAAAAATAATATAGAAATGGTAAACTATAAGTATAATGTTAAGTTCACTTAAATAAAACTTGTAGTATAAAACTACTAACCTAGTAGTTTACTGAGAGTACATTAAAAGAAAACTAGTTGTGCACTTAAAGTTTACTACTGTTACACTTATAGTACACTTAAACATATACTTTTGTATACTTCAAGTGGGCCAATTTAGTCCCAAGCGGTATTAAAATAGTACACTTACAAGTTTACTACTAGTACATATTGACATTAGTATACTTACTACATAAAGTATACTTAAAAATATACTTGAACATTACTCAAGTATACTTCATAAAATTAACTTGAAGTATACTTTTTTTTCGTAAGGGACAGTTGTCTATAAAAATCTCATACAGCAATCATGAGAACAGCAACATGAAAACAAATAAGAAGAACCCGTCAAAGTCTAGAACTCTTGATTAGTTTGATTCCATAATAACCCAATGGATAAATTGCACAAAGCAAGTGCATATTTACTATCTGGAGGGCAGACTACGCGAATAAACAAGGTATGCAAAGTGGTGCAATGGATCGCTGGGTCCTACCACCTTGGTGAAAACTTGCTGGGACCCGAGGGGTATATATGCCTCCAGCAAAGGCTTCAGCAGATACCATTGGGGAACAGGCTTTGACCCCATAGGTGATATCTTTTCCCTTCAAGGTTTAGTCATAGAACATCACTGGAACAGTACAATACATCAACGCAGAGCAAACTTGAACTAATATAAACTTTTTCTTGCAATTAATTTTCACACTTTAATCGTTGTTAATACCTAAAGAGTTACATATGCCAAGTAAGAAAACACATAAGTGGCTATATGTGGTGTGATAGAACTTCAAGGCCCTAGGCATAGTTGTCTATAAAAATCTCAAACAGCAATCATGAGAACAGCAACATGAAAACAAATAAGAAGAACCTGTCAAAGTCTAGAACTATTGATTAGTTTGATTCCATAATAACCCAGTGGATGAATTGCAAAAAGCAAGGGCATATTTACTATCTGGATGGCAGGCTACACGAATAAACAAGGTATGCAAAGTGGTGCAATGGATCGCTGGGTCCTACCACCTTGGTGAAAACTTGCTGGGACCCGAGGGGTATATATGCCTCCAGTAAAGGCTTCAGCAGATACCATTGGGGAACAGGCTTTGACCCCATAGGTGATATCTTTTCCCTTCAAGGTTTAGTCATAGAACATCACTGGAACAGTACAATACATCCACACAGAGCAAACTTGAACTAACATAAACTTTTTCTGGCAATTAATTTTCACAATTTAATCATATAGTGAACAGTGGTGTTGTAAATACCTAAAGAGTTACATATGCCAAGTAAGAAAACATATAAGTGGCTACATGTGGTGTGATAGAACTTCAAGGCCCTAGGCATAGTTGTCTATAAAAATCTCATACAGCAATCATGTGAAAAGCAACATGAAAGCAAATAAGAAGAACTCGTCAAAGTCTAGAACTCTTGATTAGTTTGATTCCATAATAACCCAATGGATGAATTGCAAAAAGAAAGTGCATATTTACTATCTGGATGGCAGACTACACGAATAAACAAAGTTTGCAAAGTGGTGCAATGGATCGCTGGGTCCTACCACCTTGGTGAAAACTTGCTGGGACCCGAGGGGTATATATGCCTCCAGCAAAGGCTTCAGCAGATACCATTGGGGAACAGGCTTTGACCCCATAGGTGATATCTTTT
The DNA here is from genome assembly GCF_964197995.2 of Scardinius erythrophthalmus. Taxonomy (NCBI): domain Eukaryota; kingdom Metazoa; phylum Chordata; class Actinopteri; order Cypriniformes; family Leuciscidae; genus Scardinius; species Scardinius erythrophthalmus. The sequence goes on from NC_138229.1 coordinate 36,376,080, forward strand.
CCCTTCAAGGTTTAGTCATAGAACATCATTGGAACAGAACAATACATCCACACAGAGCAAACTTGAACTAATATAAACTTTTTCTTGCAATTAATTTTCACACTTTAATCGTTGTAAATACCTAAAGAGTTACATATGCCAAGTAAGAAAACATATAAGTGGCTACATGTGGTGTGATAGAACTTCAAGGCCCTAGGCATAGTTGTCTATAAAAATCTCATACAGCAATCATGTGAAAAGCAACATGAAAGCAAATAAGAAGAACTCGTCAAAGTCTAGAACTCTTGATTAGTTTGATTCCATAATAACCAAATGGATGAATTGCAAAAAGAAAGTGCATATTTACTATCTGGATGGCAGGCTACCCTAATAAACAAGGTATGCAAAGTGGTGCAATGGATCGCTGGGTCCTACCACCTTGGTGAAAACTTGCTGGGACCCGAGGGGTATATATGCCCCCAGCAAAGCCTTCAGCAGATACCATTGGGGAACAGGCTTTGACCCCATAGGTAATATCTTTTCCCTTCAAGGTTTAGTCATAGAACATCACTGGAACAGAACAATACATCCACACAGAGCAAGCCTGAACTAATATAAACTTTTTCTTACAATTAATTTTCACACTTTAATCATATAGTGAACAGTCGTGTTGTAAATACGTAAAGAGTTACATATGCCAAGTAAGAAAACATATAAGTGGCTACATGTGGTGTGATAGAACTTCAAGGCCCTAGGCATAGTTGTCTATAAAAATCTCATACAGCAATCGTGTGAAAAGCAACATGAAAACAAATAAGAAGAACCCGTCAAAGTCTAGAACTCTTGATTAGTTTGATTCCATAATAACCCAATGGATGAATTGCAAAGCAAGTGCATATTTATTATCTGGATGGCAGGCTAAACGAATAAACAAGGTATGCAAAGGGGCGAAATGGATCGCTGGGTCCTACCACCTTGGTGAAAACTTGCTGGGACCCGAGGGGTATATATGCCTCCAGCAAAGACTTCAGCAGATACCATTGGGGAACAGGCTTTGACCCCATAGGTGATATCTTTTCCCTTCAAGGTTTAGTCATAGAACATCACTGGAACAGAACAATACATCCACACAGAGCAAACTTGAACTAATATAAACTTTTTCTTACAATTAATTTTCACACTTTAATCATATAGTGAACAGTCGTGATGTAAATACCTAAAGAGTTACATATGCCAAGTAAGAAAACATATAAGTGGCTACATGTGGTCAGAGCCGGATTAACGCAAAGGCAAACTAGGCACGTGCCTAGGGCCCGATTGGCGGGATGGGGCCCAGACAGAGGGACAAAAAAAAAAAAAAAAAAAAATGTACAAATGTCCCATCTACAATTTATTTCAATATTTATTTATTAACTAAAAATAGTGACGATGTTTATCTTAACCATAGACTGTTACATTACTGCAGTTAAACCAATTAATGTGTCCGTTACAAAGCGGGTGCCGGCTTCTGAAAGTAGTGTGTAACGAACGCATCCATCAGGTGCGAGGCAAAAGCCTAATAAGCACACAAAGAAGCACAGCTCATAATGCAGGTGTGTGAGTTGTCGTCATCTAGTTTGGAGTGATTGCAATGTATTCTAAATATAAACTTGTACTGTAGATCAGCGTCATTTCTGGAAAAATCATTCACCGCTTTATTACGAGTTTAAAAGAGCGCGAGCGTCATTAACGTGCCCAGACGCGACGCTTTGAATTTGCGCGTACAATAACATCGCGTCGGGAGCTGACTAGTAAAAAAGCTACAAAATTAAAAGACAAGACGTCTGTATTCTAAGTTAAAAAGCCAACACACTACAACATTTTTAAATGTTTCAAATAAAGGATCTCATATCTATGGGTCTATCTTCTAAATTCTGCTGCTGATTAGATTCCTGACATTACGCCAATAATATCACTTTATATATTTTTTTTCTGCTCAGTAGCGATCGTGTCTTTTTCTTCCACTTGATTTGTGTATAGCATATTTAAGGTAGCAATGCAATATAAAAGCACTTATGCTCATCTACTGAAGTGGGATTCTGGAACTGTGAATAAATTGAATAAAACAGCAAAATAACAACAACAACAATAACATCTTCATTAAACAAAAAAGAGATTATCTTAGATAAAGTTTGATTACTATGTACATACAGTACCGGTAAAAGTCTGGACCCATTACTATTTTTAATGTTTTTGAAAGAAGTTTATTATTATGCTCTACAAGCCTGCATTTATTTGATCAAAAATACAGAAAAAAACAGGAATATTCAGCAAGGATGTGTTAAATATATAAAAAGTGATAGTGAAGACTTTTTTAAAACAACGTTTTAATAATCAAAAATCCTGAAAAAAAGTATCACAGGTTATAAAATAAATATTAAGCACCATTTCTAACATAATAAATCAGAATGATCACGTGGCACTACATTCAGCTTTGCATCACAGAAATATAAACTATAGTAAAATAGAAAACCATTATTTTAAATTTTAATAATATTTCACTATATTATTTTTCTGTATTTTTGATCAAATAAATCCAGGCTTGATGAGCATAAGAGACTTCTTTCAAAAACATTAAAAATAGTAATGTGTCCAAACTTATGTACTGTGTAAGTAAAAATATACTGCTTTTAAAATTAAATGTTATATAAATAAAAAGGTTAGGAATCATATTTGTTTCAAGTGTTTTTTTATTGGGGGTGGGGGGCCTCCAACATGAATTTTGCCTAGGGCCTCCTAATGTCTAGAACCGGCCCTGCATGTGGTGTGATAGAACTTCAAGGCCCTACACTGTTAACCCTTGCTGTAAAAAAAGACCAAATTCTGACAATATTATACCATTTTCCATTAAAACAGTAATATACCGTAGAAAATAAAAATAGCCTACAGGAATATACTGTGAATTAACAGCTCAAAATCGACACTCAGAGGCTGTTTTCACAATCACACCCTATACCCTCAATCACTATTGCCTACATTAGTTCACTAATATAGTCCACTTGAATGAAAAGAAGGACAAGAACAGAAAAAAGAAAAACACAGAAACTACAACTGACTTCCAGCAACACTGAGTGTGAAACCAGTTTACAAACCAGGGGTGCGTTTCCCGAAAGCATCGTTGGCCAGCTATGGTCGCAAGTTCCGTCGTTACCAATAGAGTTCAATGGACATTGCGATGAACTTGCGACCATAGTTGGCCAACGATGCTTTCGGGAAACGCACCCCAGTTTAACATTATTTCTTTCATACATGTACAAAAGTTCTTGTTGACAATTAACAGAGATTTCGTTAATAACAAAGTTTGTTGTCACCATGATGGAGATTAGTATTTGCTTTAGTTGGTCTCTTGTCTCTTGACTGCTTATCATTCATCTCTCTCTGGCTGCTGTATCAGTGAGTTTATAAAGCACAATTGCTATGACAAGAAAAAGTCAAGAGGAAGATGAATAGTTGTTTTTTGGCTTTTGTGATTGTTTAACATTCATCCTGGACATGTCTGATATTCAGATATTTCCTGTGTATATTCTTTGAATTTATGGGTATTTCATATTTACTATATTTAATTGTGAATCAACATGAAATCAACATTTCTGTAATCAGGTCTTCTGAACAATATTGTAATCATATAGTGCATTAAAACATGTTTAACTCTTGGTTGTCTCAGACACACACAGACATCAACAATCAGTATATGAATCTCAACAATGGTGACAATCAAAAGTTTCATGTCGCAATGCATGCTGGGTTCCAGAATAGTATAAAACTCCCAGCATTCACTGCTGCATGAATAATAAAAAAATATTGCCACCATTGTTGAGATTCATGTGCTAAATTGTGATATCTCTGTGTTTCTAAAAGACAGCATAGCTTTGTTAATTTTTGGTTTATGCATGATGTGTTCAATAAGTATTGTAATTTATTGCTGTGGTTTCACAGTGGTAATGTAACACTTTTGATTGAAGATAAAACTGAATGAGTATAGGAATTAATTCATTTGTAACCGCATTCATTCATAAACTGTGTGTGTGCACAAGTGTGACTTGCAAAAACACAGCTCAAGCAGCAAAAGAAACACTAATGTTTTAGCATCAGCATCCCAACTAAAGCAAACACTGATCTCTATAATGGTAACTTCAAACCAAACATTTTCCATTAAACATCTCAACAACTTCTGTAGATGTATGACAGAAATAAAGTCATACTGGTTAATAATAAGTGTAATAATGTGTAATGGCTATAAGTCAGTTGTAGTTCTTGTGTTTCTCTATTGTCTGTTCTAACAGCAGGTGTTCTTCACTAATGCTCAACTTCAACTTACATATTCCCTTAATTATCTCACTGCAACACTGCGTCAGTGTTACTTTTACTCTTTGTAGTGTGGATTTCCCTGTGGGGTTGAAAGGGTTAACAGTGTAAGATAAAAAGACACACCCACAAAATGTATTTTAACAGTAATAAACTATAAGTTATAAAACAGGTTTATACTGGCAACACTGTTGCCAGTAGTTTACTGTAAAATCTTGTTTTTTGGTTCACCATTGTGCAGAAGAGTAGAGCCTGTGCTTCAGTCCAGGAGAAGATCTACAAACATTGATGATATGCTGCATGTTGCTTTATTTAACAGACAGTGACTGTGTAGTTGCTGATCCAGTGGAAATCTCTTTATTTACCAAAATTTTTTGTGGTTTCAAATGAAATAAGTTCACAGTAATACTTTGCTCACTTTATTAATGCATTATAAATTTTAGTTAATACTTTTAAATGACAGTTGGTTAATTTAAGACAGTCGGCTTCTGCAAGTGAAATTAGTTAACTCGAGTTTTAGTGCATTTTTACAGTAACATACTGTAGATAACAGTAAATTACTGGCAACAGTGTTGCCAGTATTTTACTGTAAAAAATCCCGGTAAGGTCTAACAGTGTAGGCATAGATGTCTATAAAAATCTCATAAAGCAATTGTGTGAAAAGCAACATGAAAGCAAATAAGAAGAACCCGTCAAAGTCTAGAACTCTTGATTAGTTTGATTCCATAATAACCCAATGGATGAATTGCAAAAAGCAAGTGCATATTTACTATCTGGATGGCAGACTACACGAATAAACAAAGTATGCAAAGTGGTGCAATGGATCGCTGGGTCCTACCACCTTGGTGAAAACTTGCTGGGACCCGAGGGGTATATATGCCTCCAGCAAAGGCTTCAGCAGATACCATTGGGGAACAGGCTTTGACCCCATAGGTGATATCTTTTACCTTCAAGGTTTAGTCATAGAACATCACTGGAACAGTACAATACATCAACACAGAGCAAACGTGAACTAATATAAACTTTTTCTTGCAATTAATTTTCACACTTTAATCGTTGTAAATACCTAAAGAGTTACATATGCCAAGTAAGAAAACACATAAGTGGATATATGTGGTGTGATAGAACTTCAAGGCCCTAGGCATAGATGTCTATAAAAATTTCATACAGCAATCATGAGAACAGCAACATGAAAACAAATAAGAAGAACCCATCAAAGTCTAGAACTCTTGATTAGTTTGATTCCATAATAACCCAGTGGATGAATTGCAAAAAGCAAGGGCATATTTACTATCTGGATGGCAGGCTACACGAATAAACAAGGTATGCAAAGTGGTGCAATGGATCGCTGGATCCTACCACCTTGGTGAAAACTTGCTGGGACCCGAGGGGTATATATGCCTCCAGCAAAGGCTTAAGCAGATACCATTGGGGAACAGGCTTTGACCCCATAGGTGATATCTTTTCCCTTCAAGGTTTAGTCATAGAACATCACTGGAACAGTACAATACATCCACACAGAGCAAACTTGAACTAATATAAACTTTTTCTTTCAATTAATTTTCACACTTTAATCGTTGTAAATACCTAAAGAGTTACATATGCCAAGTAAGAAAACATATAAGTGGCTACATGCGGTGTGATAGAACTTCAAGGCCCTAGGCATAGTTGTCTATAAAAATCTCATACAGCAATCGTGTGAAAAGCAACATGAAAGCAAATAAGAAGAACCCGTCAAAGTCTAGAACTCTTGATTAGTTTGATTCCATAATAACCCAATGGATGAATTGCAAAGCAAGTGCATATTTATTATCTGGATGGCAGGCTAAACGAATAAACAAGGTATGCAAAGGGGCAAAATGGATCGCTGGGTCCTACCACCTCGGTGAAAACTTGCTGGGACCCGAGGGGTATATATGCCTCCAGCAAAGGCTTCAGCAGATACCATTGGGGAACAGGCTTTGACCCCATAGGTGATATCTTTTCCCTTCAAGGTTTAGTCATAGAACATCACTGGAACAGAACAATACATCCACACAGAGCAAACTTGAACTAATATAAACTTTTTCTTACAATTAATTTTCACACTTTAATCATATAGTGAACAGTCGTGATGTAAATACCTAAAGAGTTACATATGCCAAGTAAGAAAACATATAAGTGGCTACATGTGGTGTGATAGAACTTCAAGGCCCTACACTGTTAACCCTTGCTGTAAAAAAAGACCAAATTCTGACAATATTATACCATTTTCCATTAAAACAGTAATATACCGTAGAAAATAAAAATAGCCTACAGGAATATACTGTGAATTAACAGCTCAAAATCGACACTCAGAGGCTGTTTTCACAATCACACCCTATACCCTCAATCACTATTGCCTACATTAGTTCACTAATATAGTCCACTTGAATGAAAAGAAGGACAAGAACAGAAAAAAGAAAAACACAGAAACTACAACTGACTTCCAGCAACACTGAGTGTGAAACCAGTTTACAAACCAGGGGTGCGTTTCCCGAAAGCATCGTTGGCCAACTATGGTCGCAAGTTCCATCGTTACCAATAGAGTTCAATGGACATTGCGATGAACTTGCGACCATAGTTGGCCAACGATGCTTTCGGGAAACGCACCCCAGTTTAACATTATTTCTTTCATACATGTACAAAAGTTCTTGTTGACAATTAACAGAGATTTCGTTAATAACAAAGTTTGTTGTCACCATGATGGAGATTAGTATTTGCTTTAGTTGGTCTCTTGTCTCTTGACTGCTTACCATTCATCTCTCTCTGGCTGCTATATCAGTGAGTTTATAAAGCACAATTGCTATGACAAGAAAAAGTCAAGAGGAAGATGAATAGTTGTTTTTTGGCTTTTGTGATTGTTTAACATTCATCCTGGACATGTCTGATATTCAGATATTTCCTGTGTATATTCTTTGAATTTATGGGTATTTCATATTTACTATATTTAATTGTGAATCAACATGAAATCAACATTTCTGTAATCAGGTCTTCTGAACAATATTGTAATCATATAGTGCATTAAAACATGTTTAACTCTTGGTTGTCTCAGACACACACAGACATCAACAATCAGTATATGAATCTCAACAATGGTGACAATCAAAAGTTTCATGTCGCAATGCATGCTGGGTTCCAGAATAGTATAAAACTCCCAGCATTCACTGCTGCATGAATAATAAAAAAATATTGCCACCATTGTTGAGATTCATGTGCTAAATTGTGATATCTCTGTGTTTCTAAAAGAAAGCATAGCTTTGTTAATTTTTGGTTTATGCATGATGTGTTCAATAAGTATTGTAATTTATTGCTGTGGTTTCACAGTGGTAATGTAACACTTTTGATTGAAGATAAAACTGAATGAGTATAGGAATTAATTCATTTGTAACCGCATTCATTCATTAACTGTGTGTGTGCACAAGTGTGACTTGCAAAAACACAGCTCAAGCAGCAAAAGAAACACTAATGTTTTAGCATCAGCATCCCAACTAAAGCAAACACTGATCTCTATAATGGTAACTTCAAACCAAACATTTTCCATTAAACATCTCAACAACTTCTGTAGATGTATGACAGAAATAAAGTCATACTGGTTAATAATAAGTGTAATAATGTGTAATGGCTATAAGTCAGTTGTAGTTCTTGTGTTTCTCTATTGTCTGTTCTAACAGCAGGTGTTCATCACTAATGCTCAACTTCAACTTACATATTCCCTTAATTATCTCACTGCAACACTGCGTCAGTGTTACTTTTACTCTTTGTAGTGTGGATTTCCCTGTGGGGTTGAAAGGGTTAACAGTGTAAGATAAAAAGACACACCCACAAAATGTATTTTAACAGTAATAAACTGTAAGTTATAAAACAGGTTTATACTGGCAACACTGTTGCCAGTAGTTTACTGTAAAATCTTGTTTTTTGGTTCACCATTGTGCAGAAGAGTAGAGCCTGTGCTTCAGTCCAGGAGAAGATCTACAAACATTGATGATATGCTGCATGTTGCTTTATTTAACAGACAGTGACTGTGTAGTTGCTGATCCAGTGGAAATCTCTTTATTTACCAAAATTTTTTGTGGTTTCAAATGAAATAAGTTCACAGTAATACTTTGCTCACTTTATTAATGCATTATAAATTTTAGTTAATACTTTTAAATGACAGTTGGTTAATTTAAGACAGTCGGCTTCTGCAAGTGAAATTAGTTAACTCGAGTTTTAGTGCATTTTTACAGTAACATACTGTAGATTACAGTAAATTACTGGCAACAGTGTTGCCAGTATTTTACTGTAAAAAAACCCGGTAAGGTCTAACAGTGTAGGCATAGATGTCTATAAAAATCTCATACAGCAATTGTGTGAAAAGCAACATGAAAGCAAAGAAGAAGAACCCGTCAAAGTCTAGAACTCTTGATTAGTTTGATTCCATAATAACCCAATGGATGAATTGCAAAAAGCAAGTGCATATTTACTATCTGGATGGCAGACTACACGAATAAACAAAGTATGCAAAGTGGTGCAATGGATCGCTGGGTCCTACCACCTTGGTGAAAACTTGCTGGGACCCGAGGAGTATATATGCCTCCAGCAAAGGCTTCAGCAGATACCATTGGGGAACAGGCTTTGACCCCATAGGTGATATCTTTTCCCTTCAAGGTTTAGTCATAGAACATCACTGGAACAGTACAATACATCAACACAGAGCAAACGTGAACTAATATCAACTTTTTCTTGCAATTAATTTTCACACTTTAATCATATAGTGAACAGTCGTGATGTAAATACCTAAAGAGTTACATATGCCAAGTAAGAAAACATATAAGTGGCTACATGTGGTGTGATAGAACTTCAAGGCCCTAGGCATAGATGTCTATAAAAATCTCATACAGCAATTGTGTGAAAAGCAACATGAAAGCAAATAAGAAGAACCCGTCAAAGTCTAGAACTCGTGATTAGTTTGATTCCATAATAACCCAATGGATGAATTGCAAAAAGCAAGTGCATATTTACTATCTGGATGGCAGACTACACGAATAAACAAAGTATGCAAAGTGGTGCAATGGATCGCTGGGTCCTACCACCTTGGTGAAAACTTGCTGGGACCCGAGGGGTATATATGCCTCCAGCAAAGGCTTCAGCAGATACCATTGGGGAACAGGCTTTGACCCCATAGGTGATATCTTTTACCTTCAAGGTTTAGTCATAGAACATCACTGGAACAGTACAATACATCAACACAGAGCAAACGTGAACTAATATAAACTTTTTCTTGCAATTAATTTTCACACTTTAATCGTTGTAAATACCTAAAGAGTTACATATGCCAAGTAAGAAAACACATAAGTGGATATATGTGGTGTGATAGAACTTCAAGGCCCTAGGCATAGATGTCTATAAAAATTTCATACAGCAATCATGAGAACAGCAACATGAAAACAAATAAGAAGAACCCATCAAAGTCTAGAACTCTTGATTAGTTTGATTCCATAATAACCCAGTGGATGAATTGCAAAAAGCAAGGGCATATTTACTATCTGGATGGCAGGCTACACGAATAAACAAGGTATGCAAAGTGGTGCAATGGATCGCTGGATCCTACCACCTTGGTGAAAACTTGCTGGGACCCGAGGGGTATATATGCCTCCAGCAAAGGCTTAAGCAGATACCATTGGGGAACAGGCTTTGACCCCATAGGTGATATCTTTTCCCTTCAAGGTTTAGTCATAGAACATCACTGGAACAGTACAATACATCCACACAGAGCAAACTTGAACTAATATAAACTTTTTCTTTCAATTAATTTTCACACTTTAATCGTTGTAAATACCTAAAGAGTTACATATGCCAAGTAAGAAAACATATAAGTGGCTACATGCGGTGTGATAGAACTTCAAGGCCCTAGGCATAGTTGTCTATAAAAATCTCATACAGCAATCGTGTGAAAAGCAACATGAAAACAAATAAGAAGAACCCGTCAAAGTCTAGAACTCTTGATTAGTTTGATTCCATAATAACCCAATGGATGAATTGCAAAGCAAGTGCATATTTATTATCTGGATGGCAGGCTAAACGAATAAACAAGGTATGCAAAGGGGCAAAATGGATCGCTGGGTCCTACCACCTCGGTGAAAACTTGCTGGGACCCGAGGGGTATATATGCCTCCAGCAAAGGCTTCAGCAGATACCATTGGGGAACAGGCTTTGACCCCATAGGTGATATCTTTTCCCTTCAAGGTTTAGTCATAGAACATCACTGGAACAGAACAATACATCCACACAGAGCAAACTTGAACTAATATAAACTTTTTCTTACAATTAATTTTCACACTTTAATCATATAGTGAACAGTCGTGATGTAAATACCTAAAGAGTTACATATGCCAAGTAAGAAAACATATAAGTGGCTACATGTGGTGTGATAGAACTTCAAGGCCCTACACTGTTAACCCTTGCTGTAAAAAAAGACCAAATTCTGACAATATTATACCATTTTCCATTAAAACAGTAATATACCGTAGAAAATAAAAATAGCCTACAGGAATATACTGTGAATTAACAGCTCAAAATCGACACTCAGAGGCTGTTTTCACAATCACACCCTATACCCTCAATCACTATTGCCTACATTAGTTCACTAATATAGTCCACTTGAATGAAAAGAAGGACAAGAACAGAAAAAAGAAAAACACAGAAACTACAACTGACTTCCAGCAACACTGAGTGTGAAACCAGTTTACAAACCAGGGGTGCGTTTCCCGAAAGCATCGTTGGCCAACTATGGTCGCAAGTTCCGTCGTTACCAATAGAGTTCAATGGACATTGCGATGAACTTGCGACCATAGTTGGCCAACGATGCTTTCGGGAAACGCACCCCAGTTTAACATTATTTCTTTCATACATGTACAAAAGTTCTTGTTGACAATTAACAGAGATTTCGTTAATAACAAAGTTTGTTGTCACCATGATGGAGATTAGTATTTGCTTTAGTTGGTCTCTTGTCTCTTGACTGCTTACCATTCATCTCTCTCTGGCTGCTATATCAGTGAGTTTATAAAGCACAATTGCTATGACAAGAAAAAGTCAAGAGGAAGATGAATAGTTGTTTTTTGGCTTTTGTGATTGTTTAACATTCATCCTGGACATGTCTGATATTCAGATATTTCCTGTGTATATTCTTTGAATTTATGGGTATTTCATATTTACTATATTTAATTGTGAATCAACATGAAATCAACATTTCTGTAATCAGGTCTTCTGAACAATATTGTAATCATATAGTGCATTAAAACATGTTTAACTCTTGGTTGTCTCAGACACACACAGACATCAACAATCAGTATATGAATCTCAACAATGGTGACAATCAAAAGTTTCATGTCGCAATGCATGCTGGGTTCCAGAATAGTATAAAACTCCCAGCATTCACTGCTGCATGAATAATAAAAAAATATTGCCACCATTGTTGAGATTCATGTGCTAAATTGTGATATCTCTGTGTTTCTAAAAGAAAGCATAGCTTTGTTAATTTTTGGTTTATGCATGATGTGTTCAATAAGTATTGTAATTTATTGCTGTGGTTTCACAGTGGTAATGTAACACTTTTGATTGAAGATAAAACTGAATGAGTATAGGAATTAATTCATTTGTAACCGCATTCATTCATTAACTGTGTGTGTGCACAAGTGTGACTTGCAAAAACACAGCTCAAGCAGCAAAAGAAACACTAATGTTTTAGCATCAGCATCCCAACTAAAGCAAACACTGATCTCTATAATGGTAACTTCAAACCAAACATTTTCCATTAAACATCTCAACAACTTCTGTAGATGTATGACAGAAATAAAGTCATACTGGTTAATAATAAGTGTAATAATGTGTAATGGCTATAAGTCAGTTGTAGTTCTTGTGTTTCTCTATTGTCTGTTCTAACAGCAGGTGTTCATCACTAATGCTCAACTTCAACTTACATATTCCCTTAATTATCTCACTGCAACACTGCGTCAGTGTTACTTTTACTCTTTGTAGTGTGGATTTCCCTGTGGGGTTGAAAGGGTTAACAGTGTAAGATAAAAAGACACACCCACAAAATGTATTTTAACAGTAATAAACTGTAAGTTATAAAACAGGTTTATACTGGCAACACTGTTGCCAGTAGTTTACTGTAAAATCTTGTTTTTTGGTTCACCATTGTGCAGAAGAGTAGAGCCTGTGCTTCAGTCCAGGAGAAGATCTACAAACATTGATGATATGCTGCATGTTGCTTTATTTAACAGACAGTGACTGTGTAGTTGCTGATCCAGTGGAAATCTCTTTATTTACCAAAATTTTTTGTGGTTTCAAATGAAATAAGTTCACAGTAATACTTTGCTCACTTTATTAATGCATTATAAATTTTAGTTAATACTTTTAAATGACAGTTGGTTAATTTAAGACAGTCGGCTTCTGCAAGTGAAATTAGTTAACTCGAGTTTTAGTGCATTTTTACAGTAACATACTGTAGATTACAGTAAATTACTGGCAACAGTGTTGCCAGTATTTTACTGTAAAAAAACCCGGTAAGGTCTAACAGTGTAGGCATAGATGTCTATAAAAATCTCATACAGCAATTGTGTGAAAAGCAACATGAAAGCAAAGAAGAAGAACCCGTCAAAGTCTAGAACTCTTGATTAGTTTGATTCCATAATAACCCAATGGATGAATTGCAAAAAGCAAGTGCATATTTACTATCTGGATGGCAGACTACACGAATAAACAAAGTATGCAAAGTGGTGCAATGGATCGCTGGGTCCTACCACCTTGGTGAAAACTTGCTGGGACCCGAGGAGTATATATGCCTCCAGCAAAGGCTTCAGCAGATACCATTGGGGAACAGGCTTTGACCCCATAGGTGATATCTTTTCCCTTCAAGGTTTAGTCATAGAACATCACTGGAACAGTACAATACATCAACACAGAGCAAACGTGAACTAATATCAACTTTTTCTTGCAATTAATTTTCACACTTTAATCATATAGTGAACAGTCGTGATGTAAATACCTAAAGAGTTACATATGCCAAGTAAGAAAACATATAAGTGGCTACATGTGGTGTGATAGAACTTCAAGGCCCTAGGCATAGATGTCTATAAAAATCTCATACAGCAATTGTGTGAAAAGCAACATGAAAGCAAATAAGAAGAACCCGTCAAAGTCTAGAACTCGTGATTAGTTTGATTCCATAATAACCCAATGGATGAATTGCAAAAAGCAAGTGCATATTTACTATCTGGATGGCAGACTACACGAATAAACAAAGTATGCAAAGTGGTGCAATGGATCGCTGGGTCCTACCACCTTGGTGAAAACTTGCTGGGACCCGAGGGGTATATATGCCTCCAGCAAAGGCTTCAGCAGATACCATTGGGGAACAGGCTTTGACCCCATAGGTGATATCTTTTACCTTCAAGGTTTAGTCATAGAACATCACTGGAACAGTACAATACATCAACACAGAGCAAACGTGAACTAATATAAACTTTTTCTTGCAATTAATTTTCACACTTTAATCGTTGTAAATACCTAAAGAGTTACATATGCCAAGTAAGAAAACACATAAGTGGATATATGTGGTGTGATAGAACTTCAAGGCCCTAGGCATAGATGTCTATAAAAATTTCATACAGCAATCATGAGAACAGCAACATGAAAACAAATAAGAAGAACCCATCAAAGTCTAGAACTCTTGATTAGTTTGATTCCATAATAACCCAGTGGATGAATTGCAAAAAGCAAGGGCATATTTACTATCTGGATGGCAGGCTACACGAATAAACAAGGTATGCAAAGTGGTGCAATGGATCGCTGGATCCTACCACCTTGGTGAAAACTTGCTGGGACCCGAGGGGTATATATGCCTCCAGCAAAGGCTTAAGCAGATACCATTGGGGAACAGGCTTTGACCCCATAGGTGATATCTTTTCCCTTCAAGGTTTAGTCATAGAACATCACTGGAACAGTACAATACATCCACACAGAGCAAACTTGAACTAATATAAACTTTTTCTTTCAATTAATTTTCACACTTTAATCGTTGTAAATACCTAAAGAGTTACATATGCCAAGTAAGAAAACATATAAGTGGCTACATGCGGTGTGATAGAACTTCAAGGCCCTAGGCATAGTTGTCTATAAAAATCTCATACAGCAATCGTGTGAAAAGCAACATGAAAACAAATAAGAAGAACCCGTCAAAGTCTAGAACTCTTGATTAGTTTGATTCCATAATAACCCAATGGATGAATTGCAAAGCAAGTGCATATTTATTATCTGGATGGCAGGCTAAACGAATAAACAAGGTATGCAAAGGGGCAAAATGGATCGCTGGGTCCTACCACCTCGGTGAAAACTTGCTGGGACCCGAGGGGTATATATGCCTCCAGCAAAGGCTTCAGCAGATACCATTGGGGAACAGGCTTTGACCCCATAGGTGATATCTTTTCCCTTCAAGGTTTAGTCATAGAACATCACTGGAACAGAACAATACATCCACACAGAGCAAACTTGAACTAATATAAACTTTTTCTTACAATTAATTTTCACACTTTAATCATATAGTGAACAGTCGTGATGTAAATACCTAAAGAGTTACATATGCCAAGTAAGAAAACATATAAGTGGCTACATGTGGTGTGATAGAACTTCAAGGCCCTACACTGTTAACCCTTGCTGTAAAAAAAGACCAAATTCTGACAATATTATACCATTTTCCATTAAAACAGTAATATACCGTAGAAAATAAAAATAGCCTACAGGAATATACTGTGAATTAACAGCTCAAAATCGACACTCAGAGGCTGTTTTCACAATCACACCCTATACCCTCAATCACTATTGCCTACATTAGTTCACTAATATAGTCCACTTGAATGAAAAGAAGGACAAGAACAGAAAAAAGAAAAACACAGAAACTACAACTGACTTCCAGCAACACTGAGTGTGAAACCAGTTTACAAACCAGGGGTGCGTTTCCCGAAAGCATCGTTGGCCAACTATGGTCGCAAGTTCCGTCGTTACCAATAGAGTTCAATGGACATTGCGATGAACTTGCGACCATAGTTGGCCAACGATGCTTTCGGGAAACGCACCCCAGTTTAACATTATTTCTTTCATACATGTACAAAAGTTCTTGTTGACAATTAACAGAGATTTCGTTAATAACAAAGTTTGTTGTCACCATGATGGAGATTAGTATTTGCTTTAGTTGGTCTCTTGTCTCTTGACTGCTTACCATTCATCTCTCTCTGGCTGCTGTATCAGTGAGTTTATAAAGCACAATTGCTATGACAAGAAAAAGTCAAGAGGAAGATGAATAGTTGTTTTTTGGCTTTTGTGATTGTTTAACATTCATCCTGGACATGTCTGATATTCAGATATTTCCTGTGTATATTCTTTGAATTTATGGGTATTTCATATTTACTAAATTTAATTGTGAATCAACATGAAATCAACATTTCTGTAATCAGGTCTTCTGAACAATATTGTAATCATATAGTGCCTTAAAACATGTTTAACTCTTGGTTGTCTCAGACACACACAGACATCAACAATCAGTATATGAATCTCAACAATGGTGACAATCAAAAGTTTCATGTCGCAATGCATGCTGGGTTCCAGAATAGTATAAAACTCCCAGCATTCACTGCTTCATGAATAATAAAAAAATATTGCCACCATTGTTGAGATTCATGTGCTAAATTGTGATATCTCTGTGTTTCTAAAAGACAGCATAGCTTTGTTAATTTTTGGTTTATGCATGATGCGTTCAATAAGTATTGTAATTTATTGCTGTGGTTTCACAGTGGTAATGTAACACTTTTGATTGAAGATAAAACTGAATGAGTATAGGAATTAATTCATTTGTAACCGCATTCATTCATAAACTGTGTGTGTGCACAAGTGTGACTTGCAAAAACACAGCTCAAGCAGCAAAAGAAACACTAATGTTTTAGCATCAGCATCCCAACTAAAGCAAACACTGATCTCTATAATGGTAACTTCAAACCAAACATTTTCCATTAAACATCTCAACAACTTCTGTAGATGTATGACAGAAATAAAGTCATACTGGTTAATAATAAGTGTAATAATGTGTAATGGCTATAAGTCAGTTGTAGTTCTTGTGTTTCTCTATTGTCTGTTCTAACAGCAGGTGTTCATCACTAATGCTCAACTTCAACTTACATATTCCCTTAATTATCTCACTGCAACACTGCGTCAGTGTTACTTTTACTCTTTGTAGTGTGGATTTCCCTGTGGGGTTGAAAGGGTTAACAGTGTAAGATAAAAAGACACACCCACAAAATGTATTTTAACAGTAATAAACTGTAAGTTATAAAACAGGTTTATACTGGCAACACTGTTGCCAGTAGTTTACTGTAAAATCTTGTTTTTTGGTTCACCATTGTGCAGAAGAGTAGAGCCTGTGCTTCAGTCCAGGAGAAGATCTACAAACATTGATGATATGCTGCATGTTGCTTTATTTAACAGACAGTGACTGTGTAGTTGCTGATCCAGTGGAAATCTCTTTATTTACCAAAATTTTTTGTGGTTTCAAATGAAATAAGTTCACAGTAATACTTTGCTCACTTTATTAATGCATTATAAATTTTAGTTAATACTTTTAAATGACAGTTGGTTAATTTAAGACAGTCGGCTTCTGCAAGTGAAATTAGTTAACTCGAGTTTTAGTGCATTTTTACAGTAACATACTGTAGATTACAGTAAATTACTGGCAACAGTGTTGCCAGTATTTTACTGTAAAAAAACCCGGTAAGGTCTAACAGTGTAGGCATAGATGTCTATAAAAATCTCATACAGCAATTGTGTGAAAAGCAACATGAAAGCAAAGAAGAAGAACCCGTCAAAGTCTAGAACTCTTGATTAGTTTGATTCCATAATAACCCAATGGATGAATTGCAAAAAGCAAGTGCATATTTACTATCTGGATGGCAGACTACACGAATAAACAAAGTATGCAAAGTGGTGCAATGGATCGCTGGGTCCTACCACCTTGGTGAAAACTTGCTGGGACCCGAGGGGTATATATGCCTCCAGCAAAGGCTTCAGCAGATACCATTGGGGAACAGGCTTTGACCCCATAGGTGATATCTTTTACCTTCAAGGTTTAGTCATAGAACATCACTGGAACAGTACAATACATCAACACATAGCAAAAGTGAACTAATATAAACTTTTTCTTGCAATTAATTTTCACACTTTAATCGTTGTAAATACCTAAAGAGTTACATATGCCAAGTAAGAAAACACATTAGTGGATATATGTGGTGTGATAGAACTTCAAGGCCCTAGGCATAGATGTCTATAAAAATCTCATACAGCAATCATGAGAACAGCAACATGAAAACAAATAAGAAGAACCCGTCAAAGTCTAGAACTCTTGATTAGTTTGATTCCATAATAACCCAGTGAATGAATTGCAAAAAGTAAGGGCATATTTACTATCTGGATGGCAGGCTACACGAATAAACAAGGTATGCAAAGTGGTGCAATGGATCGCTGGATCCTACCACCTTGGTGAAAACTTGCTGGGACCCGAGGGGTATATATGCCTCCAGCAAAGGCTTAAGCAGATACCATTGGGGAACAGGCTTTGACCCCATATGTGATATCTTTTCCCTTCAAGGTTTAGTCATAGAACATCACTGGAACAGTACAATACATCCACACAGAGCAAACTTGAACTAATATAAGCTTTTTCTTTCAATTAATTTTCACACTTTAATCATATAGTGAACAGTGGTGTTGTAAATACCTAAAGAGTTACATATGCCAAGTAAGAAAACATATAAGTGGCTACATGTGGTGTGATAGAACTTCAAGGCCCTAGGCATAGTTGTCTATGAAAATCTCATACAGCAATCATGAGAACAGCAACATGAAAACAAATAAGAAGAACCCGTCAAAGTCTAGAACTCTTGATTAGTTTGATTCCATAATAACCCAATGGATAAATTGCACAAAGCAAGTGCATATTTATTATCTGGATGGCAGGCTAAACGAATAAACAAGGTATGCAAAGGGGCGAAATGGATCGCTGGGTCCTACCACCTTGGTGAAAACTTGCTGGGACCCGAGGGGTATATATGCCTCCAGCAAAGGCTTCAGCAGATACCATTGGGGAACAGGCTTTGACCCCATAGGTGATATCTTTTCCCTTCAAGGTTTAGTCATAGAACATCACTGGAACAGAACAATACATCCACACAGAGCAAACTTGAACTAATATAAACTTTTTCTTACAATTAATTTTCACACTTTAATCATATAGTGAACAGTCGTGATGTAAATACCTAAAGAGTTACATATGCCAAGTAAGAAAACATATAAGTGGCTACATGTGGTGTGATAGAACTTCAAGGCCCTAGGCATAGATGTCTATAAAAATCTCATACAGCAATTGTGTGAAAAGCAACATGAAAGCAAATAAGAAGAACCCGTCAAAGTCTAGAACTCTTGATTAGTTTGATTCCATAATAACCCAATGGATGAATTGCAAAAAGCAAGTGCATATTTACTATCTGGATGGCAGACTACACGAATAAACAAAGTATGCAAAGTGGTGCAATGGATCGCTGGGTCCTACCACCTTGGTGAAAACTTGCTGGGACCCGAGGGGTATATATGCCTCCAGCAAAGGCTTCAGCAGATACCATTGGGGAACAGGCTTTGACCCCATAGGTGATATCTTTTACCTTCAAGGTTTAGTCATAGAACATCACTGGAACAGTACAATACATCAACACATAGCAAAAGTGAACTAATATAAACTTTTTCTTGCAATTAATTTTCACACTTTAATCGTTGTAAATACCTAAAGAGTTACATATGCCAAGTAAGAAAACACATAAGTGGATATATGTGGTGTGATAGAACTTCAAGGCCCTAGGCATAGATGTCTATAAAAATTTCATACAGCAATCATGAGAACAGCAACATGAAAACAAATAAGAAGAACCCATCAAAGTCTAGAACTCTTGATTAGTTTGATTCCATAATAACCCAGTGGATGAATTGCAAAAAGCAAGGGCATATTTACTATCTGGATGGCAGGCTACACGAATAAACAAGGTATGCAAAGTGGTGCAATGGATCGCTGGATCCTACCACCTTGGTGAAAACTTGCTGGGACCCGAGGGGTATATATGCCTCCAGCAAAGGCTTAAGCAGATACCATTGAGGAACAGGCTTTGACCCCATAGGTGATATCTTTTCCCTTCAAGGTTTAGTCATAGAACATCACTGGAACAGAACAATACATCCACACAGAGCAAACTTGAACTAATATAAACTTTTTATTGCAATTAATTTTCAAACTTTAATCGTTGTAAATACCTAAAGAGTTACATATGCCAAGTAAGAAAACATATAAGTGGCTACATGCGGTGTAATAGAACTTCAAGACCCTAGGCATAGTTGTCTATAAAAATCTCATACAGCAATCATGTGAAAAGCACCATGAAAACAAATAAGAAGGACCCGTCAAAGTCTAGAACTCTTGATTAGTTTGATTCCATAATAACCCAATGGATGAATTGCAAAGCAAGTGCATATTTATTATCTGTAGGGCAGGCTAAACGTATAAACAAGGTATACAAAGGGGCGAAATGGATCGCTGGGTCCTACCACCTTGGTGAAAACTTGCTGGGACCCGAGGGGTATATATGCCTCCAGCAAAGGCTTCAGCAGATACCATTGGGGAACAGGCTTTGACCCCATAGGTGATATCTTTTCCCTTCAAGGTTTAGTCATAGAACATCACTGGAACAGTACAATACATCCACACAGAGCAAACTTGAACTAATATAAACTTTTTCTTACAATTAATTTTCACACTTTAATCGTTGTAAATACCTAAAGAGTTACATATGCCAAGTAAGAAAACATATAAGTGGCTACATGTGGTGTGATAGAACTTCAAGGCCCTAGGCATAGTTGTCTATAAAAATATCATACAGCAATCATGTGAAAAGCAAGATGAAAGCAAATAAGAAGAACCCGTCAAAGTCTAGAACTCTTGATTAGTTTGATTCCATAATAACCCAATGGATGAATTGCAAAAAGAAAGTTCATATTTACTATCTGGATGGCAGACTACACGAATAAACAAAGTGTGCAAAGTGGTGCAATGGATCGCTGGGTCCTACCACCTTGGTGAAAACTTGCTGGGACCCGAGGGGTATATATGCCTCCAGCAAAGGCTTCAGCAGATACCATTGGGGAACAGGCTTTGACCCCATAGGTGATATCTTTTCCCTTCAAGGTTTAGTCATAGAACATCACTGGAACAGTACAATACATCCACACAGAGCAAACTTGAACTAATATAAACTTTTTCTTACAATTAATGTTCACACTTTAATCGTTGTAAATACCTAAAGAGTTACATATGCCAGGTAAGAAAACATATAAGTGGCTACATGCGGTGTGATAGAACTTCAAGGCCCTAGACATAGTTGTCTATAAAAATCTCATACAGCAATCATGAGAACAGCAACATGAAAACAAATAAGAAGAACCCGTCAAAGTCTAGAACTCTTGATTAGTTTGATACCATAATAACCCAATGGATGAATTGCAAAGCAAGTGCATATTTATTATCTGGAGGGCAGACTACACGAATAAACAAGGTATGCAAAGTGGTGCAATGAATCGCTGGGTCCTACCACATTGGTGAAAACTTGCTGGGACCCGAGGGGTATATATGCCTCTTGCAAAGGCTTCAGCAGATACCATTGGGTAACAGGCTTTGACCCCATAGGTGATATCTTTTCCCTTCAAGGTTTAGTCATAGAACATCACTGGAACAGAACAATACATCCACACAGCACAAACTTGAACTAATATAAACTTCTTCTTACGATTAATTTTCACACTTTTATCATATAGTGACCAGTGGTGTTGTAAATACCTACAGAGTTATATATGAGAGAAAACATATTAGTGGCTACATGTTGTGTGATAGAACTTCAAGACTATCAAGACTTCAAGACTATACACCTCTGTAGACAACAGAGGTGATAGTCCAGGTGTCAGAAAGTAGAAGTCCTGTCATATGTTTATTCCACCCATGAACTCAGCCAGCTGATTTAACTAATTAGTTCTATCTCCTGGCTGAATTAGCAAAAAAAAAAAGGAGGACTTTTACTTTCTGAACCTGGAATTTACACCTCTGGCCAGATGTCAGCCAAGAGCAAAATAAATAAACCAGAACTGGACCTTATCTGAGCCACAAAACCTGTGTATATTAAATATTGAGTCATCTCAGCCTTAATAAGCCTGTTAACAAGCAAAATCACTGAAGTTTTTATTGAGAATTAACAGAGGTTTAACTCTAACGTGTTTCCATTAGTTGGGCTCTTAACTCTTATTATATCTTTTGTCTGTTTTTGGCCGCTGTGACAGTGTGTTTGTCAAACACATTTGCAAAAGCAAAGAAAGCTAAAGTGAAATGAGATCAGGTGTGATGGTTACCTGTTGATAGTTTTGTAGTCATCATGAAATAGACTGAATCCCTGATGTTATTTGTATATAACAAATTTTTAGTTCCAACAATACTTTCACATCACAAACACTGTGTTACTGCAGCATGAGATTCCACAGTGTTATACCTATCAGTTAAAATATTTTAATAAACATGAGCACAAAACATTTACGTAGAGTGAAACAAACAGTTATTAACAATCAGCGTATGAATCTCAACAATGGTGACAATAAAGAATATTCAGATAAACAGATCAACTCTGAACATCACAAAAAACTACTAAATGTCACTACAAAACCAACAGCAAAAAAAAAAATAATTAAAATATTTAGAATTAAACAAAATAATAGGACAATTCAGCTTCATAATTTATTCATGTTGCAATACATGCTGGGAGTTTTGTACTCTATGCTGGTACCCAGCATGCATTGCAGCAAGGGACTTTTGATTGTCACCATTGTTGAGATTCATACGCTGATTGTTAATGTCTGTGTGTGTCATATTAAACTGACTTTTTCGTGCTCATGTTTGTCAAAATATTCTGATTCTTATAATATTGCTTGATCTCATGCTGCAGTAACACAGGGTTTGTGATGTGAAAATATAATGGAACACAAATTATTAGACTTTGAAAACATCAGTGATTCAGGCTACTTCATGATGATTATAAAACCATCAACAGGTAACCGTCATCACTTGATCTCATTTCACTTTACCTTCTTTTGCTGCTGCAAATGTGTTTAACAAACACACTGTCTATCATAAGAGATAAGAGTTCTTATTATATCTTTTGTCTGTTTTTGGCTGTGACAGTAGTTCCCAACTAATGGAATCACTGTTATGGTTACTTCAAATGAAACACATTAGAGTTAAACCTCTGTTAATTCTCAATAAAAACTTCTGTAGACGTCTGACAGAAATAAAGTCAGTCTGGTTAGTAATAAGTGAAGCTGGTAATGCTGTTTGTGGAGTTGTTTAATCCTCCCCTGCTGAGATCTTGAGAGATTTAATGTCTTCTTTTCTCTTCAGTTGTTTTCATCTAAGGCTGTGGCTGAAGTCAGTTGTAGTTCTTGTGTTTCTGCTTGTCTCTTTTTCTGTTCTCTTCTTTCCTTCTGTGATTCTGCTTGTTAACAGGCTTATTTGGACTGAGATGACTCAATATTTAATATACACAGGTTTTGTGGCTCAGATAAGGTCCGGTTCTGGTTTATTTATTTTGCTCTTGGCTGACATGTGGCCAGAGGTGTAAAGTCCAGGTTCAGAAAGTAAAAGTCTTCCTCAGTATTTTGTTCCAATCACCTGGATTTGCTAATTTAGCCAGGAGATAGAACTAATTAGTTAAATCAGCTGGCTGAGTTCATGGGTGGAATAAACATATGGCATGACTTCTACTTTCTGACCCCTGGACTATACACCTCTGGATTTAGACATTGTAATGTTTACCATTTATGACATGTGATGTTATGTTATATTATTTCCACATGTCATGTATTTTAGTTTGAAAGCAGACATTATTCATTCAGCCCACAAGGGGGCGCGTTAGTTTCGGTTTTGTGTTGTTGAGACGGCGTAAAGATTTTGGATATGAATCACAACAATGGTGACAATCAAAACAAAAAAGCTTGGGAATTAAGGATGAGTTTTATACTATGAAAGCTACCCATCATGCATTGCAGCATGAAGCTTTTTTTTTTTTTTTTTCACCATTGTTGTGAATCATATGCAAAATCTTGATGTCTGTGTGTGACTATATGAGACATTTGCTCAAAACATCATGTGCACATGCAATTTATACACCTTCAAATAAGTGATAATATTAATGCTTTTGCACCAATAATGCAGTTCCACAAGGTTGGTGGTTATGAATGCCAAATATAAACACAAAACTTTAAACACAATATTAGATGTCCTGTTTGTGATGATTATGTCATCATCAACATTGAGCTGATAACACCTCATTCTTTTTCTAGGCTTTCTCTGCCACAACAATTGTGTTACACAAACACACTGTTACAACAGCCAAAGAAAAGTTAAAGTAAAAAGAAAGGGGACCAAGAGCCCAACTAAAGCAAACACTGATCACCACAATGGTGACACTTCAAATTAAACAAATATCAACATCTAAACCTCTGTTAATTCTCACTAAGATCATCTGACAGCAATAGTCAAAGTAATTATGTCTAAATTATACCATAAATGATGTTGAAATATGTCCACAATGGCCACATCTGAACTAGTTTTAACCTTGTACGAAGGTTCGATGAACGTCTAGATATCGGACGTGCAGAACACATCAAAAAAAGACTAAAAACTTTCATTCTGGCTCCTCAGTGGACGTCTTTTCAGCGTCCGACTTTTGTGACAAAGACTTTGAAAAGACGTCTTTTAGACATCATTTTGCTTAGTGGGTTGAGTCATCTCAGCCTTAATAAGCCTGTTAACAAGCAGAATCACTGAAGGAGATGAGTATAAACACAAGAACTACAACTGACTTCAGTCACAGTCTTAGATGAAATCAACAGAAGATAAAAGACGACAATACATCTCTCAAGATCTCATCAGAAGAGGATTAAACAACTCCACAAAAAGCATTACCACCTTCACTTATTACTAACCAGAATTACTTTATTTCTGTCAGATGTCCACTGAGAATTAACAGGGGTTTAACTCTCTGTTTCATTTGAAATCACCATAATGGTGATTATTGTTTCCATTAGTTGGTCTTTATAACTCTTGCAAAAAAAGCAGTACCAGCCAGCAGTGGTCAACCTGAAGCTTCCACCTGCACTCCCATCGAAGCTAAGTAGGGTTGAGCCTGGTCTTCATCTGGATGGGAAACCTCCTGGGAGGCTGGGTAGCTGCTGGAAGAGGTGTTAGAGAGGACACAGGGCTGATCAACCTGTGGCCTTAGTGGGTCCTAACGCCCCAGTACAGTCACAATAAGCTGTACTGTATAAAGGGTACCCCTGGTGTAAAATAGACCCTATATCACATAACAACCAACACCCCAGTACAGTCGCCATAAACTGTACTGAATAAAGGGTGTCACCCTGGGGCAAAAATAATCCCTAACATTATTATTATTTTTCTGGCTGGTGTGACTGTGTGTTTGTATGGTATGGCGTGTTTGTTATGGAAAAAAAAAAAGCCTCTCACCATCCAATAGCAGTGAGCAGGCACAAGAAGGAGTGCCAAAAGCCCATCAAGTTCCGAGAACTATGCCTAGGGTCTTGAAGTTCTATCACACAACATGTAGCCACTTATATGTTTTCTTACTTGGCATATGTAACTCTGTAGGTATTTACAACACCACTGGTCACTATATGATTAAAGTGTGAAAATTAATTGTAAGAAAAAGTTTATATTAGTTCAAGTTTGCTCTGTGTGGATGTATTGTTCTGTTCCAGTGATGTTCTATTACTAAATCTTGAAGGGAAAATATATCATCTATGGGGTCAAAGACTGTTCCCCAATTGTATCTACTGAAGCCTTTGCTGGAGGCATATATACCCCTCGGGTCCCAGCAAGTTTTCACCAAGGTGGGAGGACCCAGCGATCCATTTCACCCCTTTGCATACCTTGTTTATTTGTGTAGCCTGCCCTCCAGATAATAAATATGCACTTGCTTTGCAATTCATCCATTGGGTTATTATGGAATCAAACTAATCAAGAGTTCTAGACTTTGACGGGTTCTTCTTATTTGTTTTCATGTTGCTGTTCTCATGGTTGTTGTATGAGATTTTTATAGACAACTATGCCTAGGGCCTTGAAGTTCTATTACAGCACATATAGCCACTTATGTGTTTTCATACTTGGCATATGTAACTCTTTAGGTATTTACAACACCAATGGTCACTATATGATAAAAGTGTGAAAATTAATTGTAAGAAAAAGTTTATATTAGTTCAAGTTTGCTCTGTGTGGATGCATTGTTCTGTTCCAGTGATGTTCTATGAATAAACCTTGAAGGGAAAAGATATAACCTAGGTCAAAGCCTGTTACCCAATGGTATCTGCTGAAGCCTTTGCTGGAGGCATATATACCCCTCGGGTTCCAGCAAGTTTTCACCAAGGTGGTAGGACCCAGCGATCCATTGCACCACTTTGCATACCTTGTTTATTCGTGTAGCCTGCCATCCAGATAGTAAATATGCACTTGCTTTTTGCAATTCATCCATTGGGTTATTATGGAATCAAACTAATCAAGAGTTCTAGACTTTGACGGGTTCTTCTTATTTGCTTTCATTTAGCTTTTCACACGATTGCTGTATGAGATTTTTATAGACAACTATGCCTAGGGCCTTGAAGTTCTATCACACCACATGTAGCCACTTGAAAACACATAAGTGGCTATATGTGGTGTGATAGAACTTCAAGGCCCTAGGAATAGATGTCTATAAAAATCTCATACAGCAATCATGAGAACAGCAACATGAAAACAAATAAGAAGAACCCGTCAAAGTCTAGAACTCTTGATTAGTTTGATTCCATAATAACCCAGTGGATGAATTGCAAAAAGCAAGGGCATATTTACTATCTGGATGGCAGGCTACACGAATAAACAAGGTATGCAAAGTGGTGCAATGGATCGCTGGGTCCTACCACCTTGGTGAAAACTTGCTGGGACCCGAGGGGTATATATGCCTCCAGCAAAGGCTTCAGCAGATACCATTGGGGAACAGGCTTTGACCCCATAGGTGATATCTTTTCCCTTCAAGGTTTAGTCATAGAACATCACTGGAACAGTACAATACATCCACACAGAGCAAACTTGAACTAATATAAACTTTTTCTTACAATTAATTTTCAAACTTTAATCGTTGTAAATACCTAAAGAGTTACATATGCCAAGTAAGAAAACATATAAGTGGCTACATGTGGTGTGATAGAACTTCAAGGCCCTAGGCATAGTTGTCTATAAAAATCTCATACAGCAATCATGAGAACAGCAACATGAAAACAAATAAGAAGAAACCGTCAAAGTCTAGAACTCTTGATTAGTTTGATTCCATAATAACCCAATGGATGAATTGCAAAAAGAAAGTGCATATTTACTATCTGGATGGCAGACTACACGAATAAACAAAGTGGTGCAATGGATCGCTGGGTCCTACCACCTTGGTGAAAACTTGCTGGGACCCGAGGGGTATATATGCCTCCAGCAAAGACTTCAGTAGATACCATTGGGGAACAGGCTTTGACCCCATAGGTGATATCTTTTCCCTTCAAGGTTTAGTCATAGAACATCACTGGAACAGTACAATACATCCACACAGAGCAAACTTGAACTAATATAAACTTTTTCTTGCAATTAATTTTCACACTTTAATCGTTGTAAATACCTAAAGAGTTACATATTCCAAGTAAGAAAACATATAAGTGGCTACATGCGGTGTGATAGAACTTCAAGGCCCTAGGCATAGTTGTCTATAAAAATCTCATACAGCAATCATGAGAACAGGAACATGAAAACAAATAAGAAGAACCCGTCAAAGTCTAGAACTCTTGATTAGTTTGTTTCCATAATAACCCAATGGATGAATTGCAAAAAGCAAGGGCATATTTACTATCTGGGTGGCAGGCTACACAAATAAACAAGGTATGCAAAGGGGTGCAATGGATCGTTGGGTCCTACCACCTTGGTGAAAACTTGTTGGGACCCGAGGGGTATATATACCTCCAGCAAAGGCTTCAGCAGATACCATTGGGTAACAGGCTTTGACCCCATAGGTGATATCTTTTCCCTTCAAGGTTTAGTCATAGAACATCACTGGAACAGAACAATACATCCACACAGAGCAAACTTGAACTAATATAAACTATTTCTTACAATTAATTTTCACACTTTAATCATATAGTGAACAGTCGTGTTGTAAATACCTAAAGAGTTACATATGCCAAGTAAGAAAACATATAAGTGGCTACATGTGGTGTGATAGAACTTCAAGGCCCTAGGCATAGTTGTCTATAAAAATTTCATACAGCAATCATGTGAAAAGCAACATCAAAGCAAATAAGAAGAACCCGTCAAAGTCTAGAACTCTTGATTACTTTGATTCCATAATAACCCAATGGATGAATTGCAAAAAGAAAGTGCATATTTACTATCTGGATGGCAGACTACACGAATAAACAAAGTGTGCAAAGTGGTGCAATGGATCGCTGGGTCCTACTACATTGGTGAAAACTTGCTGGGACCCGAGGGGTATATATGCCTCCAGCAAAGGCTTCAGCAGATACCATTGGGGAACAGGCTTTGACCCCATAGGTGATATATTTTCCCTTCAAGGTTTAGTCATAGAACATCACTGGAACAGTACAATACATCCACACAGAGCAAACTTGAACTAATATAAACTTTTTCTTGCAATTAATTTTCACACTTTAATCGTTGTACATACCTAAAGAGTTACATATGCCAAGAAAGAAAACACATAAGTGGCTATATGTGGTGTGATAGAACTTCAAGGCCCTAGGAATAGATGTCTATAAAAATCTCATACAGCAATCATGAGAACAGCAACATGAAAACAAATAAGAAGAACCCGTCAAAGTCTAGAACTCTTGATTAGTTTGATTCCATAATAACCCAGTGGATGAATTGCAAAAAGCAAGGGCATATTTACTATCTGGATGGCAGGCTACACGAATAAACAAGGTATGCAAAGTGGTGCAATGGATCGCTGGGTCCTACCACCTTGGTGAAAACTTGCTGGGACCCGAGGGGTATATATGCCTCCAGCAAAGGTTTCAGCAGATACCATTGGGGAACAGGCTTTGACCCCATAGGTGATATATTTTCCCTTCAAGGTTTAGTCATAGAACATCACTGGAACAGTACAATACATCCACACAGAGCAAACTTGAACTAATATAAACTTTTTTTGCAATTAATTTTCACACTTTAATCGTTGTAAATACCTAAAGAGTTACATATGCCAAGTAAGAAAACATATAAGTGGCTACATGCGGTGTGATAGAACTTCAAGGCCCTAGGCATAGTTGTCTATAAAAATCTCATACAGCAATCATGAGAACAGCAACATGAAAACAAATAAGAAGAACCCGTCAAAGTCTAGAACTCTTGATTAGTTTGTTTCCATAATAACCCAATGGATGAATTGCAAAAAGCAAGGGCATATTTACTATCTGGGTGGCAGGCTACACAAATAAACAAGGTATGCAAAGTGGTGCAATGGATCGTTGGGTCCTACCACCTTGGTGAAAACTTGCTGGGACCCGAGGGGTATATATACCTCCAGCAAAGGCTTCAGCAGATACTATTGGGTAACAGGCTTTGACCCCATAGGTGATATCTTTTCCCTTCAAGGTTTAGTCATAGAACATCACTGGAACAGAACAATACATCCACACAGAGCAAACTTGAACTAATATAAACTTTTTCTTACAATTAATTTTCACACTTTAATCATATAGTGAACAGTCGTGTTGTAAATACCTAAAGAGTTACATATGCCAAGTAAGAAAACATATAAGTGGCTACATGTGGTGTGATAGAACTTCAAGGCCCTAGGCATAGTTGTCTATAAAAATCTCATACAGCAATCATGTGAAAAGCAACATCAAAGCAAATAAGAAGAACCCGTCAAAGTCTAGAATTCTTGATTAGTTTGATTCCATAATAACCCAATGGATGAATTGCACAAAGCAAGTGCATATTTACTATCTGGAGGGCAGACTACACGAATAAACAAGGTATGCAAAGTGGTGCAATGGATCGCTGTGTCCTACCACCTTGGTGAAAACTTGCTGGGACCCGAGGGGTATATATGCCCCCAGCAAAGGCTTCAGCAGATACCATTGGGGAACAGGCTTTGACCCCATAGGTGATATCGTTTCCCTTCAAGGTTTAGTCATAGAACATCACTGGAACAGAACAATACATCCACACAGAGCAAACTTGAACTAATATAAACTTTTTCTTACAATTCATTTTCACACTTTAATCATTGTAAATACCTAAAGAGTTACATATGCCAAGCAAGAAAACATATAAGTGGCTACATGTGGTGTGATAGAACTTCAAGGCCCTAGGCATAGTTGTCTATAAAAATCTCATACAGCAATCGTGTGAAAAGCAACATGAAAGCAAATAAGAAGAACCCGTCAAAGTCTAGAACTCTTGATTAGTTTGATTTCATAATAACCCAATGAATGAATTGCAAAGCAAGTGCATATTTATTATCTGGAGGGCAGGCTACACTAATAAACAAGGTATGCAAAGTGGTGCAATTGATCGCTGGCTCAAGCGCACGACCGCACGCATAAAGCTTGCCACAAAGAACCGGTAAAAGTAATGATTATGAATGCGTCTAAATGTGTCTAAATACACTGTAAATGTGAATGTGCATTACACGCTGAGTTTCGGTTCATTTATGAGATATCGCCGGCGCCTCCAATGTCGTGATTGTCTGCTATATTTACTTCTTAAATCCAGGCAATTCATTGGTTCACGAAACATTGATTAAAATTAAGATATAATTAATACAAAACGAAATTCGATTTAAAGAAAGGCAGCTGTTCTGTTTGAGGTCTCTGTGAAAGTTTTAAAGCAGACTTTTATTGCCGCTTTCAGAGTGCTCACATCCATAACCGTAACTGACACGTTGTTTTTTCCCTCATAAATGCGAACACGAAAATTAAAATAAAATGAATATTATATATTTTTTTGTTGTGTCAGACAATGATTACAAAATTTTTCTCTCATATTGCTCCTCATAACCACTGAAAACGGTCAACGGAAGTTAAAAGTGGTGGGTACACGTACAATGTCTTTGTATCTCTTTAGAATATTGCTTTTAGAAAAAACTTTGTTTTTTTTAATTTTAGAAAAAAATGACATAATTATGAATCAAATTATTATGAACAAATAATGAAACTGTGTCAAAATTCGACAACACAAAGAATGATCAAAAAGCGATATAACGCACATCTCAGGTTAAATTAATTAAGCTCCTCATAACCACTGAAAACGGTAAAAAAAAATCGAACCAAAAGTCAAATTAATATGGACTGAAATTAAAAGTGGTGGGTACAAAATGACTCATGACGAAATCTGGTGGGTGCGTACCCACCGTCCCCACCGAAATCGACTATGGCAAGCCGTTTTAACTTTTAAAAGCTAATTTTGACTATCCGGAATTAACATTGTAGATATCAACAATGTCTTTCTGACTAGTCGTAATTACATTTTGGATAGTTGGAATTGTCATTCAAGATATCTGTAACGTAATTGTGACTAGTCGAAACGACAGATAGAGATATCTGTAATTCAGTTTTGACTAGTCAAAACTGAATTACAGATATCTGCAATGACGTCATTGAAAATGACATTCAACTCGTCACACATCTTAAATGACAATTGCAGATATCTGTAATTCAGTTTTGACTAGGCAGAATGAAAGTTAAAGATATCTCAAACGTCATTATGACTAGTGCAAATTATTTTGCATGATGTTGCTCTATTTTACATATCCATTTCCCCTCCCTGCCCATAATCAAAGAAAAAGTGGGTTCATTTCCTTATTTCTATGAATGGAAGAAGAAAGAAGCAGTCATGGCGTTGGCTGTAATCGAAAAAAAACACCAGAAAACGTTTTTTATATACAAAAAAAAAATACAATAATTTTTACAATGCTATGTTTATGTTCATGCTTAAAAGGTTGTTGTTGCTGTAAGATTTATGCGTGAAAAAGATTCACACTAATTCACTTTAATAAAGATGCTTACATGCATGCTATTCTTGAAAGTACATAACATTAACTTCCTTAGATGAGAAACAAAGTTCTTAGTTCAGATTAGTTCTTATTTTTTATTTTATTTTTTTCAGTTTGAAACAGTATCTAACAGCATGAAAAAAGACGATTAAAAACTCTGGTTGCTCCGACATGGTGCTAATCAGTGCTTATTAAATTTAACAGTTAACAGGTGCTATGTGATTTGATGATTTGAACAACACGATCTGCTCCCGCCTAAAGTGTGATGCATGCATACAGATATCTGCAACGTCATTTGGCCTAGTCAAAACTCTAATTCAAGATATCTGTAATTACATTTTGATTAGGCAGAATAAAAGTTACAGATTACTATGGCAAGCCATTTTAACATTTAAAAGCTAGACTGGATATGTGTTGCAGATATCTTTAATTCAGTTTTGCCTAGTCAAAAAGAACATTTCAGATATCCGCAACTACATTCTTCCTATCCATAATTGTCATTTCAGATATCCACAAAGACATTCTTCCTAGGACAAATGACATCACTTTTGCCATTCATTTGAATGGGGTTTATCATTACAGATATCTACAATTCAGTTGCAGATATCCACTATGTGAATTACGGATATCTGTAACTGAATTGTAGATATCTGTAATTCTAGTTTGAGATATCTTCAATTAGATTCTGACTAGTCATAACTCCAGTTCAAGATATCTTTAATTCACCTCAATTCAAGATATCTACATGTTCCTTTTCAGATATCTTAAATTAAGTTTTGACTAGGCGAAATTACGTTGTAGATATCTGTAACTAGAGTTATGTCTAGTCAAAATGGTGTTGTAGATATCTCAAACTGGAGTTAGGGATAGTCATAATTTAATTGTAGATATCTATTATCAAGTTAAAGATATCTTGAAATTAATTTTGATTAGAGATATCTGAAATTTGAGATATCTGTAACTTTTATTCTGCCTAGTCAAAATGTAATTACAGATATCTTGAATTAGAGTTTTGACTAGGCCAAATGACGTTGCAGATATCTGTATGCATGCGTCACACTTTAGGCGGGAGCAGAGCGTGTTGTTCAAATCATCAAATCACATAGCACCTGTTAACTGTTAACTTTAATTAGCACTGATTAGCACCATGTCAGAGCAACCAGAGTTTTTAATCATCTTTTTTCATGCTGTTAGATACTGTTTCAAACTGAAAAAATAAAATTAAAAATAAGAACTAATCTGAACTAAGAACTTTGTTTCTCATCTAAGGAAGTTAATGTTATTGTACTTTCATGAATAGCATGCATGTAAGCATCTTTATTAAAGTGAATTAGTGTGAATCTTTTTCATGCATAAATCTTACGGCAACAACAACCTTTTAAGCATGAACATAAACATAGCATTGTAAAAATTATTTTATTTTTTTTGTATATAAAAAACATTTTCTGGTGTTTTTTTTCGATTACAGCCTGATTCTTTCTTCTTCCATTCATAGAAATAAAGAAATTAACCCACTTTTTCTTTGATTATGGTGGGGAGGGGAAATGGATATGTAAAATAGAGCAACGTCATGCACAATAATTTGCACTAGTCATAATGACGTTTGAGATATCTTTAACTTTCATTCTGCCTAGTCAAAACTGAATTACAGATATCTGCAATTGTCATTTAAGATGTGTGACGAGTTGAATGTCATTTTCAATGAGGTCATTGCCGATATCTGTAATTCAGTTTTGCCTAGTCAAAACTGAATTAAAGATATCTCTATCTGTCGTTTCGACTAGTCACAATTACGTTACAGATATCTTGAATGACAATTCCAACTATCCAAAATGTAATTACGACTAGTCAGAAAGACATTGTTGATATCTACACTGTTAATTCCGGATAGTCAAAATTTGCTTTTAAATGTTAAAATGGCTTGCCATAGTAATCTCAAATTTCAGATATCTCTAATCAAAATTAATTTCAAGATATCTTTAACTTGATAATAGATATCTCCAATTAAATTATGACTATCCCTAACTCCAGTTTGAGATATCTACAACGCCATTTTGACTAGACATAACTCCAGTTACAGATATCTACAACGTAATTTCGCCTAGTCAAAACTTAATTTAAGATATCTGAAAAGGAACATGTAGATATCTTGAATTGAGGTGAATTGCAGATATCTTGAACTGGAGTTATGGCTAGTCAGAATCTAATTGAAGATATCTCAAACGAGAATTACAGATATCTACAATTCAGTTGCAGATATCCGTAATTCAGATAGTGGATATCTGCAACTGAATTGTAGATATCTGTAATGATAAACCCCATTCAAATGAATGGCAAAAGTGATGTCATTTGTCCTAGGAAGAATGTCTTTGTGGATATCTGAAATTACAATTATGGATAGGAAGAATGTAGTTGCGCATATCTGAAATGTTCTTTTTGACTAGGCAAAACTGAATTACAGATATCTGCAACACATATCCAGTCTAGCTTTTAAATGTTAAAATGGCTTGCCATAATCGACGCCTATAAGGGAAACATGATAGTATAAAAAGTACTGTGTGTAATGCAGAAAAGCGCATTACAACCATGTTAAAACTATTTAAAACGTTAAGATGCAAAAATGAACTAAATGTAAAATTAGATAATGATATTGCGCAAATGATCTCGATCTCTTTAAAGGTCTTCGCAAATTATTGTGTTATAAGACTCAGTTATCATAGCCTACATCACGTCTCTTCTAGCCTACTGTAAGTACACAGAAAAAAAAATAAGACAAATGATGCGCGTTTGAGTCGGATTTTTATGAAGAATATGTGACTGTTTATGTAACTGGCAAAAGAAAACATTGTATTCGTCATACTTCGTCAACTCAGTATGGCCACATGAAACACGACTGCCATCTACAGGTTTTAGTATTTCCTGCGTCCAACACCTAATCCCCCTTCTGCACGATCCCGCGGAATGTCGGAAGTGCTCGTGGCATTCTTTTCTCTGAGACGCGCATTTTTAAAGGCCACATCTGTAACAGTTGTCAGTCCTCTCACACCCAGCAGTGTTTCAGCTGTATATGTCCGTGAAATTTCACGGATTCCTGTATATGTCCGCATATGTGAGGTTTCTGGGTTTATCTGGAAATATACTGTTCCATGTTACTCTGATCCGCTTTTTCCCGCATACATCCGGCAAACATCAAATTACACAGGAGTTTACCATGCCCGTATTTTGCCGGATTTGAGTCTTTTCATGCAGTGTATGGAATCAAACTAATCAAGAGTTCTAGACTTTGACGGGTTCTTCTTATTTGTTTTCATGTTGCTGTTCTCATGATTGCTGTATGAGATTTTTATAGACATCTATGCCTAGGGCCTTGAAGTTCTATCACACCACATATATCCACTTATGTGTTTTCTTACTTGGCATATGTAACTCTTTAGGTATTTACAACGATTAAAGTGTGAAAATTAATTGCAAGAATAAGTTTATATTAGTTCACGTTTGCTCTGTGTTGATGTATTGTACTGTTGCAGTGATGTTCTATGACTAAACCTTGAAGGGAAAAGATATCACCTATGGGGTCAAAGCCTGTTCCCCAATGGTATCTGCTGAAGCCTTTGCTGGAGGCATATATACCCCTCGGGTCCCAGCAAGTTTTCACCAAGGTGGTAGGACCCAGCGATCCATTGCACCACTTTGCATACTTTGTTTATTCGTGTAGTCTGCCATCCAGATAGTAAATATGCACTTGCTTTTTGCAATTCATCCATTGGGTTATTATGGAATCAAACTAATCAAGAGTTCTAGACTTTGACGGGTTCTTCTTATTTGCTTTCATGTTGCTTTTCACACAATTGCTGTATGAGATTTTTATAGACAACTATGCCTAGGGCCTTGAAGTTCTATCACACCACATGTAGCCACTTATATGTTTTCTTACTTGGCATATGTAACTCTTTAGGTATTTACATCACGACTGTTCACTATATGATTAAAGTGTGAAAATTAATTGAAAGAAAAAGTTTATATTAGTTCAAGTTTGCTCTGTGTGGATGTATTGTACTGTTTCAGTGATGTTCTATGACTAAACCTTGAAGGGAAAAGATATCACCTATGGGGTCAAAGCCTGTTCCCCAATGGTATCTGCTTAAGCCTTTGCTGGAGGCATATATACCCCTCGGGTCCCAGCAAGTTTCCACCAAGGTGGTAGGATCCAGCGATCCATTGCACCACTTTGCATACCTTGTTTATTAGGGTAGCTTGCCATCCAGATAGTAAATATGCACTTTCTTTTTGCAATTCATCCATTGGGTTATTATGGAATCAAACTAATCAAGAGTTCTAGACTTTGACGAGTTCTTCTTATTTGCTTTCATGTTGCTTTTCACATGATTGCTGTATGAGATTTTTATAGACAACTATGCCTAGGGCCTTGAAGTTCTATCACACCACATGTAGCCACTTATATGTTTTCTTACTTGGCATATGTAACTCTTTAGGTATTTACAATTAAAGTGTGAAAATTAATTGCAAGAAAAAGTTTATATTAGTTCAAGTTTGCTCTGTGTGGATGTATTGTTCTGTTCCAATGATGTTCTATGACTAAACCTTGAAGGGAAAAGATATCACCTATTGGGTCAAAGCCTGTTCCCCAATGGTATCTGCTGAAGCCTTTGCTGGAGGCATATATACCCCTCGGGTCCCAGCAAGTTTTCACCAAGGTGGTAGGACCCAGCATTCCATTGCACCACTTTGCATACCTTGTTTATTCGTGTAGCCTGCCATCCAGATAGTAAATATGCACTTTCTTTTTGCAATTCATCCATTGGGTTATTATGGAATCAAACTAATCAAGAGTTCTAGACTTTGACGAGTTCTTCTTATTTGCTTTCATGTTGCTTTTCACATGATTGCTGTGTGAGATTTTTATAGACAACTATGCCTAGGGCCTTGAAGTTCTATCACACCACATGTAGCCACTTATATGTTTTCTTACTTGGCATATGTAACTCTTTAGGTATTTACAACACCACTGTTCACTATATGATTAAAGTGTGAAAATTAATTGCCAGAAAAAGTTTATATTAGTTCAAGTTTGCTCTGTGTGGATGTATTGTACTGTTCCAGTGATGTTCTACGACTAAACCTTGAAGGGAAAAGATATCACCTATGGGGTCAAAGCCTGTTCCCCAATGGTATCTGCTGAAGCCTTTGCTGGAGGCATATATACCCCTCGGGTCCCAGCAAGTTTTCACCAAGGTGGTAGGACCCAGCGATCCATTGCACCACTTTGCATACCTTGTTTATTC
The DNA here is from genome assembly GCF_964197995.2 of Scardinius erythrophthalmus. Classification (NCBI taxonomy): domain Eukaryota; kingdom Metazoa; phylum Chordata; class Actinopteri; order Cypriniformes; family Leuciscidae; genus Scardinius; species Scardinius erythrophthalmus. The sequence goes on from NC_138229.1 coordinate 36,412,993, forward strand.
GTGTAGCCTGCCATCCAGATAGTAAATATGCACTTGCTTTTTGCAATTCATCCACTGGGTTATAATGGAATCAAACTAATCAAGAGGTCTAGACTTTGACGGGTTCTTCTTATTTGTTTTCATGTTGCTGTTCTCATGATTGCTGTATGAGATTTTTATAGACAACTATGCCTAGGGCCTTGAAGTTCTATCACACCACATATAGCCACCTATATGTTTTCTTACTTGGCATATGTAACTCTTTAGGTATTTACAACGATTAAAGTGTGAAAATTAATTGTAAGAAAAAGTTTATATTAGTTCAAGTTTGCTCTGTGTGGATGTATTGTTCTGTTCCAGTGATGTTCTATGACTAAACTTTGAAGGGAAAAGATATCACCTATGGGGTCAAAGCCTGTTCCCCAATGGTATCTGCTGAAGCCTTTGCTGGAGGCATATATACCCCTCGGGTCCCAGCAAGTTTTCACCAAGGTGGTAGGACCCAGCGATCCATTGCACCACTTTGCATACCTTGTTTATTCGTGTAGCCTGCCATCCAGATAGTAAATATGCCCTTGCTTTTTGCAATTCATCCACTGGGTTATTATGGAATCAAACTAATCAAGAGTTCTAGACTTTGACGGTTTCTTCTTATTTGTTTTCATGTTGCTGTTCTCATGATTGCTGTTTGAGATTTTTATAGACAACTATGCCTAGGGCCTTGAAGTTCTATCACACCACATATAGCCACTTATGTGTTTTCTTACTTGGCATATGTAACTCTTTAGGTATTTAAAACGATTAAAGTGTGAAAATTAATTGCAAGAAAAAGTTTATATTAGTTCACGTTTGCTCTGCGTTGATGTATTGTACTGTTGCAGTGATGTTCTATGACTAAACCTTGAAGGGAAAAGATATCACCTATGGGGTCAAAGCCTGTTCCCCAATGGTATCTGCTGAAGCCTTTGCTGGAGGCATATATACCCCTCGGGTCCCAGCAAGTTTTCACCAAGGTGGTAGGACCCAGCGATCCATTGCACCACTTTGCATACCTTGTTTATTAGTGTAGCCTGCCACCCAGATAGTAAATATTCACTTGCTTTTTGCAATTCATCCCATTGGGTATTTATGGAATCAAACTAATCAAGAGTTCTAGACTTTGACGGGTTCTTCTTATTTGTTTTCATGTTGCTGTTCTCATGATTGCTGTTTGTGATTTTTATAGACAACTATGCCTAGGGCCTTGAAGTTCTATCACACCACATGTAGCCACTTATATGCTTTCTTACTTGGCATATGTAACTCTTTAGGTATTTACAACGATTAAAGTGTGAAAATTAATTGCAAGACAAAGTTTATATTAGTTCAAGTTTTCTCTGTGTGGATGTATTGTTCTGTTCCAGTGATGCTCTATGACTAAACCTTGAAGGGAAAAGATATCACCTATGGGGTCAAAGCCTGTTCCCCAATGGTATCTGCTGAAGCCTTTGCTGGAGGCATATATACCCCTCGGGTCCCAGCAAGTTTTCACTAAGGTGGTAGGACCCAGCGATCCATTGCACCACTTTGCATACCTTGTTTATTAGGGTAGCCTGCCATCCAGATAGTAAATATGCACTTGCTTTTTGCAATTCATCCATTGGGTTATTATGGAATCAAACTAATCAAGAGTTCTAGACTTTGACGGGTTCTTCTTATTTGTTTTCATGTTGCTGTTCTCATGATTGCTGTATGAGATTTTTATAGACAACTATGCCTAGGGCCTTGAAGTTCTATCACACTGCATGTAGCCACTTATATGTTTTCTTACTTGGCATATGTAACTCTTTAGGTATTTACAACGATTAAAGTGTGAAAATTAATTGAAAGAAAAAGTTTATATTAGTTCAAGTTTGCTCTGTGTGGATGTATTGTTCTGTTCCAGTGATGTTTTATGACTAAACCTTGAAGGGAAAAGATATCACCTATGGGGTCAAAGCCTGTTCCCCAATGGTATCTGCTAAAGCCTTTGCTGGAGGCATATATACCCCTCGGGTCCCAGCAAGTTTTCACCAAGGTGGTAGGACCCAACGATCCATTGCACCACTTTGCATACCTTGTTTATTCGTGTAGCCTGCCACCCAGATAGTAAATATGCCCTTGCTTTTTGCAATTCATCCATTTGGTTATTATGGAATCAAACTAATCAAGAGTTCTAGACTTTGATGGGTTCTTCTTATTTGTTTTCATTTTGCTGTTCTCATGATTTCTGTATGAGATTTTTATAGACAACTATGCTTAGGGCCTTGAAGTTCTATCACACCACATATAGCCACTTATATGTTTTCTTACTTGGCATATGTAACTCTTTAGGTATTTACAACGATTAAAGTGTGAAAATTAATTGTAAGAAAAATTTTATATTAGTTCAAGTTTGCTCTGTGTGGATGTATTGTTATGTTCCAGTGATGTTCTATGACTAAACCTTGAAGGGAAAAGATATCACCTATGGGGTCAAAGCCTGTTTCCCAATGGTATCTGCTGAGGCCTTTGCTGGAGGCATATATACCCCTCGGGTCCCAGCAAGTTTTCACCAAGGTGGTAGGACCCAGCGATCAATTGCACCACTTTGCATACTTTGTTTATTCGTGTAGTCTGCCATCCAGATAGTAAATATGCACTTGCTTTTTGCAATTCATCCATTGGGTTATTATGGAATCAAACTAATCAAGAGTTCTAGACTTTGACGGGTTCTTCTTATTTGCTTTCATGTTGCTTTTCACACAATTGCTTTATGAGATTTTTATAGACATCTATGTCTAGGGCCTTGAAGTTCTATCACACCACATGTAGCCACTTATATGTTTTCTTACTTGGCATATGTAACTCTTTAGGTATTTACATCACGACTGTTCACTATATGATTAAAGTGTGAAAATTAATTGTAAGAAAAAGTTTATATTAGTTCAAGTTTGGTCTGTGTGGATGTATTGTTCTGTTCCAGTGATGTTCTATGACTAAACCTTGAAGGGAAAAGATATCACCTATGGGGTCAAAGCCTGTTCCCCAATGGTATCTGCTGAAGCCTTTGCTGGAGGCATATATACCCCTCGGGTCCCAGCAAGTTTTCACCAAGGTGGTAGGACCCAGCGATCCATTTCGCCCCTTTGCATACCTTGTTTATTCGTTTAGCCTGCCATCCAGATAATAAATATGCACTTGCTTTGCAATTCATCCATTGGGTTATTATGGAATCAAACTAATCAAGAGTTCTAGACTTTGACGGGTTCTTCTTATTTGTTTTCATGTTGCTTTTCACACGATTGCTGTATGAGATTTTTATAGACAACTATGCCTAGGGCCTTGAAGTTCTATCACACCACATGTAGCCACTTATATGTTTTCTTACTTGGCATATGTAACTCTTTAGGTATTTACAACACGACTGTTCACTATATGATTAAAGTGTGAAAATTAATTGTAAGAAAAAGTTTATATTAGTTCAAGTTTGCTCTGTGTGGATTTATTGTTCTGTTCCAGTGATGTTCTATGACTAAACTTTGAAGGGAAAAGATATCACCTATGGGGTCAAAGCCTGTTCCCCAATGGTATCTGCTGAAGCATTTGCTGGAGGCATATATACCCCTCGGGTCCCAGCAAGTTTTCACCAAGGTGGTAGGACCCAGCGATCAATTGCACCACTTTGCATACCTTGTTTATTAGTGTAGCCTGCCACCCAGATAGTAAATATGCACTTGCTTTTTGCAATTCATCCCATTGGGTTATTATGGAATCAAACTAATCAAGAGTTCTAGACTTTGACGGGTTCTTCTTATTTGTTTTCATGTTGCTGTTCTCATGATTGCTGTTTGTGATTTTTATAGACAACTATGCCTAGGGCCTTGAAGTTCTATCACACCACATGTAGCCACTTATATGCTTTCTTACTTGGCATATGTAACTCTTTAGGTATTTACAACGATTAAAGTGTGAAAATTAATTGCAAGACAAAGTTTATATTAGTTCAAGTTTTCTCTGTGTGGATGTATTGTTCTGTTCCAGTGATGTTCTATGACTAAACCTTGAAGGGAAAAGATATCACCTATGGGGTCAAAGCCTGTTCCCCAATGGTATCTGCTGAAGCCTTTGCTGGAGGCATATATACCCCTCGGGTCCCAGCAAGTTTTCACCAAGGTGGTAGGACCCAGCGATCCATTGCACCACTTTGCATACCTTGTTTATTCGTGTAGCCTGCCATCCAGATAGTAAATATGCCCTTGCTTTTTGCAATTCATCCACTGGGTTATTATGGAATCAAACTAATCAAGAGTTCTAGACTTTGACGGTTTCTTCTTATTTGTTTTCATGTTGCTGTTCTCATGATTGCTGTTTGAGATTTTTATAGACAACTATGCCTAGGGCCTTGAAGTTCTATCACACCACATATAGCCACTTATGTGTTTTCTTACTTGGCATATGTAACTCTTTAGGTATTTAAAACGATTAAAGTGTGAAAATTAATTGCAAGAAAAAGTTTATATTAGTTCACGTTTGCTCTGCGTTGATGTATTGTACTGTTGCAGTGATGTTCTATGACTAAACCTTGAAGGGAAAAGATATCACCTATGGGGTCAAAGCCTGTTCCCCAATGGTATCTGCTGAAGCCTTTGCTGGAGGCATATATACCCCTCGGGTCCCAGCAAGTTTTCACCAAGGTGGTAGGACCCAGCGATCCATTGCACCACTTTGCATACCTTGTTTATTAGTGTAGCCTGCCACCCAGATAGTAAATATTCACTTGCTTTTTGCAATTCATCCCATTGGGTATTTATGGAATCAAACTAATCAAGAGTTCTAGACTTTGACGGGTTCTTCTTATTTGTTTTCATGTTGCTGTTCTCATGATTGCTGTTTGTGATTTTTATAGACAACTATGCCTAGGGCCTTGAAGTTCTATCACACCACATGTAGCCACTTATATGCTTTCTTACTTGGCATATGTAACTCTTTAGGTATTTACAACGATTAAAGTGTGAAAATTAATTGCAAGACAAAGTTTATATTAGTTCAAGTTTTCTCTGTGTGGATGTATTGTTCTGTTCCAGTGATGCTCTATGACTAAACCTTGAAGGGAAAAGATATCACCTATGGGGTCAAAGCCTGTTCCCCAATGGTATCTGCTGAAGCCTTTGCTGGAGGCATATATACCCCTCGGGTCCCAGCAAGTTTTCACTAAGGTGGTAGGACCCAGCGATCCATTGCACCACTTTGCATACCTTGTTTATTAGGGTAGCCTGCCATCCACATAGTAAATATGCACTTGCTTTTTGCAATTCATCCATTGGGTTATTATGGAATCAAACTAATCAAGAGTTCTAGACTTTGACGGGTTCTTCTTATTTGTTTTCATGTTGCTGTTCTCATGATTGCTGTATGAGATTTTTATAGACAACTATGCCTAGGGCCTTGAAGTTCTATCACACTGCATGTAGCCACTTATATGTTTTCTTACTTGGCATATGTAACTCTTTAGGTATTTACAACGATTAAAGTGTGAAAATTAATTGAAAGAAAAAGTTTATATTAGTTCAAGTTTGCTCTGTGTGGATGTATTGTTCTGTTCCAGTGATGTTTTATGACTAAACCTTGAAGGGAAAAGATATCACCTATGGGGTCAAAGCCTGTTCCCCAATGGTATCTGCTAAAGCCTTTGCTGGAGGCATATATACCCCTCGGGTCCCAGCAAGTTTTCACCAAGGTGGTAGGACCCAACGATCCATTGCACCACTTTGCATACCTTGTTTATTCGTGTAGCCTGCCACCCAGATAGTAAATATGCCCTTGCTTTTTGCAATTCATCCATTTGGTTATTATGGAATCAAACTAATCAAGAGTTCTAGACTTTGATGGGTTCTTCTTATTTGTTTTCATTTTGCTGTTCTCATGATTTCTGTATGAGATTTTTATAGACAACTATGCTTAGGGCCTTGAAGTTCTATCACACCACATATAGCCACTTATATGTTTTCTTACTTGGCATATGTAACTCTTTAGGTATTTACAACGATTAAAGTGTGAAAATTAATTGTAAGAAAAATTTTATATTAGTTCAAGTTTGCTCTGTGTGGATGTATTGTTATGTTCCAGTGATGTTCTATGACTAAACCTTGAAGGGAAAAGATATCACCTATGGGGTCAAAGCCTGTTTCCCAATGGTATCTGCTGAGGCCTTTGCTGGAGGCATATATACCCCTCGGGTCCCAGCAAGTTTTCACCAAGGTGGTAGGACCCAGCGATCAATTGCACCACTTTGCATACTTTGTTTATTCGTGTAGTCTGCCATCCAGATAGTAAATATGCACTTGCTTTTTGCAATTCATCCATTGGGTTATTATGGAATCAAACTAATCAAGAGTTCTAGACTTTGACGGGTTCTTCTTATTTGCTTTCATGTTGCTTTTCACACAATTGCTTTATGAGATTTTTATAGACATCTATGTCTAGGGCCTTGAAGTTCTATCACACCACATGTAGCCACTTATATGTTTTCTTACTTGGCATATGTAACTCTTGAGGTATTTACATCACGACTGTTCACTATATGATTAAAGTGTGAAAATTAATTGTAAGAAAAAGTTTATATTAGTTCAAGTTTGGTCTGTGTGGATGTATTGTTCTGTTCCAGTGATGTTCTATGACTAAACCTTGAAGGGAAAAGATATCACCTATGGGGTCAAAGCCTGTTCCCCAATGGTATCTGCTGAAGCCTTTGCTGGAGGCATATATACCCCTCGGGTCCCAGCAAGTTTTCACCAAGGTGGTAGGACCCAGCGATCCATTTCGCCCCTTTGCATACCTTGTTTATTCGTTTAGCCTGCCATCCAGATAATAAATATGCACTTGCTTTGCAATTCATCCATTGGGTTATTATGGAATCAAACTAATCAAGAGTTCTAGACTTTGACGGGTTCTTCTTATTTGTTTTCATGTTGCTTTTCACACGATTGCTGTATGAGATTTTTATAGACAACTATGCCTAGGGCCTTGAAGTTCTATCACACCACATGTAGCCACTTATATGTTTTCTTACTTGGCATATGTAACTCTTTAGGTATTTACAACACGACTGTTCACTATATGATTAAAGTGTGAAAATTAATTGTAAGAAAAAGTTTATATTAGTTCAAGTTTGCTCTGTGTGGATTTATTGTTCTGTTCCAGTGATGTTCTATGACTAAACTTTGAAGGGAAAAGATATCACCTATGGGGTCAAAGCCTGTTCCCCAATGGTATCTGCTGAAGCATTTGCTGGAGGCATATATACCCCTCGGGTCCCAGCAAGTTTTCACCAAGATGGTAGGACCCAGCGATCAATTGCACCACTTTGCATACCTTGTTTATTAGTGTAGCCTGCCACCCAGATAGTAAATATGCACTTGCTTTTTGCAATTCATCCCATTGGGTTATTATGGAATCAAACTAATCAAGAGTTCTAGACTTTGACGGGTTCTTCTTATTTGTTTTCATGTTGCTGTTCTCATGATTGCTGTTTGTGATTTTTATAGACAACTATGCCTAGGGCCTTGAAGTTCTATCACACCACATGTAGCCACTTATATGCTTTCTTACTTGGCATATGTAACTCTTTAGGTATTTACAACGATTAAAGTGTGAAAATTAATTGCAAGACAAAGTTTATATTAGTTCAAGTTTTCTCTGTGTGGATGTATTGTTCTGTTCCAGTGATGTTCTATGACTAAACCTTGAAGGGAAAAGATATCACCTATGGGGTCAAAGCCTGTTCCCCAATGGTATCTGCTTAAGCCTTTGCTGGAGGCATATATACCCGTCGGGTCCCAGCAAGTTTTCACCAAGGTGGTAGGATCCAGCGATCCATTGCACCACTTTGCATACCTTGTTTATTCGTGTAGCCTGCCATCCAGATAGTAAATATGCCCTTGCTTTTTGCAATTCATCCACTGGGTTATTATGGAATCAAACTAATCAAGAGTTCTAGACTTTGACGGGTTCTTCTTATTTGCTTTCATGTTGCTTTTCACATGATTGCTGTATGAGATTTTTATAGACAACTATGCCTAGGGCCTTGAAGTTCTATCACACCACATGTAGCCACTTATATGTTTTCTTACTTGGCATATGTAACTCTTTAGGTATTTACAACACCACTGTTCACTATATGATTAAAGTGTGAAAATTAATTGCCAGAAAAAGTTTATATTAGTTCAAGTTTGCTCTGTGTGGATGTATTGTACTGTTCCAGTGATGTTCTATGACTAAACCTTGAAGGGAAAATATATCACCTATGGGGTCAAAGCCTGTTCCCCAATGGTATCTGCTGAAGTCTTTGCTGGAGGCATATATACCCCTCGGGTCCCAGCAAGTTTTCACCAAGGTGGTAGGACCCAGCGATCCATTGCACCACTTTGCATACCTTGTTTATTAGTGTAGCCTGCCACCCAGATAGTAAATATGCACTTGCTTTTTGCAATTCATCCCATTGGGTTATTATGGAATCAAACTAATCAAGAGTTCTAGACTTTGACGGGTTCTTCTTATTTGTTTTCATGTTGCTGTTCTCATGATTGCTGTTTGTGATTTTTATAGACAACTATGCCTAGGGCCTTGAAGTTCTATCACACCACATGTAGCCACTTATATGCTTTCTTACTTGGCATATGCAACTCTTTAGGTATTTACAACGATTAAAGTGTGAAAATTAATTGCAAGACAAAGTTTATATTAGTTCACGTTTTCTCTGTGTGGATGTATTGTTCTGTTCCAATGATGTTCTATGACTAAACCTTGAAGGGAAAAGATATCACCTATGGGGTCAAAGCCTGTTCCCCAATGGTATCTGCTGAAACCTTTGCTGGAGGCATATATACCCCTCGGGTCCCAGCAAGTTTTCACCAAGGTGGTAGGACCCAGCATTCCATTGCACCACTTTGCAAACTTTGTTTATTTGTGTAGTCTGCCATCCAGATAGTAAATATGCACTTTCTTTTTGCAATTCATCCACTGGGTTATTATGGAATCAAACTAATCAAGAGTTCTAGACTTTGACGAGTTCTTCTTATTTGCTTTCATGTTGCTTTTCACATGATTGCTGTATGAGATTTTTATAGACAACTATGCCTAGGGCCTTGAAGTTCTATCACACCACATGTAGCCACTTATATGTTTTCTTACTTGGCATATGTAACTCTTTAGGTATTTACAACACCACTGTTCACTATATGATTAAAGTGTGAAATTAATTGCCAGAAAAAGTTTCTATTAGTTCAAGTTTGCTCTGTGTGGATGTATTCAAGTCAAGTCAAGTCAAGTTTATTTATATAGCGCTTTTCACAACACAGGTTGTATCAAAGCAGCTTCACAGTAATAAATTAGAACAATACGTCAATGTTTGTTTCTAGTGGAACGTCTACGTTTGGTAATGCTGATCAATAGTATCGTTGATTGATTAATTAAATTAAATATCCCCAAATATCCCCAACTGAGCAAGCCAAAGGCAACAGTGGCAAGGAACCGAAAAACTCCATCAGGTGACCTAATGGAGAAAAAAAAAAACCTTGGGAGAACCCGGGCTCAGTCGGGGGCCAGTTCTCCTCTGGCGTTTATGAACTAGAGGTCGGATTTAACTGTAGGATTAAAAGTATTATATGAATGCCTGGCTGAAGAGATGCGTCTTTAATCTAGTTTTAAACTGGGAGAGCGAGTCTGAGCAACGAACAGTATCCGGAAGACTATTCCAGAGTTTTGGTGCTAAATGTGAAAATGCTCTCCCTCCTTTGGTGGACCTAGATATCCTAGGTATGACCAAAAGCCTCGAATTTAGTGACCTTAAAGAGCGCGATGGATTATAGGGCGATAGAAGATCCGTTAAATAGACTGGAGCTAAGCCGTTTAGGGCTTTATAAGTCAGTAGCAATACCTTGTAATTAATACGGGACTTTATAGGTAACCAATGTAGGGATGATAAAATCGGTGTTATATGATCATATTTTCTTGATCTAGTTAGAACTCTAGCGGCGGCATTTTGGACTAACTGTAGCTTGTTTATTGAGGATGCAGGACAACCGGCTAATAACGCATTACAGTAATCTAGTCTCGAGGTCATGAATGCATGAACTAACTTTTCTGCATCAGAAACAGATAGCATATTACGTAGCTTAGCAATGTTTCTAGGGTGGAAAAAGGCTGTTCTTGTAACATATGAAATATGATTTTCAAAAGACAGGTTGCAGTCTAATATAACACCCAGGTCTTTTACTGTAGAGGATGAAGTAACAGGACATCCTACTATGTTAAAGTTGTATTGTGAGAGGTTTTGTGGGTGGTTTTTTGAACCGATAAGTAGTACCTCTGTCTTGTCTGGATTTAATAAAAGAAAATTATGCGTCATCCAATCTTTTAAATCTTTAACACACTCTGTCAATTTGGATAATTTAGCGTTTTCATCTGGCCGTGATGAAATATAGATTTGAGTGTCATCAGCATAACAATGGAAACTAATTCCATGTTTCCTTATAATATTTCCAAGTGGCAGCATATATATTGAGAATAATAGAGGGCCTAACACAGATCCCTGCGGCACTCCATAGTTTACTGGAGTTATGATAGATTTTTCTCCATTTAAATAAACAAAATGGTAGCGGTCAGATAAATACGATCTAAACCAGCTAAATGCTTGTCCTTGAACACCAGTGTAATTTTGTAGTCGATCTAAGAGTATTGTATGATCTATAGTATCGAACGCAGCACTAAGATCAAGTAAAACTAATATTGAGATACAGCCTTGGTCAGAAGCTAAAAGTAAATCATTTGTGATTTTAACGAGCGCAGTTTCAGTGCTATGATGCGGCCTGAACCCAGACTGAAACTTTTCATAGGTGTCATTTTCTTGTAAGAAAGAGCCCAGTTGAGCGGACACAACTTTTTCTAGTATTTTAGACATAAAAGGTAGATTTGAAATGGGTCTATAATTTACTAGATTATTTGGATCTAATTGTGGTTTCTTAATGAGAGGTTTTATAACTGCCAGTTTAAATGTTTTTGGAACATAACCTAAAGATAAAGACGAGTTAATAATATTGAGGAGAGGCTCTTCCACTACAGGTAACACTTCTTTCAATAGTTTAGTTGGTATAGGATCTAGTAAACATGTTGTTGTTTTAGATGAAGTAAAAAGTTTATTTAACTCTTTTTGTTCTATAGTTGTAAAGCACTGTAATTGTTCTTGCGGGGTGATAATTGAGGCTGAATTATAAGGCGCGATTGAGGATTGAACGTTTACAATTGTGGTTCTGATGTTTTCTATTTTCTCAGTGAAGAACTTCATGAAATCATTACTACTAAACTGTAATGGAATATTTTGTTCAGGAGACATCTGTTTATTTGTTAGTCTCGCCACTGTGTTAAATAAGAACTTAGGATTGTTATGGTTGTTTTCTATTAGTTTGCGTAGATGCTCAGCCCTGGCCGCTTTTAGGGCCTTTTTATAACGTGACATACTGTCTTTCCATGCGATTCTAAAGACCTCTAAGTTGGTTTGTTTCCATTTACGCTCTAAATTACGGGTTTCTCTCTTTAGAACACGCGTAGTATTGTTGTACCATGGTGCTTTACTTTTCTCTCTGACCTTTTTTAATCTAATGGGCGCAACAATATCCAATGATCCAGAGAGAATGGTGCTCATAGTGCTAGTTAATTCCTCAAGTTCATCTGTTTGTTTGGGTTCACTGAGCAGCTGAGACAGATCCGATAAGCTGTTTGAAAAATGATCTATGGTGGATGGAAGGATTGTTCTGCCTAATCGATAACGCGGCGCAGCATGATATATTACAGGAGTACGTAATATGCAAGTTACCATGTAATGGTCAGTGACATCGTCACTTTGTGGAATGATATCTATATCGGTTGGATCGGTTCCATGTGATATAATTAAATCGAGTGTATGATTAAATCGATGAGTCGGTCCGGTAATGTTTTGCTTGACCCCAAAGGAGTTTAATAAATCTGTAAACGCAGCCCCTAACGCATCATTTTGATTATCTACATGGATATTAAAGTCTCCAACAATTAATGCTTTATCGAAATTAACTAATAGGTCTGAGAGAAAATCTGCAAACTCTTTTAGGAAATCAGCGTAAGGCCCAGGCGGTCTATATACGGTAGCCAAGGCTAGAGATAATAGGGATGTTTTTCGAACATCTAAGAGCGTAACATTTAGTACAAGTACTTCAAATGAAATAAACTTATAACCCGTTTTCTGAGTAACATTGAGAAAATCTCTATAGATTGTTGCAACACCGCCGCCACGACCATTCAGACGGGGCTCGTGCTTATAGGAGTATCCTGCTGGAGTAGACTCATTTAAACCGAAATAATCATTTGGTTTAAGCCAGGTTTCAGTAAGGCAAAGTACATCGAAGCTATTATCTGTGACTATTTCATTTACAATAACTGCCTTAGGTGTGAGTGATCTAATGTTTATAAAGACTTTGATAAAGACTTGAACTTGAACTTGAACTTGAATGTTTAGAAGACCTAGCTTTAAAAATTGTTTTTGATTACCAATAGCAACATTTTCTGGTTTAATAACAATTAGATTTTTTCTAGATCCTGCAGTAGATTTATGATTTGATCTCACTAAACGAGGAATAGACACAGTTTCTATGCAATGTTCTACACTATTTATATCAGTTAAATTGGTGCAGCAGAGACTATGATTTGGACTTTTGGTTACTCGTCAAAAGGTATTTAACATTTTGGAGATGTTATCTGACAGAAGATCCGATCCGAATCTGCTTGGGTGTAAGCCATTAGCACGGTAAAGCCTAGGACGCTCCCAAAACAGATTCCAATTATTTACAAAGAGAAGTTTCTGCTCATTGCACCATGACATTAACCATTCATTAAGCGCAAATAATCTACTAAACTTTTCATGACCTAGTCGGTACGTGGAAAGCGGTCCTGACACAATAATCGTTATATCAGGCGATGTGCTGCGTACCGTATCGATCAGATTCCTGAAGTCTTTCTTCAAAACCTCCGTCTGGCGCAGCCTGATGTCGGCCCCTCCCGCGTGCAGGACTACAGTTCCGACGCGCTCGTTCAGAATCTCGGGAACGTGAGCAGCGATTTCAGAAACACGAGCACCAGGAAAGCAGTGACTATGCACCTTACTTTTATTTAACGTAACGTGTACGTGTCGAACGATGGAATCGCCGATGATCACAGCATCGCGTTCTGTTTCGCGAAGAGGGGAGAAGCGGTTTTGTGTGGATATCTCGAAAACCGGGAGGGTCGGAGAGAGTTTTCTTGGTCTAGACCTGGCTCGCGTCTTCCGCTGCGGAAAAATCCAGGCTTCGTGATGGCATGTTGGAGCCGGAGTGAACGAGACCATGGCTGATCGCGACCTCGACGTTCGGGACCGATGCCGAGTAACGCACGGAGTAGACGAGGTCGGAGTCAGCGGGTTAGTAACGTTAATCTCTGATTTGTGTGCCTCGGCACGTGATGTTTCAAGAGCTAACCGCCGGTCTATCAGCTCGGCTTTTCTTACTAAAAGGTCGTGGATCTGTTTCTCAACAGCTTCCAGCTCAGACTGCACCGCGTGCAGCTCAAATGTGTCCTCACCTGCACCAAAAGGTAAACTACTTACATTTGATATATTCGCCATTTTAACAGATGGACAGTAAGTTAAGTTAGCAACGACGCTACCAGTGGTGCTATCAATATTAATACTAATTTATGGCTTAAGTCTTGGATATAATCCGTCTTTTCAGTGGTACGGGTGTAGAGTAGACGCACGATAGGCGAAAAAATGTTTCTTTGTAAATGAGTGCGGAGAAGACGCGTTCAGCCGTGATCCACGGACGTAACCTATAAGAGTATCCAGCGTTGGATCACTAGGCTTGAGACGCGTCTGCTCAACAATCCGCGTTATAACTATGAGGTGAGGAAAAGTAGAAAATGTTGGTTGTAAGTGAGTTTAAAGAGAAATCAAGAATTATAAATCAATCGATGGAGCTCCAAAGACAACAACGCGCTCAGACGCGACGTATGCGCATGCGCAGCCAAAGAGGCAGCATGTAACAGGGTGATGTTATATTGCAAAAAAGGTTGAAGGGGTACCATAAAAGATAGACTTATAATACTTGTGATACCTCTATTATTTTTATAGTAGAATATTAACTTGTATAGACTGATCATCTAACTCCTTAAGGGCACGACTAAAGATTGGGCACTTTAGTTACCGCGGGATTATCTTTATAAACTTTGAGGATAGTTTTAAGATAATTGGGAACGGTATTAATCGTGATCCATTGCAAGAACAATAAAATGCATATAACAGAAAACATACCTGATATACAAACAAATGTAATCAGGCTCTTAGTGAGATTCGCCCTCGCTTTATCTAAAACAAATGTGATGTAAACGTCACATGTGCTCTCATTTCACATTTAGGCCCAAATGCAAAAATATAACTTAAACGGGATGAACCGACAAAAATAACCACACAGATAGGTAAAATAATATTATATGCATAAATTAGACTGAAAATATAGACTTAAAAGCAACAATTAAAATTAGGATTAAAAAAGATTATCAGGAGCCCAAAATAATCTCACCTCTCCACTGCATCACCAATGCAAAGAGAAAGAGGAGGGGAACAAGAGGAACATGAAAATGTTCTGTTCCACAACATGAAAATATTGTACTGTTCCAGTGATGTTCTACGACTAAACCTTGAAGGGAAAAGATATCACCTATGGGGTCAAAGCCTGTTCCCCAATGGTATCTGCTGAAGCCTTTGCTGGAGGCATATATACCCCTCGGGTCCCAGCAAGTTTTCACCAAGGTGGTAGGACCCAGCGATCCATTGCACCACTTTGCATACCTTGTTTATTCGTGTAGCCTGCCATCCAGATAGTAAATATGCCCTTGCTTTTTGCAATTCATCCACTGGGTTATTATGGAATCAAACTAATCAAGAGGTCTAGACTTTGACGGGTTCTTCTTATTGGTTTTCATGTTGCTGTTCTCATGATTGCTGTATGAGATTTTTATAGACAACTATGCCTAGGGCCTTGAAGTTCTATCACACCACATATAGCCACTTATATGTTTTCTTACTTGGCATATGTAACTCTTTAGGTATTAACAACGATTAAAGTGTGAAAATTAATTGTAAGAAAAAGTTTATATTAGTTCAAGTTTGCTCTGTGTGGATGTATTGTTCTGTTCCAGTGATGTTCTATGACTAAACTTTGAAGGGAAAAGATATCACCTATGGGGTCAAAGCCTGTTCCCCAATGGTATTTGCTGAAGCCTTTGCTGGAGGCATATATACCCCTCGGGTCCCAGCAAGTTTTCACCAAGGTGGTAGGACCCAGCGATCCATTGCACCACTTTGCATACCTTGTTTATTCGTGTAGCCTGCCATCCAGATAGTAAATATGCCCTTGCTTTTTGCAATTCATCCACTGGGTTATTATGGAATCAAACTAATCAAGAGTTCTAGACTTTGACGGGTTCTTCTTATTTGTTTTCATGTTGCTGTTCTCATGATTGCTGTTTAAGATTTTTATAGACAACTATGCCTAGGGCCTTGAAGTTCTATCACACCACATATAGCCACTTATGTGTTTTCTTACTTGGCATATGTAACTCTTTAGGTATTTACAACGATTAAAGTGTGAAAATTAATTGCAAGAAAAAGTTTATATTAGTTCACGTTTGCTCTGCGTTGATGTATTGTACTGTTGCAGTGATGTTCTATGACTAAACCTTGAAGGGAAAAGATATCACCTATGGGGTCAAAGCCTGTTCCCCAATGGTATCTGCTGAAGCCTTTGCTGGAGGCATATATACCCCTCGGGTCCCAGCAAGTTTTCACCAAGGTGGTAGGACCCAGCGATCCATTGCACCACTTTGCATACCTTGTTTATTAGTGTAGCCTGCCACCCAGATAGTAAATATGCACTTGCTTTTTGCAATTCATCCCATTGGGTTATTATGGAATCAAACTAATCAAGAGTTCTAGACTTTGACGGGTTCTTCTTATTTGTTTTCATGTTGCTGTTCTCATGATTGCTGTTTGTGATTTTTATAGACAACTATGCCTAGGGCCTTGAAGTTCTATCACACCACATGTAGCCACTTATATGCTTTCTTACTTGGCATACGTAACTCTTTAGGTATTTACAACGATTAAAGTGTGAAAATTAATTGCAAGACAAAGTTTATATTAGTTCAAGTTTTCTCTGTGTGGATGTATTGTTCTGTTCCAGTGATGTTCTATGACTAAACCTTGAAGGGAAAAGATATCACCTATGGGGTCAAAGCCTGTTCCCCAATGGTATCTGCTTAAGCCTTTGCTGGAGGCATATATACCCCTCGGGTCCCAGCAAGTTTTCACCAAGGTGGTAGGATCCAGCGATCCATTGCACCACTTTGCATACCTTGTTTATTCGTGTAGCCTGCCATCCAGATAGTAAATATGCCCTTGCTTTTTGCAATTCATCCACTGGGTTATTATGGAATCAAACTAATCAAGAGTTCTAGACTTTGACGGGTTCTTCTTATTTGTTTTCATGTTGCTGTTCTCATGATTGCTGTATGAGATTTTTACAGACATCTATGCCTAGAGCCTTGAAGTTCTATCACACCACATATATCCACTTATGTGTTTTCTTACTTGGCATATGTAACTCTTTAGGTATTTACAACGATTGAAGTGTGAAAATGAATTGCAAGAAAAAGTTTATATTAGTTCAAGTTTGCTCTGTGTTGATGTATTGTACTGTTCCAGTGATGTTCTATGACTAAACCTTGAAGGGAAAAGATATCACCTATGGGGTCAAAGCCTGTTCCCCAATGGTATCTGCTGAAGCCTTTGCTGGAGGCATATATACCCCTCGGGTCCCAGCAAGTTTTCACCAAGGTGGTAGGATCCAGCAATCCATTGCACCACTTTGCATACCTTGTTTATTCGTGTAGCCTGCCATCCAGATAGTAAATATGCCCTTGCTTTTTGCAATTCATCCACTGGGTTATTATGGAATCAAACTAATCAAGAGTTCTAGACTTTGACGGGTTCTTCTTATTTGTTTTCATGTTGCTGTTCCCATGATTGCTGTATGAGATTTTTACAGACATCTATGCCTAGGGCCTTGAAGTTCTATCACACCACATATATCCACTTATGTGTTTTCTTACTTGGCATATGTAACTCTTTAGGTATTTACAACGATTGAAGTGTGAAAATTAATTGCAAGAAAAAGTTTATATTAGTTCACGTTTGCTCTGTGTTGATGTATTGTACTGTTCCAGTGATGTTCTATGACTAAACCTTGAAGGGAAAAGATATCACCTATGGGGTCAAAGCCTGTTCCCCAATGGTATCTGCTGAAGGCTTTGCTGGGGGCATATATACCCCTCGGGTCCCAGCAAGTTTTCACCAAGGTGGTAGGACCCAGCGATCCATTGCACCACTTTGCATACCTTGTTTATTAGGGTAGCCTGCCATCCAGATAGTAAATATGCACTTTCTTTTTGCAATTCATCCATTGGGTTATTATGGAATCAAACTAATCAAGAGTTCTAGACTTTGACGAGTTCTTCTTATTTGCTTTCATGTTGCTTTTCACATGATTGCTGTATGAGATTTTTATAGACAACTATGCCTAGGGCCTTGAAGTTCTATCACACCACATGTAGCCACTTATATGTTTTCTTACTTGGCATATGTAACTCTTTAGGTATTTACAACGATTAAAGTGTGAAATTTAATTGCAAGAAAAAGTTTATATTAGTTCAAGTTTGCTCTGTGTGGATGTATTGTTCTGTTCCAATGATGTTCTATGACTAAACCTTGAAGGGAAAAGATATCACCTATGGGGTCAAAGCCTGTTCCCCAATGGTATCTGCTGAAGCCTTTGCTGGAGGCATATATATACCCCTCGGGTCCCAGCAAGTGTTCACCAAGGTGGTAGGACCCAGCGATCCATTGCACCACTTTGCAAACTTTGTTTATTCGTGTAGTCTGCCATCCAGATAGTAAATATGCACTTTTTTTTTGCAATTCATCCATTGGGTTATTATGGAATCAAACTAATCAAGAGTTCTAGACTTTGACGAGTTCTTCTTATTTGCTTTCATGTTGCTTTTCACATGATTGCTGTATGAGATTTTTATTGACAACTATGCCTAGGGCCTTGAAGTTCTATCACACCACATGTAGCCACTTATATGTTTTCTTACTTGGCATATGTAACTCTTTAGGTATTTACAACACCACTGTTCACTATATGATTAAAGTGTGAAAATTAATTGCCAGAAAAAGTTTATATTAGTTCAAGTTTGCTCTGTGTGGATGTATTGTACTGTTCCAGTGATGTTCTATGACTAAACCTTGAAGGGAAAAGATATCACCTATGGGGTCAAAGCCTGTTCCCCAATGGTATCTGCTGAAGCCTTTGCTGGAGGCATATATACCCCTCGGGTCCCAGCAAGTTTTCACCAAGGTGGTAGGACCCAGCGATCCATTGCACCACTTTGCATACCTTGTTTATTAGTGTAGCCTGCCCCCCAGATAGTAAATATGCACTTGCTTTTTGCAATTCATCCCATTGGGTTATTATGGAATCAAACTAATCAAGAGTTCTAGACTTTGACGGGTTCTTCTTATTTGTTTTCATGTTGCTGTTCTCATGATTGCTGTTTGTGATTTTTATAGACAACTATGCCTAGGGCCTTGAAGTTCTATCACACCACATGTAGCCACTTATATGCTTTCTTACTTGGCATATGTAACTCTTTAGGTATTTACAACGATTAAAGTGTGAAAATTAATTGCAAGACAAAGTTTATATTAGTTCGTTTTCTCTGTGTGGATGTATTGTTCTATTCCAATGATGTTCTATGACTAAACCTTGAAGGGAAAAGATATCACCTATGGGGTCAAAGCCTGTTCCCCAATGGTATCTGCTGAAGCCTTTGATGGAGGCATATATACCCCTCGGGTCCCAGCAAGTTTTCACCAAGGTGGTAGGACCCAGCATTCCATTGCACCACTTTGCAAACTTTGTTTATTCGTGTAGTCTGCCATCCAGATAGTAAATATGCACTTTCTTTTTGCAATTCATCCATTGGGTTATTATGGAATCAAACTAATCAAGAGTTCTAGACTTTGACGAGTTCTTCTTATTTGCTTTCATGTTGCTTTTCACATGATTGCTGTATGAGATTTTTATAGACAACTATGCCTAGGGCCTTGAAGTTCTATCACACCACATGTAGCCACTTATATGTTTTCTTACTTGGCATATGTAACTCTTTAGGTATTTACAACACCACTGTTCACTATATGATTAAAGTGTGAAATTAATTGCCAGAAAAAGTTTCTATTAGTTCAAGTTTGCTCTGTGTGGATGTATTGTACTGTTCCAGTGATGTTCTACGACTAAACCTTGAAGGGAAAAGATATCACCTATGGGGTCAAAGCCTGTTCCCCAATGGTATCTGCTGAAGCCTTTGCTGGAGGCATATATACCCCTCGGGTCCCAGCAAGTTTTCACCAAGGTGGTAGGACCCAGCGATCCATTGCACCACTTTGCATACCTTGTTTATTCGTGTAGCCTGCCATCCAGATAGTAAATATGCCCTTGCTTTTTGCAATTCATCCACTGGGTTATTATGGAATCAAACTAATCAAGAGGTCTAGACTTTGACGGGTTCTTCTTATTTGTTTTCATGTTGCTGTTCTCATGATTGCTGTATGAGATTTTTATAGACAACTATGCCTAGGGCCTTGAAGTTCTATCACACCACATATAGCCACTTATATGTTTTCTTACTTGGCATATGTAACTCTTTAGGTATTTACAACGATTAAAGTGTGAAAATTAAATGTAAGAAAAAGTTTATATTAGTTCAAGTTTGCTCTGTGTGGATGTATTGTTCTGTTCCAGTGATGTTCTATGAATAAACTTTCAAGGGAAAAGATATCACCTATGGGGTCAAAGCCTGTTCCCCAATAGTATCTGCTGAAGCCTTTGCTGGAGGCATATATACCCCTCGGGTCCCAGCAAGTTTTCACCAAGGTGGTAGGACCTAGCAATCCATTTCGCCCCTTTGCATACCTTGTTTATTCGTTTAGCCTGCCCTACAGATAATAAATATGCACTTGCTTTGCAATTCATCCATTGGGTTATTATGGAATCAAACTAATCAAGAGTTCTAGACTTTGACGGGTTCTTCTTATTTGTTTTCATGTTGCTTTTCACATGATTGCTGTATGAGATTTTTATAGACAACTATGCCTAGGGCCTTGAAGTTCTATCACACCACATGTAGCCACTTATATGTTTTCTTACTTGGCATATGTAACTCTTTAGGTATTTACAACACCACTGTTCACTATATGATTAAAGTGTGAAAATTAATTGTAAGAAAAAGTTTATATTAGTTCAAGTTTGCTCTGTGTGGATGTATTGTTCTGTTCCAGTGATGTTCTATGAATAAACTTTCAAGGGAAAAGATATCACCTATGGGGTCAAAGCCTGTTCCCCAATGGTATCTGCTGAAGCCTTTGCTGGAGGCATATATACCCCTCGGGTCCCAGCAAGTTTTCATCAAGGTGGTAGGACCTAGCAATCCATTTCGCCCCTTTGCATACCTTGTTTATTCTTTTAGCCTGCCCTACAGATAATAAATATGCACTTGCTTTGCAATTCATCCATTGGGTTATTATGGAATCAAACTAATCAAGAGTTCTAGACTTTGACGGGTTCTTCTTATTTGTTTTCATGTTGCTGTTCTCATGATTGCTTTATGAGATTTTCATAGACAACTATGCCTTGGGCCTTGAAGTTCTATCACACCACATGTAGCCACTTATATGTTTTCTTACTTGGCATATGTAACTCTTTAGGTATTTACAACACCACTGTTCACTATATGATTAAAGTGTGAAAATTAATTGCAAGAAAAAGTTTATATTAGTTCAAGTTTGCTCTGTGTGGATGTATTGTTCTGTTCCAATGATGTTCTATGACTAAACCTTGAAGGGAAAAGATATCACCTATGGGGTCAAAGCCTGTTCCCCAATGGTATCTGCTGAAGCCTTTGCTGGAGGCATATATACCCCTCGGGTCCCAGCAAGTTTTCACCAAGGTGGTAGGACCCAGCGATCCATTTCGCCCCTTTGCAAGGCAAGGCAAGGCAAGGCAAGTTTATTTATATAGCACATTTCATACACAATGGCAATTCAAAGTGCTTTACATAAAAGAAATTAAAATAATAAAAAGAAATAAGAATAATTAAAACAGTTAAGAAAAATAAAAAAAATAAAATACAGTACAGTACAAACAGTCGGACGAGCATTGGCACAGTGCTCATTTAGTAAATGCATAGCTAAACAGATGTGTTTTGAGTCTGGATTTGAATGTGACTACTGTAGGAGCACATCTGATCTCCTCTGGAAGCTGGTTCCAGCTGCGGCTGGCATAATAACTAAAAGCAGATTCACCATGCTTTGAGTGAACCCTTGGTATTTCTAGCTGATATGATCCTAGTGATCTGAGTGATCTGTTGGGTTTATATTCCGTGAGCATATCTGCAATGTATTGAGGTCCTAGGCCATTGAATGATTTATATACCAGCAATAATACTTTAAAATCAATCCTAAATCTAACTGGGAGCCAGTGTAAAGACCTGAGGACTGTATGTTCATATTTTCTAGTTCTGCTCAGAATCCTGGCGGCAGCGTTCTATATGAGCTGCAACTGTCTTATGGTCTTTTTGGGAAGGCCAGTGAGGAGTCCATTACAATAATCCACCCTGCTGGTGATGAAAGCATGCACAAGTTTCTCTAAGTCTTGTCTGGAAACAAAGCATCTAATTCTTGCAATATTTTTCAAATGATAGTATGCTGATTTAGTTATTGCTTTGACATGACTACTGAAACTAAGGTCTGACTCTAGTGTCTCTAGTGTTTTAGTTGTTTGACCCCTAGAGTGAAGGTATGCATTCACCTTGAGAACTTCATCTTTGTTTCCAAATGCAATGACTTCAGTTTTGTCTATGTTTAACTGAAGAAAGTTTTGACACATCCAACTGTTGACTTCATCAATGCATTGGCACAGGGAGTCAATGGGGCTATAATCGTTGGGCGATAGGGCTAAGTAGAGCTGTGTGTCGTCTGCATAGCTGTGGTAAGCAATTTGGTTCTTTCTCATTATTTGGCTCATTGGGAGCATATACAGGTTGAACAGGAGTGGCGCAAGAATTGAGCCTTGAGGTACTCCGCATGTCATGGATGTCCACTCAGACTTATGGTCTCCTATACTCACATAATAACCTCTCCCATCTAAGTATGACCTGAACCATTTTAGGACTATCCCAGAAAGCCCCACCCAGTTTTCCAGCCTGTCCAGAAGTATGTTATGATCGACAGTGTCAAATGCAGCACTGAGGTCGAGTAACACCAGCACTGATAGTTTGCCTGAATCAGTATTTAAGCGAATATCGTTTATTATCTTTATGAGCGCTGTCTCTGTGCTGTGGTGCGGTCGGAAACCAGACTGAAAATTGTCAAAGTATCCATTCGAGCTTAAGAATTTGTTCAGCTGATTGAAGACAACTTTTTCAATGATCTTGCCTATGAAAGGAAGATTTGAGATCGGCCTATAGTTGCTTAATATGGTCTTATCCAGATTGCTCTTTTTCAGGAGGGGCTTGACAACTGCAGTTTTCAGGGAGTTTGGAAAACTCCCAGAGAGAAGTGAGGCATTTACCACTTCTAGAAGATCTGCTTCTAAACTGTTTAACACACTTTTGAAAAATGATGTGGGAAGTGTGTCAAGAGCGCATGTTGATGTTTTAAGGTGCTGTACAGTTTCTTCCAAAATTTTGCCATCAATTTCTTTGAAATCAGACATAGTAACTACTTTCTCAGGTGGTGTGATCTGTCTGACCCCAGAGCAACTCAAGCATGTGCTGATCACCTTTCTGATATTACTGATTTTCTCAGAGAAGAAAGAAGCAAACTCACTGCACTTGTTCTCTGAGAGCATTTCACTGGGAATCTGCCTTGGGGGGTTTGTCAGTCTCTCTACAGTAGCAAAAAGAGTGCGTGTGTTGTTTAAATTGCTGTTTATAATATTTGAGAAGAAAGTCTGTCTAGCTTTGCCTAGTTCCATATTGAAAGCATGGATGCTGTTTTTGTAGATGTTATAATGGACTACAAGTTTAGTCTTCCGCCACATGCGCTCTGCTTTTCTGCATTGTCTTTTCATAGTTTGCACAGCTGTTGAGTTTCTCCAAGGTGCTTTTTGTCTGCCACTCTTCTTCCTGACTTTCACAGGAGCAATATCATCAATTACACTTTTAACTTTTGAGTTAAAAGAATCAAGGAGAAAATCAACAGAGTCTGCAGATATGCTTGGTGTTAAGGATATAGCCTTCATAAATAGTACACTAGTGTTCTCATTTAAGCATCTCTTATTGACAGACACAGATCTAGCTTCAGTGGCAGGAGAGATCAATATATCAAAGAAAATACAGAAATGATCAGACAGTGCTACATCCTTAATAACAATCGATGAAATGTTTAGACCCTTACTGATAAGTAAATCTAGAGTGTGTCCACGATTGTGTGTGGGTCCATGTACATGCTGAGTCAGATCAAAAGTTTTTAAAACACTTTTGATTTCTTTTGCCATATTGTTTTCTGCATTATCTATGTGGATGTTAAAATCTCCAGCAATGGCAAAACAGTCAAACTCTGAGGTAATTGCTGATAACAGTTCTGTAAAGTCCTCAGCAAAGGCTGGAGAGTATTTTGGAGGCCTGTAAATAATGAAAAGTAAAATGCGTGGAGCACCTTTTAACACAATACCCAGATATTCGAAAGAAGGGTAATTCCCAAATGATATTTGCTTACATTGATAGATATCTTTAAAAAGAGCAGCTAGACCCCCACCTCTCTTAACAGCTCTGCAGACACTCATAAAAGTAAAGTTAGGAGGGGCTGTTTCATTGAGGACTGTTGCACTAAAGCTGTCTTCAAGCCAGATTTCATTTAGAAGCATAAAATCCAGGTTGTTTGTGGTTATTAAATTGTTGACTAGAAGTGATTTATTTTTAAGTGAACGAATGTTTAAAAGTGCTAACTTAACAGTCTTACTTTTTGTCCCAACATCAATCTTACTTTGACGTGTAATAGGCACCAGATTAGTTAGGTTTGCTGCACGGCTATTGAAGGCCTTAGACTTTCTATCTTGTAATAGAACAACAATAGAGAAAGATACAGGCACACTGGGTTCCCGCTTGTTTTGTAAACATTTGAGAAAGTTACTGTTATCAGAGCGGGGACCCAAAACACATCACTGAGAGCTGGTATCAGTTGTTTTTGGTTCACCTCGAACAGATGGAGGAGGGTGTGGGCCCTGGCGTTGTGGCAGAGGCCGAAGAGCTCTCACAGGAGGGGGAGGGCGAGCTGAGCCCGCAGGCTTTGGTGCGGGTGGTAATGGTGCCTGTCGTTTTTTGGTTGGTATCTGGGGGCTTGCAGCAAAAGAGTGGGATAGTCTGGTTCCAGCATACACCAGTTCTTCCATTTTCTGTGAGAAACACAGAAGAGGCGAGGCTGGAGAGAGGGATAGCGTGTCTGGTGAAAGGGGCTGTTGCTCTGGTGTTATAGGAGGCTGTGATATGCTGTCCTGGCTTCCCGGGCTGTTTTCCAGGAAGTCGTCCTTGGGTGCTGAATCTTCAAGCAGTTCTGATATGTTTCTCTGCGGGCCGGGCTCAGCTGAGATTGTGTCCGTGAGCAGAGGTTGTTGTGGCGGAGTGGTGTTATCATTGTCCTTGTGTGATATGTCAACCGGATGTCCATTTTGCTGCTGAAGTGAAGTCCCGTGGTCATTCATACTGTGTCCAGGTGTGTGTGTGACGTGGAGTGTTAAAGGTGTGTGTGTGCCGTTCAAGAGTGTTAAAGGACAATATCTACTTCTCCCTCAATCATCCTTCTGCAGTTTGTGCCGTTCAGATTGAGTGGATTGGCACAAACTGCAGAAGGATGATTGAGGGAGAAGTAGATATTGTCCTTTAACACTCTTGAACCAAGTTTGTTTGGGTGATGGCCATCCCGATGAAACAGTTGTCTCTGACTCCAGAAAAGATTGAAATTGTCAATGAAGTTTACTCCTTTTATATTGCAGGTTTTTTGCAGCCATGTGTTTAGCCCAAGCAAACTTGTTTGTTCCTCTTGCTGGGAGAGGTCCACTGATGAATGTTTGAACTTTCAGTCTTTTAAGTGTTTCAAAAAGTTCATTGAAATCCTTCTTAAGGAGTTCTGACTGCTCTTTATGAATATCATTCTTCCCCACATGTATGATGAGTCGATTTGCAGTCTTATGTTTCATCAGAATGTTCCGAAGTTCCCTGTTTACATCAGAAGTTGTTGCTTGTGGAAGGCAGCACATAGTTGTATCCCTGCCGCTAATGTTTCTAATTATGGAGTCCCCCACAATCAGAGTCCTGGGCTCGGCTGTGCTCTGAGCTGAGTGCCGATGTCTGCTCGACCTTGAGCGCCAGTTAGCATCAGTGTTAGCTAATGGCCCATTCAGTCTGTGTTCGATCACATTCATCACATTTGGGGATTCCTCATTTACATTCATTAGCACTTCAAATCTGTTCTCAAGATGTATAGGGGGTGGTAGAAGACCGGTGTTTGCAATCCTTGTCAGAACTGTATCTGGGGTAGAGGATGCTACTGCAGGAATATGTGATGCTCGTGACAATCTGATGTCTCGAGTGCCTTTGGGTCTCGCTCCCTGTTTGTGCCATCGATTTGTAAGTCGATCGGCTTGTTTCTCTACCTGTCGAGGAGTACTAGTTTCATGGGACTCACCGGTATGCTGAGGGTGTTCATGACGAAGCTCTCTTGTGTGCTCCGTCTGGTTTGATGGTCCCGTAAGTAACTTTGTTTCAAGAACTGCAATCCTTTGTAAAAGTCTGTGGCAGTTAGTGCAGCAAGTAGATTCTTGAACCTGAAGAGGCATTTTCTCTCTTATCCGTATGAATGTAGGCAGTTGTGTTTTCCTTTCCCGGAATGTAAGCTGGTCGGGTAAAAGAATTCTGCGTTTTTGTAGTAATCCAAACTTTGTTGTCTGAGCACTGTGCTGTTTGCTGAGGTTAAAATTAGGTGAGAAAAGGAAATAAAATATAAAAATATAGAAGATAAAATGTAAAAGCGATAGAGCAAAAGCGCGGAGCAGTGAGCAAGAGCGTCCGAACAGTAGCTGAGCAGGAAGTTGAGTTTGATATGCATACCAAACTCGACTTTGATTTGCATACCTATATACCTATTGATTTGCATACCTTGTTTATTCGTTTAGCCTGCCCTACAGATAATAAATATGCACTTGCTTTGCAGTTCATCCATTGGGTTATTATGGAATCAAACTAATCAAGAGTTCTAGACTTTGACGGTTTCTTCTTATTTGTTTTCATGTTGCTGTTCTCATGATTGCTGTATGAGATTTTTATAGACAACTATGCCTAGGGCCTTGAAGTTCTATCACACCACATGTAGCCACTTATATGTTTTCTTACTTGGCATATGTAACTCTTTAGGTATTTACAACACCACTGTTCACTATATGATTAAAGTGTGAAAATTAATTGTAAGAAAAAGTGTATATTAGTTCAATTTTGCTCTGTGTGGATGCATTGTTCTGTTCCAGTGATGTTCTATGAATAAACCTTGAAGGGAAAAGATATCACCTATGGGGTCAAAGCCTGTTCCCCAATGGTATCTACTGAAGCCTTTGCTGGAGGCATATATACCCCTCGGGTCAAAGCAAGTTTTCACCAAGGTGGTAGGACCCAGCGTTCCATTGCACCACTTTGCATACCTTGTTTATTCGTGTAGCCTGCCATCCAGATAGTAAATATGCCCTTGCTTTTTGCAATTCATCCACTGGGTTATTATGGAATCAAACTAATCAAGAGTTCTAGACTTTGACGGGTTCTTCTTATTTTTTTCATGTTGCTGTTCTCATGATTGCTGTATGAGATTTTTATAGACAACTATCCTTAGGGCCTTGAAGTTCTATCACACCACATATAGCCACTTATATGTTTTCTTACTTGGCATATGTAACTCTTTAGGTATTTACAACGATTAAAGTGTGAAAATTAATTGCAAGAAAAAGTTTATATTAGTTCAAGTTTGCTCTGTGTGGATGTATTGTTCTGTTCCAATGATGTTCTATGACTAAACCTTGAAGGGAAAAGATATCACCTATGGGGTCAAAGCCTGTTCCCCAATGGTATCTGCTGAAGCCTTTGCTGGAGGCATATATACCCCTCGGGTCCCAGCAAGTTTTCACCAAGGTGGTAGGACCCAGCGATCCATTGCACCACTTTGCAAACTTTGTTTATTCGTGTAGTCTGCCATCCAGATAGTAAATATGCACTTTCTTTTTGCAATTCATCCATTGGGTTATTATAGAATCAAACTAATCAAGAGTTCTAGACTTTGACGAGTTCTTCTTATTTGCTTTCATGTTGCTTTTCACATGATTGCTGTATGAGATTTTTATAGACAACTATGCCTAGGGCCTTGAAGTTCTATCACACCACATGTAGCCACTTATATGTTTTCTTACTTGGCATATGTAACTCTTTAGGTATTTACAACGATTAAAGTGTGAAAATTAATTGCAAGAAAAAGTTTATATTAGTTCACGTTTGCTCTGCGTTGATGTATTGTACTGTTGCAGTGATGTTCTATGACTAAACCTTGAAGGGAAAAGATATCACCTATGGGGTCAAAGCCTGTTCCCCAATGGTATCTGCTGAAGCCTTTGCTGGAGGCATATATACCCCACGGGTCCCAGCAAGTTTTCACCAAGGTGGTAGGACCCAGCGATCCATTGCACCACTTTGCATACCTTGTTTATTAGTGTAGCCTGCCACCCAGATAGTAAATATGCACTTGCTTTTTGCAATTCATCCCATTGGGTTATTATGGAATCAAACTAATCAAGAGTTCTAGACTTTGACGGGTTCTTCTTATTTGTTTTCATGTTGCTGTTCTCATGATTGCTGTTTGTGATTTTTATAGACAACTATGCCTAGGGCCTTGAAGTTCTATCAAACCACATGTAGCCACTTATATGCTTTCTTACTTGGCATATGTAACTCTTTAGGTATTTACAACGATTAAAGTGTGAAAATTAATTGCAAGACAAAGTTTATATTAGTTCAAGTTTTCTCTGTGTGGATGTATTGTTCTGTTCCAGTGATGCTCTATGACTAAACCTTGAAGGGAAAAGATATCACCTATGGGGTCAAAGCCTGTTCCCCAGTGGTATCTGCTGAAGCCTTTGCTGGAGGCATATATACCCCTCGGGTCCCAGCAAGTTTTCACCAAGGTGGTAGGTCCCAGCAATCCATTTCACCCCTTTGCATACCTTGTTTATTCGTGTAGCCTGCCCTAGAGATAATAAATATGCATTTGCTTTTTGCAATTCATCCATTGGGTTATTATGGAATCAAACTAATCAAGAGTTCTAGACTTTGACGGGTTCTTCTTATTTGCTTTCATGTTGCTTTTCACACGATTGCTGTATGAGATTTTTATACACAACTATGCCTAGGGCCTTGAAGTTCTATCACACCACATGTAGCCACTTATATGTTTTCTTACTTGGCATATGTAACTCTTTAGGTATTTACAACACGACTGTTCACTATATGATTAAAGTGTGAAAATTACTTGTAAGAAAAAGTTTATATTAGTTCAAGTTTGCTCTGTGTGGATGTATTGTTCTGTTCCAGTGATGTTCTATGACTAAACCTTTAAGGGAAAAGATATTACCTATGGGGTCAAAGCTTGTTCCCCAATGGTATCTGCTGAAGCCTTTGCTGGGGGCATATATACCCCTCGGGTCCCAGCAAGTTTTCACCAAGGTGGTAGGACCCAGCGATCCATTGCACCACTTTGCATACCTTGTTTATTAGGGTAGCCTGCCATCCAGATAGTAAATATGCACTTGCTTTTTGCAGTTCATCCATTGGCTTATTATGGAATCAAACTAATCAAGAGTTCTAGACTTTGACGGGTTCTTCTTATTTGTTTTCATGTTGCTGTTCTCATGATTGCTGTTTGTGATTTTTATAGACAACTATGCCTAGGGCCTTGAAGTTCTATCACACCACATGTAGCCACTTATATGCTTTCTTACTTGGCATATGTAACTCTTTAGGTATTTACAACGATTAAAGTGTGAAAATTAATTGCAAGACAAAGTTTATATTAGTTCAAGTTTTCTCTGTGTGGATGTATTGTTCTGTTCCAGTGATGCTCTATGACTAAACCTTGAAGGGAAAAGATATCACCTATGGGGTCAAAGCCTGTTCCCCAATGGTATCTGCTGAAGCCTTTGCTGGAGGCATATATACCCCTCGGGTCCCAGCAAGTTTTCACCAAGGTGGTAGGTCCCAGCAATCCATTTCACCCCTTTGCATACCTTGTTTATTCGTGTAGCCTGCCCTAGAGATAATAAATATGCATTTGCTTTTTGCAATTCATCCATTGGGTTATTATGGAATCAAACTAATCAAGAGTTCTAGACTTTGACGGGTTCTTCTTATTTGCTTTCATGTTGCTTTTCACACGATTGCTGTATGAGATTTTTATACACAACTATGCCTAGGGCCTTGAAGTTCTATCACACCACATGTAGCCACTTATATGTTTTCTTACTTGGCATATGTAACTCTTTAGGTATTTACAACACGACTGTTCACTATATGATTAAAGTGTGAAAATTACTTGTAAGAAAAAGTTTATATTAGTTCAAGTTTGCTCTGTGTGGATGTATTGTTCTGTTCCAGTGATGTTCTATGACTAAACCTTTAAGGGAAAAGATATTACCTATGGGGTCAAAGCCTGTTCCCCAATGGTATCTGCTGAAGCCTTTGCTGGGGGCATATATACCCCTCGGGTCCCAGCAAGTTTTCACCAAGGTGGTAGGACCCAGCGATCCATTGCACCACTTTGCATACCTTGTTTATTAGGGTAGCCTGCCATCCAGATAGTAAATATGCACTTGCTTTTTGCAGTTCATCCATTGGCTTATTATGGAATCAAACTAATCAAGAGTTCTAGACTTTGACGGGTTCTTCTTATTTGTTTTCATGTTGCTGTTCTCATGATTGCTGTTTGTGATTTTTATAGACAACTATGCCTAGGGCCTTGAAGTTCTATCACACCACATGTAGCCACTTATATGCTTTCTTACTTGGCATATGTAACTCTTTAGGTATTTACAACGATTAAAGTGTGAAAATTAATTGCAAGACAAAGTTTATATTAGTTCAAGTTTTCTCTATGTGGATGTATTGTTCTGTTCCAGTGATGCTCTATGACTAAACCTTGAAGGGAAAAGATATCACCTATGGGGTCAAAGCCTGTTCCCCAATGGTATCTGCTGAAGCCTTTGCTGGAGGCATATATACCCCTCGGGTCCCAGCAAGTTTTCACCAAGGTGGTAGGACCCAGCGATCCATTGCACCACTTTGCATACCTTGTTTATTAGGGTAGCCTGCCATCCAGATAGTAAATATGCACTTGCTTTTTGCAATTCATCCATTGGGTTATTATGGAATCAAACTAATCAAGAGTTCTAGACTTTGACGGGTTATTCTTATTTGTTTTCATGTTGCTGTTCTCATGATTGCTGTATGAGATTTTTATAGACAACTATGCCTAGGGCCTTGAAGTTCTATCACACCGCATGTAGCCACTTATATGTTTTCTTACTTGGCATATGTAACTCTTTAGGTATTTACAACGATTAAAGTGTGAAAATTAATTGTAAGAAAAAGTTTATATTAGTTCAAGTTTGCTCTGTGTGGATGTATTGTACTGTTCCAGTGATGTTCTATGACTAAACCTTGAAGGGAAAAGATATCACCTATGGGGTCAAAGCCTGTTCCCCAATGGTATCTGCTGAAGCCTTTGCTGGGGGCATATATACCCCTCGGGTCCCAGCAAGTTTTCACCAAGGTGGTAGGACCCAGCGATCCATTGCACCACTTTGCATACCTTGTTTATTAGGGTAGCCTGCCATCCAGATAGTAAATATGCACTTGCTTTTTGCAGTTCATCCATTGGCTTATTATGGAATCAAACTAATCAAGAGTTCTAGACTTTGACGGGTTCTTCTTATTTGTTTTCATGTTGCTGTTCTCATGATTGCTGTTTGTGATTTTTATAGACAACTATGCCTAGGGCCTTGAAGTTCTATCACACCACATGTAGCCACTTATATGCTTTCTTACTTGGCATATGTAACTCTTTAGGTATTTACAACGATTAAAGTGTGAAAATTAATTGCAAGACAAAGTTTATATTAGTTCAAGTTTTCTCTATGTGGATGTATTGTTCTGTTCCAGTGATGCTCTATGACTAAACCTTGAAGGGAAAAGATATCACCTATGGGGTCAAAGCCTGTTCCCCAATGGTATCTGCTGAAGCCTTTGCTGGAGGCATATATACCCCTCGGGTCCCAGCAAGTTTTCACCAAGGTGGTAGGACCCAGCGATCCATTGCACCACTTTGCATACCTTGTTTATTAGGGTAGCCTGCCATCCAGATAGTAAATATGCACTTGCTTTTTGCAATTCATCCATTGGGTTATTATGGAATCAAACTAATCAAGAGTTCTAGACTTTGACGGGTTATTCTTATTTGTTTTCATGTTGCTGTTCTCATGATTGCTGTATGAGATTTTTATAGACAACTATGCCTAGGGCCTTGAAGTTCTATCACACCGCATGTAGCCACTTATATGTTTTCTTACTTGGCATATGTAACTCTTTAGGTATTTACAACGATTAAAGTGTGAAAATTAATTGTAAGAAAAAGTTTATATTAGTTCAAGTTTGCTCTGTGTGGATGTATTGTACTGTTCCAGTGATGTTCTATGACTAAACCTTTAAGGGAAAAGATATCACCTATGGGGTCAAAGCCTGTTCCCCAATGGTATCTGCTGAAGCCTTTGCTGGGGGCATATATACCCCTCGGGTCCCAGCAAGTTTTCACCAAGGTGGTAGGACCCAGCGATCCATTGCACCACTTTGCATACCTTGTTTATTAGGGTAGCCTGCCATCCAGATAGTAAATATGCACTTGCTTTGCAATTCATCCATTGGGTTATTATGGAATCAAACTAATCAAGAGTTCTAGACTTTGACGGGTTCTTCTTATTTGTTTTCATGTTACTTTTCACACGATTGCTGTATGAGATTTTTATAGACAACTATAACTAGGGCCTTGAAGTTCTATCACACCACATGTAGTCACTTATATGTTTTCTTACTTGGCATATGTAACTCTTTAGGTATTTACAACACGACTGTTCACTATATGATTAAAGTGTGAAAATTAATTGTAAGAAAAAGTTTATATTAGTTCAAGTTTGCTCTGTGTGGATGTATTGTTCTGTTCCAGTGATGTTCTATGACTAAACCTTGAAGGGAAAAGATATTACCTATGGGGTCAAAGACTGTTCCCCAATTGTATCTGCTGAAGCCTTTGCTGGGGGCATATATACCCCTCGGGTCCCAGCAAGTTTTCACCAACGTGGTAGGACCCAGCGATCCATTGCACCACTTTGCATACCTTGTTTATTAGGGTAGCCTGCCATCCAGATAGTAAATATACACTTTCTTTTTGCAATTCATCCATTGGGTTATTATGGAATCAAACTAATCAAGAGTTCTAGACTTTGACGAGTTCTTCTTATTTGCTTTCATGTTGCTTTTCACATGATTGCTGTATGAGATTTTCATAGACAACTATGCCTAGGGCCTTGAAGTTCTATCACATCACATGTAGCCACTTATATGTTTTCTTATTGGCATATGTAACTCTTTATGTATTTACAACGATTAAAGTGTGAAAATTAATTGCAAGAAAAAGTTTATATTAGTTCAAGTTTGCTCTGTGTGGATGTATTGTTCTGTTCCAATGATGTTCTATGACTAAACCTTGAAGGGAAAAGATATCACCTATGGGGTCAAAGCCTGTTCCCCAATGGTATCTGCTGAAGCCTTTGCTGGAGGCATATATACCCCTCGGGTCCCAGCAAGTTTTCACCAAGGTGGTAGGACCCAGCGATCCATTGCACCACTTTGCATACCTTGTTTATTTGTGTAGCCTGCCATCCAGATAGTAAATATGCCCTTGCTTTTTGCAATTCATCCACTGGGTTATTATGGAATCAAACTAATCAAGAGTTCTAGACTTTGACGGGTTCTTCTTATTTGTTTTCATGTTGCTGTTCTCATGATTGCTGTTTGAGATTTTTATAGACAACTATGCCTAGGGCCTTGAAGTTCCATCACACCACATATAGCCACTTATGTGTTTTCTTACTTGGCATATGTAACTCTTTAGGTATTTACAACGATTAAAGTGTGAAAATTAATTGCAAGAAAAAGTTTATATTAGTTCACGTTTGCTCTGCGTTGATGTATTGTACTGTTGCAGTGAGGTTGTATGACTAAACCTTGAAGGGAAAAGATATCACCTATGGGGTCAAAGCCTGTTCCCCAATGGTATCTGCTGAAGCCTTTGCTGGAGGCATATATACCCCTCGGGTCCCAGCAAGTTTTCACCAAGGTGGTAGGACCCAGCGATCCATTGCACCACTTTGCATACCTTGTTTATTAGTGTAGCCTGCCACCCAGATAGTAAATATGCACTTGCTTTTTGCAATTCATCCCATTGGGTTATTATGGAATCAAACTAATCAATAGTTCTAGACTTTGACGGGTTCTTCTTATTTGTTTTCATGTTGCTGTTCTCATGATTGCTGTTTGTGATTTTTATAGACAACTATGCCTAGGGCCTTGAAGTTCTATCACACCACATGTAGCCACTTATATGCTTTCTTACTTGGCATATGTAACTCTTTAGGTATTTACAACGATTAAAGTGTGAAAATTAATTGCAAGACAAAGTTTATATTAGTTCAAGTTTTCTCTGTGTGGATGTATGACTAAACCTTGAAGGGAAAAGATATCACCTATGGGGTCAAAGCCTGTTCCCCAATGGTATCTGCTGAAGCCTTTGCTGGTGGCATATATACCCCTCGGGTCCCAGCAAGTTTTCACCAAGGTGGTAGGACCCAGCGATCCATTGCACCACTTTGCATACCTTGTTTATTAGGGTAGCCTGCCATCCAGATAGTAAATATGCACTTGCTTTTTGCAATTCATCCATTGGGTTATTATGGAATCAAACTAATCAAGAGTTCTAGACTTTGACGGGTTCTTCTTATTTGTTTTCATGTTGCTGTTCTCATGATTGCTGTATGAGATTTTTATAGACAACTATGCCTAGGGCCTTGAAGTTCTATCACACCGCATGTAGCCACTTATATGTTTTCTTACTTGGCATATGTAACTCTTTAGGTATTTACAACGATTAAAGTGTGAAAATTAATTGTAAGAAAAAGTTTATATTAGTTCAAGTTTGCTCTGTGTGGATGTATTGTACTGTTCCAGTGATGTTCTATGACTAAACCTTGAAGGGAAAAGATATCACCTATGGGGTCAAAGCCTGTTCCCCAATGGTATCTGCTGAAGCCTTTGCTGGAGGCATATATACCCCTCGGGTCCCAGCAAGTTTTCACGAAGGTGGTACAGATCTGGCCTTTAAAAACGCGCGTTTTCTCCCACGGCATTCGGCAATTCGTCTCGTAGAGTCTCGCAGAATTCTGCAAGTGCTTTCGGGGGGGGGGCCTACTTAAAAAATCCCTCAATGTGTTTCGCTTCACAGAATATCCACCAGGTGGCGCATAAAAAACAACTTTACATTAGATTTTTTTCTTTTACTTCACATTACTTCATGATTGTGAGAAAACATCCACAATAAAATATAAATTATAAATAGTAATAGACACAAATATTTACAGTAGGCTACTGTATTATACAGACATTTGAAAATATTTGTAAATGCAAAAGGTTCATTAAGACAAGAAGGGGTATTGGACAACGTTTACGAATTTTTATATGCTTTGTCATTGCTGTGGTTTCCAGGAGATGAGTGCATGCAGAATATTTAACATTGCTTTTATTAAAACAGCAAAGTGACGTTCTTGCCAGCGCATAACTTTTTTGTACAACTATTAAGATGATTGTGCATGCAATGCGCATTTATATAAGTGCAACAGAGAATTTAGTGTGAGCATAATACACTTGACTCTGACTGTAAAAAAACCAGCAGTATTTTTTATATATATACACAAAATCATCCTAACATAATGCAATTAAATAATGCGACTTACCCAGATTCTTAATTCGTGCAGATATTTCTTGTGTGATTGTTCTTGTGCAGATATTTCTTGTGAGGTAATGTTGCAGCACAACGCGTAGCATTTATATTTTGGGCGCATCTGATTTGCCATTACATTATTAATAAATATTTTAATTGAACTGTCTTAATGCATTAAGCATAAAGATTTTTCCACGTTAGTCTCAGAATGTCCGGGGTTGGTTTGAGGTCTTGCCGACAGTTTGTAAATCTTCTAAATATTCATATTCACAAATTCCATACAAAGGGTGATCAACAGTTATGACTTCTAAAATAAAATAAAAATGACCAGATAAGAGGTATCTGATTGACAGTTTGACAGATGTTGTTTTAAAAAAATAATTACAACATTATGGGGAAGTGGTATTAAATATTCGGTAACACATAGCCTAATACAATTATTTTAAGTATGCATTTTGTTCAGTTTTGCTTTTACAAAATGTTCAATGTTTTTTATATAATTAATTCAACCTGAGATGTGCGTTATATCGCTTTTTGATCATTATTTGTGTTGTCGAATTTTGACACAGTTTCATTACTTGTTCATAATAATTTGATTCATAATTATGTCGTTTTTTTTCTAAAAGTAAAAGTAATAAAACTAAAAGTTTTTCTAAAAGCAATATTCTAAAGAGATACAAAGACATTGTACGTGTACCCACCACTTTTAACTTCCGTTGACCGTTTTCAGTGGTTATGAGGAGCAATATGAGAGAAAATTTTTGTAATCATTGTCTGACACAACAAAAAAAATTATAATATTCATTTTATTTCAATTTTCGTGTTCGCATTTATGAGGGAAAAAACAACGTGTCAGTTTACGGTTATGGACGTGAGCGCTAAAAGCGGCAATAAAAGTCTGCTTTAAAACTTTCACAGAGACCTCAAACAGAACAGCTGCCTTTCTTTAAATCGAATTTTGTTTTGTATTAATTATGTCTTCATTTTAATCAATGTTTCGTGAACCAATTGCCTGGATTTAAGAAGTAAATATAGCAGACAATCACGACATTGGAGGCGCCGGCGATATCTCATAAATGAACCGAAACTCAGCGTGTAATGCACATTCACATTTACAGTGTATTTAGACACATTTAGACGCATTCATAATCATTACTTTTACCGGTTCTTTGTGGCAAGCTTTATGCGTGCAGTCGTGCGCTTGAGGGCGGCTATATTATAGTAAATGCGTTTTACTTAAAACAAAGCATAAGCCTCTTCCTGGCATGCAATGGAATCTACAATGTCAGTTGGTTATATCAACATATGTCAAATTAATATCAACAAATTAAGCTATAAACATTGATTTGAAATAACTTAAAGCGTATGTATAGTATATTTGCTTAAATAGCATTTAAACAAAGGAACTGCAAGGGATTAAAACCCTGCCCACATGCTGGTGAAAACTGGAAAAACCGGTTTTCTTTTGATTCCCTGAGAGGAGATCGATTAGCATTGGGGGTTGAATCGGCAGACCTGGGGGGTGGGCGGTTGTAATTTCTTGACTCTGTGCAATTGGTAGCAGCTAAAACAAGCAGCTAAAACAAAGACTGTGCAATTAATTACATTTTGGAAATAACTTTCTTCATGTCGTTTTATTTATACACTGTAAAACATTATTTTTTTTATTTTTTTGAATTTGTAAATATTAAATATGTTTTACAAACAATTGGTTTACAAACTCTTGGAGGTTTGTGGTTACCATCATTCAGAAGAGTGGTGCTTGTGTTTAGACTTGTGTTTTACGTGATTAAATCAGGAAGATTACATTGGTTTCTGTCCACACGGAGATGCATTTAAGACGATTTAATCAGGAAATGGAGGCACCGGCGCCATATAACTTGCATTGCTCGTGAACTGAGCTCGTCTCATAAATGAACCGAAACTCAGAAATGTATCTAGAAAGCTTGAAATGTCCACTTTTAAACAAAACAATTCAAAACGAAAAGAAACAGACAACTCTCTTATGTAAGTGTGCATTTCTCTCTATAGGCACGTTCACAATATCTGCGAAGATGACGAGTCAGCATTGTCAACATCTTTGACTGACACATAAAACACTAGTTGATTAGTAAACAATTAAAATGTCTCCTTGCTATATTTGACACATGATTACTTTTGCCAGTTCTTTGTGGCAAGCTTTATGCATCCGTTAACTATCGAATATCGTGACTCATATTTTGTACCAGACCATTTATGGTTGTTCATATTGTTCAACAAAGTTCTTGATAAAAAAAGAAAAAAAAAAAAAAGAAGCTACTGTGCCTAATATTATTGTTGTATAGTGCGCAAGGTTTATGCGCATGCTTTAAGTCTTCTCCGTTTTTAGTGTATGTCTGTGGCAGAATTACAGTGCCTGGTCTGGTATGTATCAGTGATGCGCGGGTCAATGTATAAACAAACCGCACCCGACCGACGTTTTCAACTAACCCGCCCGCAACTCGGACCGCAAAAAACGAAAAAGAAAATATTGTACCCGACCCGCTTCCTGACCCGCATTTTTTTAAAGTAGCTATAATGCTCATCGTAGCTTCTTAATATAACTTTATATTCTAATTTTGTCAAGAATTATAAAAAATCGTCCATATAAGCTCATAATTTGTACTAACATAGTCTAAATGTTTAGTTTTAAAAACAATTTTAAAAAGCTGGCTATGTCTATTTTGATGTTTCTGCGCAAGTTCAGCAGACACTGAGGTTCGGGTTTGTTCCGATCAGAGCTCGTGAGCGGAGAGCGCATTTCTGAATATTCCGCTCCGCTCAGGGTCGCTCGCCCGACCCAGATGGCCTGCTGGTTCGAAAACATGTGGAATAAGGGCTGCCTCCGACTATTTTTTTTTCTTGTCGACTAGTTGTTCATTTAAGCCATTCGTGGACAAATCGCCCCTTTATATTAAATTAATTACTTAAATAGGCTAGCCTACAGGAATAAGCGTAATGACCGCACGCATAAAGCTTGCCACAAAGAACCGGTTAAAGTAATGATTATGAATGTGTCTAAATTAGCAAGGAGACATTTAATTGTTTAGTAATAAACTGGTGTTTTCTGTGTCGCTGCAAAGATGAAGGATTAGCCTACATAATCAGAGAGTATAGCCTATTTATTTTGGTTTGAATATTTTCGTTTAAAATTAGACATTTCAAGCTTTCTGTAATATATAGCCTATATTTATCAAATCTGTGAGGCACAAGTTGAGTTTCGGCGCCCTCCAGTTCACATGC
The DNA here is from genome assembly GCF_964197995.2 of Scardinius erythrophthalmus. Classification (NCBI taxonomy): domain Eukaryota; kingdom Metazoa; phylum Chordata; class Actinopteri; order Cypriniformes; family Leuciscidae; genus Scardinius; species Scardinius erythrophthalmus. The sequence goes on from NC_138229.1 coordinate 36,451,595, forward strand.
AGTGATCGCGTACCGGCGCCTTATTTTGTGTGCTATATATTTGCTTCTTATTTAATAAATACGGGCAATTGATTGATAAAACATTGATCAAAATTAAGATACAATTTATACAAAACGAAAATCTTTTAAAAAGAGTTTTCTATAAAACAAAACTTAATGAAGTCGTCAAAATCATGTTTTACCAAAAACAGCGCCGTTGCTTGGAGGGCGCCAGCGCCTCTGCCTCTCAGCGCCTCTGCCTCGCGAGTGGATGATAGCCCTGAAGACGCCTAGCAATGATATACCTTTAGTGGTAGTATACCTTTAGTTAAGTTATCGCAGCGCGCTAAGAGACAATGTTATCGGAAAATGCAGCCCAGGTATATGCATATTGGAGATTCCAAAGCGCTCTTCTTTGGTCAGAACCATGGAGAGCGATCGCGGATTTACTTTTACAATGCAACACAATATTTAAAGAGCATCAAGCTATTAAAATCTATATTATGTATACGCACAGATAATATAACAGTATATATTAGTCATTTTTTTTATTAGGTTAAGCAGTGATTGGATAACGTTTTTTTATTTCATTTTTATTTAACGTTTTAATTTAAGGCCCACCCACAATTGGTCTGGCTTATCCAAAACTGGAATCCTGGCGCCGTGCCTGGTTGGTCGTGCCAGTTTTGTGGTTATCAAATGTGTTAATAGCATCGCAAGAAGTAGCCTACACATGACAAAGCCAGCACTTTGGTCATCATCTTTCATTATTTCGGCAAATGTCTCCCACACTTTTCTCTTTCTATTTGTGTATTTGCGGAGCTTCCACTCCCCAGTCTTCACCTTTTCTCTTGCCGCCTCCATCTCTACCTGCAGACTGAGCTCGTGCGTCATCTTCGCGCCAGTTATTCAGCCAATAAAGTGTAAATTAAATTTAAAACGTATTCATAGAAAATTGTGTCTAGAACTATATCAATTACAAAGGTTTAATTGGCATCTTTATTTCAAACGACCCGACCGACCGCGACCCGAATATCATTAAAAATATTTTTGGATGCGGTCACCCGCTCATTTCGGATCAACCCGCGCATCACTGGTATGTATAGGCTACATCGTTTTGAGTCGGTTTCAGTGGTTTAGTGTGTACGCAGATATTTCTTGAGACGACGCCATGTTTTTATGTTTTTATGCACTTTTACTCTTTTAGTTTTGTTGCAATTTCACCAAAAGCTTATAATTAGGAAATACACACAACACGCTAAACTTATATTCTCTATATGTTAAAAATGTTGTAAAAAAATACGTATTATTCTTATATAATAAGAATAACAATATGATACATTTATACTGCACTCGAAATGATTTAGATAGGCCTATGGAAAGAGGAATTCTTCTCAACTACCACCAATAAAGTTTTAAAATTCTTCTTTAGAAAATATTATATTTTGATGATTCTGCAAGTTCAGCAGACAGTGAGGTTCGGGTTTGTTCCGATCAGAGCTCGTGAGTGGAGAGCGCATTTCTGAATATTCCGCTCCGCTCGTTCATTCCGCTCAGGGTCCTCGGCCTCGCTCAACACAGATGTCCTGTTGCCTGGTTCGAAAATATGTGGAATACGGGCTGCTTTCGACTAAAAGTTTTTTTTCTAGTCGACTAGTATACTAGGCTAGTTGTTCATTTAATTAATTCGTGGACAAATCGCCCCTTTATATTAATTTAATTAGCCTACTTATATCATATGGATCATGAGCGTTTACGTAATATAGCCGCACTCAAGCGCACGACCGCACGCATAAAGCTTGCCACAAAGAACGGGTAAAAGTAATGATTATGAATGCGTCTAAATGTGTCTAAATACACTGTAAATGTGAATGTGCATTACACGCTGAGTTTCGGTTCATTTATGAGATATCGCCGGCGCCTCCAATGTCGTGATTGTCTGCTATATTTACTTCTTAAATCCAGGCAATTGGTTCACGAAACATTGATTAAAATGAAGATATAATTAATACAAAACGAAATTCAATTTAAAGAAAGGCAGCTGTTCTGTTTGAGGTCTCTGTGAAAGTTTTAAAGCAGACTTTTATTGACGCTTTTAGAGCGCTCACGTCCATAACCGTAAACTGACACGTTGTTTTTTCCCTCATAAATGCGAACACGAAAATTAAAAAATAAAATGAATATTATATATTTTTTTGTTGTGTCAGACAATGATTACAAATTTTTTCTCTCATATTGCTCCTCATAACCACTGAAAACGGTCAACGGAAGTTAAAAGTGGTGGGTACAAAATGACTCATGACGAAATCTGGTGGGTACACGTACAATGTCTTTGTATCTCTTTAGAATATTGCTTTTAGAAAAACTTTTTTTTTTTTACTTTTAGAAAAAAATGACATAATTATGAATCAAATTATTTTGAACAAATAATGAAACTGTGTCAAAATTCGACAACACAAAGAATGATAAAAAAGCGATATAACGCACATCTCAGGTTAAATTAATTAAGCTCCTCATAACCACTGAAAACGGTAAAAAAAAATCGAACCAAAAGTCAAATTAATATGGACTGAAGTTAAAAGTGGTGGGTACAAAATGACTCATGACGAAATCTGGTGGGTGCGTACCCACCGTCCCCACCGAAATCGACGCCTATAAGGGAAACATCATGATAGTATAAAAAGTACTGTGTGTAATGCAGAAAAGCGCATTACAACCATGTTAAAACTATTTAAAACGTTAAGATGCAAAAATGAACTAAATGTAAAATCAGATAATGATATTGCGCAAATGATCTCGGACTCTTTAAAGGTCTTCGCAAATTATTGTGTTATAAGACTCAGTTATCATAGCCTACATCACGTCTCTTCTACTGTAAGTACACAGAAAAAAAAATAAGACAAATGATGCGCGTTTGAGTCGGATTTTTATGAAGAATATGTGACTGTTTATGTAATGGCAAAAGAAAACATTGTATTCGTCATACTTCGTCAACTCAGTATGGCCACATGAAACACGACTGCCATCTACAGGTTTTAGTATTTCCTGCGTCCAACACCTAATCCCCCTTCTGCACGATCCCGCAGAATTTCGGAAGTGCTCGTGGCATTCTTTTCTCTGAGACGCGCATTTTTAAAGGCCACATCTGTAGGACCCAGCGATCCATTTCGCCCCTTTGCATACCTTGTTTATTCGTTTAGCCTGCCATCCAGATAATAAATATGCACTTGCTTTGCAAATCATCCATTGGGTTATTATGGAATCAAACTAATCAAGAGTTCTAGACTTTGACGGGTTCTTCTTATTTGTTTTCATGTTGCTTTTCACACGATTGCTGTATGAGATTTTTATAGACAACTATAACTAGGGCCTTGAAGTTCTATCACACCACATGTAGTCACTTATATGTTTTCTTACTTGGCATATGTAACTCTTTAGGTATTTACAACACGACTGTTCACTATATGATTAAAGTGTGAAAATTAATTGTAAGAAAAAGTTTATATTAGTTCAAGTTTGCTCTGTGTGGATGTATTGTTCTGTTCCAGTGATGTTCTATGACTAAACCTTGAAGGGAAAAGATATTACCTATGGGGTCAAAGACTGTTCCCCAATTGTATCTGCTGAAGCCTTTGCTGGGGGCATATATACCCCTCGGGTCCCAGCAAGTTTTCACCAAGGTGGTAGGACCCAGCGATCCATTGCACCACTTTGCATACCTTGTTTATTAGGGTAGCCTGCCATCCAGATGGTAAATATGCACTTTCTTTTTGCAATTCATCCATTGGGTTATTATGGAATCAAACTAATCAAGAGTTCTAGACTTTGACGAATTCTTCTTATTTGCTTTCATGTTGCTTTTCACATGATTGCTGTATGAGATTTTCATAGACAACTATGCCTAGGGCCTTGAAGTTCTATCACATCACATGTAGCCACTTATATGTTTTCTTATTGGCATATGTAACTCTTTATGTATTTACAACGATTAAAGTGTGAAAATTAATTGCAAGAAAAAGTTTATATTAGTTCAAGTTTGCTCTGTGTGGATGTATTGTTCTGTTCCAATGATGTTCTATGACTAAACCTTGAAGGGAAAAGATATCACCTATGGGGTCAAAGCCTGTTCCCCAATGGTATCTGCTGAAGCCTTTGCTGGAGGCATATATACCCCTCGGGTCCCAGCAAGTTTTCACCAAGGTGGTAGGACCCAGCGATCCATTGCACCACTTTGCAAACTTTGTTTATTCGTGTAGTCTGCCATCCAGATAGTAAATATGCACTTTCTTTTTGCAATTCATCCATTGGGTTATTATGGAATCAAACTAATCAAGAGTTCTAGACTTTGACGAGTTCTTCTCATTTGCTTTCATGTTGCTTTTCACATGATTGCTGTATGAGATTTTTATAGACAACTATGCCTAGGGCCTTGAAGTTCTATCACACCACATGTAGCCACTTATATGTTTTCTACTTGGCATATGTAACTCTTTAGGTATTTACAACACCACTGTTCACTATATGATTAAAGAGTGAAAATTAATTGTAAGAAAAAGTTTATATTAGTTCAAGTTTGCTCTGCGTTGATGTATTGTACTGTTGCAGTGATGTTCTATGACTAAACCTTGAAGGGAAAAGATATCACCTATGGGGTCAAAGCCTGTTCCCCAATGGTATCTGCTGAAGCCTTTGCTGGAGGCATATATACCCCTCGGGTCCCAGCAAGTTTTCACCAAGGTGGTAGGACCCAGCGATCCATTGCACCACTTTGCATACCTTGTTTATTAGTGTAGCCTGCCACCCAGATAGTAAATATGCACTTGCTTTTTGCAATTCATCCAATTGGGTTATTATGGAATCAAACTAATCAAGAGTTCTAGACTTTGACGGGTTCTTATTTGTTTTCATGTTGCTGTTCTCATGATTGCTGTTTATGATTTTTATAGACAACTATGCCTAGGGCCTTGAAGTTCTATCACACCACATGTAGCCACTTATATGTTTTCTTACTTGGCATATGTAACTCTTTAGGTATTTACAACGATTAAAGTGTGAAAATTAATTGTAAGAAAAAGTTTATATTAGTTCAAGTTTGCTCTGTGTGGATGTATTGTACTGTTCCAGTGATGTTCTATGACTAAACCTTGAAGGGAAAAGATATCACCTATGGGGTCAAAGCCTGTTCCCCAATGGTATCTGCTGAAGCCTTTGCTGGAGGCATATATACCCCTCGGGTCCCAGCAAGTTTTCACCAAGGTGGTAGGACCCAGCGATCCATTGCACCACTTTGCAAACTTTGTTTATTCGTGTAGTCTGCCATCCAGATAGTAAATATGCACTTTCTTTTTTGCAATTCATCCATTGGGTTATTATGGAATCAAACTAATCAAGAGTTCTAGACTTTGACGAATTCTTCTTATTTGCTTTCATGTTGCTTTTCACACAATTGCTGTATGAGATTTTTATAGACAACTATGCCTAGGGCCTTGAAGTTCTATCACACCACATGTAGCCACTTATATGTTTTCTTACTTGGCATATGTAACTCTTTAGGTATTTACAACACCACTGTTCACTATATGATTAAAGTGTGAAAATTAATTGCCAGAAAAAGTTTATATTAGTTCAAGTTTGCTCTGTGTGGATGAATTGTACTGTTCCAGTGATGTTCTATGACTAAACTTTGAAGGGAAAAGATATCACCTATGGGGTCAAAACCTGTTCCCCAATGGTATCTGCTGATGCCTTTGCTGGAGGCATATATACCCCTCGGGTCCCAGCAAGTTTTCACCAAGGTGGTAGGACCCAGCGATCCATTGCACCACTTTGCATACCTTGTTTATTCGTGTAGCCTGCCATCCAGATAGTAAATATGCCCTTGCTTTTTGCAATTCATCCACTGGGTTATTATGGAATCAAACTAATCAAGAGTTCTAGACTTTGACGGGTTCTTCTTATTTGTTTTCATGTTGCTGTTCTCATGATTGCTGTTTGAGATTTTTATAGACAACTATGCCTAGGGTCTTGAAGTTCTATCACACCACATATAGCCACTTATGTGTTTTCTTACTTGGCATATGTAACTCTTTAGGTATTTACAACGATTAAAGTGTGAAAATTAATTGCAAGAAAAAGTTTATATTAGTTCACGTTTGCTCTGCGTTGATGTATTGTACTGTTGCAGTGATGCTCTATGACTAAACCTTGAAGGGAAAATATATCACCTATGGGGACAATGCCTGTTCCCCAATGGTATCTGCTGAAGCCTTTGCTGGAGGCATATATACCCCTCGGGTCCCAGCAAGTTTTCACCGAGGTGGTAGGACCCTGCGATCCATTGCACCACTTTGCAAACTTTGTTTATTCGTGTAGTCTGCCATCCAGATAGTAAATATGCACTTTCTTTATGCAATTCATCCATTGGGTTATTATGGAATCAAACTAATCAAGAGTTCTAGACTTTGACGAGTTCTTCTTATTTGCTTTCATGTTGCTTTTCACATGATTGCTGTATGAGATTTTTATAGACAACTATGCCTAGGGCCTTGAAGTTCTATCACACCACATGTAGCCACTTATATGTTTTCTTACTTGGCATATGTAACTCTTTAGGTATTTACAACACCACTGTTCACTATATGATTAAAGTGTGAAAATTAATTGCCAGAAAAAGTTTATATTAGTTCAAGTTTGCTCTGTGTGGATGTATTGTAATGTTCCAGTGATGTTCTATGACTAAACCTTGAAGGGAAAATATATCACCTATGGGGTCAAAGCCTGTTCCCCAATGGTATCTGCTGAAGCCTTTGCTGGAGGCATATATACCCCTCGGGTCCCAGCAAGTTTTCACCAAGGTGGTAGGACCCAGCGATCCATTGCACCACTTTGCATACCTTGTTTATTCGTGTAGCCTGCCATCCAGATAGTAAATATGCCCTTGCTTTTTGCAATTCATCCACTGGGTTATTATGGAATCAAGCTAATCAAGAGGTCTAGACTTTGACGGGTTCTTCTTATTTGTTTTCATGTTGCTGTTCTCATGATTGCTGTATGAGATTTTTATAGACAACTATGCCTAGGGCCTTGAAGTTCTATCACACCACATATAGCCACTTATATGTTTTCTTACTTGGCATATGTAACTCTTTAGGTATTTACAACGATTAAAGTGTGAAAATTAATTGCAAGAAAAAGTTTATATTAGTTCACGTTTGCTCTGTGTTGATGTATTGTACTGTTGCAGTGATGTTCTATGACTAAACCTTGAAGGGAAAAGATATCACCTATGGGGTCAAAGCCTGTTCCCCAATGGTATCTGTTGAAGCCTTTGCTGGAGGCATATATACCCCTCGGGTCCCAGCAAGTTTTCACCAAGGTGGTAGGACCCAGCGAGCCATTGCACCACTTTGCATACCTTGTTTATTAGTGTAGCCTGCCACCCAGATAGTAAATATGCACTTGCTTTTTGCAATTCATCCCATTGGGTTATTATGGAATCAAACTAATCAAGAGTTCTAGACTTTGACGGGTTCTTCTTATTTGTTTTCATGTTGCTGTTCTCATGATTGCTGTTTGTGATTTTTATAGACAACTATGCCTAGGGCCTTGAAGTTCTATCACACCACATGTAGCCACTTATATGCTTTCTTACTTGGCATATGTAAATCTTTAGGTATTTACAACGATTAAAGTGTGAAAATTAATTGCAAGACAAAGTTTATATTAGTTCAAGTTTTCTCTGTGTGGATGTATTGTTCTGTTCCAGTGATGCTCTATGACTAAACCTTGAAGGGAAAAGATATCACCTATGGGGTCAAAGCCTGTTCCCCAATGGTATCTGCTGAAGCCTTTGCTGGAGGCATATATACCCCTCGGGTCCCAGCAAGTTTTCACCAAGGTGGTAGGACCCAGCGATCCATTGCACCACTTTGCATACCTTGTTTATTAGGGTAGCCTGCCATCCAGATAGTAAATATGCACTTGCTTTTTGCAATTCATCCATTGGGTTATTATGGAATCAAACTAATAAAGAGTTCTAGACTTTGACGGGTTCTTCTTATTTGTTTTCATGTTGCTGTTCTCATGATTGCTGTATGAGATTTTTATAGACAACTATGCCTAGGGCCTTGAAGTTCTATCACACCGCATGTAGCCACTTATATGTTTTCTTACTTGGCATATGTAACTCTTTAGGTATTTACAACACGACTGTTCACTATATGATTAAAGTGTGAAAATTAATTGTAAGAAAAAGTTTATATTAGTTCAAGTTTGCTCTGTGTGGATGTATTGTTCTGTTCCAGTGATGTTCTATGACTAAACCTTGAAGGGAAAAGATATCACCTATGGGGTCAAAGCCTGTTCCCCAATGGTATCTGCTGAAGCCTTTGCTGGAGGCATATATACCCCTCGGGTCCCAGCAAGTTTTCACCAAGGTGGTAGGACCCAGCGATCCATTGCACCACTTTGCAAACTTTGTTTATTCGTGTAGTCTGCCATCCAGATAGTAAATATGCACTTTCTTTTTGCAATTCATCCATTGGGTTATTATGGAATCAAACTAATCAAGAGTTCTAGACTTTGACGAGTTCTTCTCATTTGCTTTCATGTTGCTTTTCACATGATTGCTGTATGAGATTTTTATAGACAACTATGCCTAGGGCCTTGAAGTTCTATCACACCACATGTAGCCACTTATATGTTTTCTTACTTGGCATATGTAACTCTTTAGGTATTTACAACACCACTGTTCACTATATGATTAAAGAGTGAAAATTAATTGTAAGAAAAAGTTTATATTAGTTCAAGTTTGCTCTGCGTTGATGTATTGTACTGTTGCAGTGATGTTCTATGACTAAACCTTGAAGGGAAAAGATATCACCTATGGGGTCAAAGCCTGTTCCCCAATGGTATCTGCTGAAGTCTTTGCTGGAGGCATATATACCCCTCGGGTCCCAGCAAGTTTTCACCAAGGTGGTAGGACCCAGCGATCCATTGCACCACTTTGCATACCTTATTTATTAGTGTAGCCTGCCACCCAGATAGTAAATATGCACTTGCTTTTTGCAATTCATCCCATTGGGTTATTATGGAATCAAACTAATCAAGAGTTCTAGACTTTGACGGGTTCTTATTTGTTTTCATGTTGCTGTTCTCATGATTGCTGTTTGTGATTTTTATAGACAACTATGCCTAGGGCCTTGAAGTTCTATCACACCACATGTAGCAACTTATATGTTTTCTTACTTGGCATATGTAACTCTTTAGGTATTTACAACGATTAAAGTGTGAAAATTAATTGTAAGAAAAAGTTTATATTAGTTCAAGTTTGCTCTGCATGGATGTATTGTACTGTTCCAGTGATGTTCTATGACTAAACCTTGAAGGGAAAAGATATCACCTATGGGGTCAAAGCCTGTTCCCCAATGGTATCTGCTGAAGCCTTTGCTGGAGGCATATATACCCCTCGGGTCCCAGCAAGTTTTCACCAAGGTGGTAGGACCCTGCGATCCATTGCACCACTTTGCAAACTTTGTTTATTCGTGTAGTCTGCCATCCAGATAGTAAATATGCACTTTCTTTTTTGCAATTCATCCATTGGGTTATTATGGAATCAAACAAATCAAGAGTTCTAGACTTTGACGAGTTCTTCTTATTTGCTTTCATGTTGCTTTTCACATGATTGCTGTACGAGATTTTATAGACAACTATGCCTAGGGCCTTGAAGTTCTATCACACCACATGTAGCCACTTATATGTTTTCTTACTTGGCATATGTAACTCTTTAGGTATTTACAACACCACTGTTCACTATATGATTAAAGTGTGAAAATTAATTGCCAGAAAAAGTTTATATTAGTTCAAGTTTGCTCTGTGTGGATGTATTGTACTGTTCCAGTGATGTTCTATGACTAAACTTTGAAGGGAAAAGATATCACCTATGGGGTCAAAACCTGTTCCCCAATGGTATCTGCTGATGCCTTTGCTGGAGGCATATATACCCCTCGGGTCCCAGCAAGTTTTCACCAAGGTGGTAGGACCCAGCGATCCATTGCACCACTTTGCATACCTTGTTTATTCGTGTAGCCTGCCATCCAGATAGTAAATATGCCCTTGCTTTTTGCAATTCATCCACTGGGTTATTATGGAATCAAACTAATCAAGAGTTCTAGACTTTGACGGGTTCTTCTTATTTGTTTTCATGTTGCTGTTCTCATGATTGCTGTTTGAGATTTTTATAGACAACTATGCCTAGGGCCTTGAAGTTCTATCACACCACATATAGCCACTTATGTGTTTTCTTACTTGGCATATGTAACTCTTTAGGTATTTACAACGATTAAAGTGTGAAAATTAATTGCAAGAAAAAGTTTATATTAGTTCACATTTGCTCTGCGTTGATGTATTGTACTGTTGCAGTGATGCTCTATGACTAAACCTTGAAGGAAAAATATATCACCTATGGGGTCAATGCCTGTTCCCCAATGGTATCTGCTGAAGCCTTTGCTGGAGGCATATATACCCCTCGGGTCCCAGCAAGTTTTCACCAAGGTGGTAGGACCCAGCGATCCATTGCACCACTTTGCATACTTTGTTTATACGTGTGGTCTGCCATCCAGATAGTAAATATGCACTTTCTTTTTGCAATTCATCCATTGGGTTATTATGGAATCAAACTAATCAAGAGTTCTAGACTTTGACGAGTTCTTCTTATTTGCTTTCATGTTGCTTTTCACATGATTGCTGTATGAGATGTTTATAGACAACTATGCCTAGGGCCTTGAAGTTCTATCACACCACATGTAGCCACTTATATGTTTTCTTACTTGGCATATGTAACTCTTTAGGTATTTACAACGATTAAAGTGTGAAAATTAATTGTAAGAAAAAGTTTATATTAGTTCAAGTTTGCTCTGTGTGGATGTATTGTACTGTTCCAGTGATGTTCTATGACTAAACCTTGAAGGGAAAAGATATCACCTATGGGGTCAAAGCCTGTTCCCCAATGGTATCTGCTGAAGCCTTTGCTGGAGGCATATATACCCCTCGGGTCCCAGCAAGTTTTCACCAAGGTGGTAGGACCCTGCGATCCATTGCACCACTTTGCAAACTTTGTTTATTCGTGTAGTCTGCCATCCAGATAGTAAATATGCACTTTCTTTTTGCAATTCATCCATTGGGTTATTATGGAATCAAACTAATCAAGAGTTCTAGACTTTGACGAGTTCTTCTTATTTGCTTTCATGTTGCTTTTCACATGATTGCTGTATGAGATTTTTATAGACAACTATGCCTAGGGCCTTGAAGTTCTATCACACCACATGTAGCCACTTATATGTTTTCTTACTTGGCATATGTAACTCTTTAGGTATTTACAACACCACTGTTCACTATATGATTAAAGTGTGAAAATTAATTGCCAGAAAAAGTTTATATTAGTTCAAGTTTGCTCTGTGTGGATGTATTGTAATGTTCCAGTGATGTTCTATGACTAAACCTTGAAGGGAAAATATATCACCTATGGGGTCAAAGCCTGTTCCCCAATGGTATCTGCTGAAGCCTTTGCTGGAGGCATATATACCCCTCGGGTCCCAGCAAGTTTTCACCAAGGTGGTAGGACCCAGCGATCCAGTGCACCACTTTGCATACCTTGTTTATTCGTGTAGCCTGCCATCCAGATAGTAAATATACCCTTGCTTTTTGCAATTCATCCACTGGGTTATTATGGAATCAAGCTAATCAAGAGGTCTAGACTTTGACGGGTTCTTCTTATTTGTTTTCATGTTGCTGTTCTCATGATTGCTGTATGAGATTTTTATAGACAACTATGCCTAGGGCCTTGAAGTTCTATCACACCACATATAGCCACTTATGTGTTTTCTTACTTGGCATATGTAACTCTTTAGGTATTTACAACGATTAAAGTGTGAAAATTAATTGCAAGAAAAAGTTTATATTAGTTCACATTTGCTCTGCGTTGATGTATTGTACTGTTGCAGTGATGCTCTATGACTAAACCTTGAAGGAAAAATATATCACCTATGGGGTCAATGCCTGTTCCCCAATGGTATCTGCTGAAGCCTTTGCTGGAGGCATATATACCCCTCGGGTCCCAGCAAGTTTTCACCAAGGTGGTAGGACCCAGCGATCCATTGCACCACTTTGCATACTTTGTTTATACGTGTGGTCTGCCATCCAGATAGTAAATATGCACTTTCTTTTTGCAATTCATCCATTGGGTTATTATGGAATCAAACTAATCAAGAGTTCTAGACTTTGACGAGTTCTTCTTATTTGCTTTCATGTTGCTTTTCACATGATTGCTGTATGAGATGTTTATAGACAACTATGCCTAGGGCCTTGAAGTTCTATCACACCACATGTAGCCACTTATATGTTTTCTTACTTGGCATATGTAACTCTTTAGGTATTTACAACGATTAAAGTGTGAAAATTAATTGTAAGAAAAAGTTTATATTAGTTCAAGTTTGCTCTGTGTGGATGTATTGTACTGTTTCAGTGATGTTCTATGACTAAACCTTGAAGGGAAAAGATATCACCTATGGGGTCAATGCCTGTTCCCCAATGGTATCTGTTGAAACCTTTGCTGGAGGCATATATACCCCTCGGGTCCCAGCAAGTTTTCACCAAGGTGGTAGGACCCAGCGAGCCATTGCACCACTTTGCATACCTTGTTTATTAGTGTAGCCTGCCACCCAGATAGTAAATATGCACTTGCTTTTTGCAATTCATCCCATTGGGTTATTATGGAATCAAACTAATCAAGAGTTCTAGACTTTGACGGGTTCTTCTTATTTGTTTTCATGTTGCTGTTCTCATGATTGCTGTTTGTGATTTTTATAGACAACTATGCCTAGGGCCTTGAAGTTCTATCACACCACATGTAGCCAGTTATATGCTTTCTTACTTGGCATATGTAAATCTTTAGGTATTTACAACGATTAAAGTGTGAAAATTAATTGCAAGACAAAGTTTATATTAGTTCAAGTTTTCTCTGTGTGGATGTATTGTTCTGTTCCAGTGATGCTCTATGACTAAACCTTGAAGGGAAAAGATATCACCTATGGGGTCAAAGCCTGTTCCCCAATGGTATCTGCTGAAGCCTTTGCTGGAGGCATATATACCCCTCGGGTCCCAGCAAGTTTTCACCAAGGTGGTAGGACCCAGCGATCCATTGCACCACTTTGCATACCTTGTTTATTAGGGTAGCCTGCCATCCAGATAGTAAATATGCACTTGCTTTTTGCAATTCATGCATTGGGTTATTATGGAATCAAACTAATCAAGAGTTCTAGACTTTGACGGGTTCTTCTTATTTGTTTTCATGTTGCTGTTCTCATGATTGCTGTATGAGATTTTTATAGACAACTATGCCTAGGGCCTTGAAGTTCTATCACACCGCATGTAGCCACTTATATGTTTTCTTACTTGGCATATGTAACTCTTTAGGTATTTACAACACGACTGTTCACTATATGATTAAAGTGTGAAAATTAATTGTAAGAAAAAGTTTATATTAGTTCAAGTTTGCTCTGTGTGGATGTATTGTTCCGTTCCAGTGATGTTCTATGACTAAACCTTGAAGGGAAAAGATATTACCTATGGGGTCAAAGACTGTTCCCAAGTTGTATCTGCTGAAGCCTTTGCTGGGGGCATATATACCCCTCGGGTCCCAGCAAGTTTTCACCAAGGTGGTAGGACCCAGCGATCCATTGCACCACTTTGCATACCTTGTTTATTAGGGTAGCCTGCCATCCAGATAGTAAATATGCACTTTCTTTTTGCAATTCATCCATTGGGTTATTATGGAATCAAACTAATCAAGAGTTCTAGACTTTGACGAGTTCTTCTTATTTGCTTTCATGTTGCTTTTCACATGATTGCTGTATGAGATTTTTATAGACAACTATGCCTAGGGCCTTGAAGTTCTATCACATCACATGTAGCCACTTATATGTTTTCTTACTTGGCATATGTAACTCTTTAGGTATTTACAACACCACTGTTCACTATATGATTAAAGTGTGAAAATTAATTGTAGGTAAAAGTTTATATTAGTTCAAGTTTGCTCTGTGTGGATGTATTGTTCTTTTCCAGTGATGTTCTATGACTAAATTTTGAAGGGAAAAGATATCACCTATGGGGTCAAAGCCTGTTCCCCAATGGTATCTGCTGAAGCCTTTGCTGGAGGCATATATACCCCTCGGGTCCCAGCAAGTTTTCACCAAGGTGGTAGAACCCAGCGATCCATTGCACCACTTTGCATACCTTGTTTATTCGTGTAGCCTGCCATCCAGATAGTAAATATGCCCTTGCTTTTTGCAATTCATCCACTGGGTTATTATGGAATCAAACTAATCAAGAGTTCTAGACTTTGACGGGTTCTTCTTATTTGCTTTCATGTTGCTTTTCACATGATTGCTGTATGAGATATTTATAGACAACTATGCCTAGGGCCTTGAAGTTCTATCACACCACATGTAGCCACTTATATGTTTTCTTACTTGGCATATGTAACTCTTTAGGTATTTACAACGATTAAAGTGTGAAAATTAATTGTAAGAAAAAGTTTATATTAGTTCAAGTTTGCTCTGTGTGGATGTATTGTACTGTTCCAGTGATGTTCTATGACTAAACCTTGAAGGGAAAAGATATCACCTATGGGGTCAAAGCCTGTTCCCCAATGGTATCTGCTGAAGCCTTTGCTGGAGGCATATATACCCCTCGGGTCCCATCAAGTTTTCACCAAGGTGGTAGGACCCTGCGATCCATTGCACCACTTTGCAAACTTTGTTTAGTCGTGTAGTCTGCCATCCAGATAGTAAATATGCACTTTCTTTTTGCAATTCATCCATTGGGTTATTATGGAATCAAACTAATCAAGAGTTCTAGACTTTGACGAGTTCTTCTTATTTGCTTTCATGTTGCTTTTCACATGATTGCTGTATGAGATTTTTATAGACAACTATGCCTAGGGCCTTGAAGTTCTATCACACCACATGTAGCCACTTATATGTTTTCTTACTGGGCATATGTAACTCTTTAGGTATTTACAACACCACTGTTCACTATATGATTAAAGTGTGAAAATTAATTGTAAGAAAAAGTTTATATTAGTTCAAGTTTGCTCTGCGTTGATGTATTGTACTGTTGCAGTGATGTTCTATGACTAAACCTTGAAGGGAAAAGATATCACCTATGGGGTCAAAGCCTGTTCCCCAATGGTATCTGCTGAAGCCTTTGCTGGAGGCATATATACCCCTCGGGTCCCAGCAAGTTTTCACCAAGGTGGTAGGACCCAGCGATCCATTGCATCACTTTGCATACCTTCCCAGCAAGTTTTCACCAAGGTGGTAGGACCCCGCGATCCATTGAACCACTTTGCATTCCTTGTTTATTAGTGTAGCCTGCCACCCAGATAGTAAATATGCACTTGCTTTTTGCAGTTCATCCCATTGGGTTATTATGGAATCAAACTAATCAAGAGTTCTAGACTTTGACGGGTTCTTCTTATTTGTTTTCATGTTGCTGTTCTCATGATTGCTGTTTGTGATTTTTATAGACAAATATGCCTAGGGCCTTGAAGTTCTATCACACCACATGTAGCCACTTATATGCTTTTTTACTTGGCATATGTAACTCTTTAGGTATTTACAACGATTAAAGTGTGAAAATTAATTGCAAGACAAAGTTTATATTAGTTCAAGTTTTCTCTGTGTGGATGTATTGTTCTGTTCCAGTGATGCTCTATGACTAAACCTTGAAGGGAAAAGATATCACCTATGGGGTCAAAGCCTTTTCCCCAATGAAATCTGCTGAAGCCTTTGCTGGAGGCATATATACCCCTCGGGTCCCAGCAAGTTTTCACCAAGGTGGTAGGACCCAGCGATCCATTGCACCACTTTGCATACCTTGTTTATTAGGGTAGCCTGCCATCCAGATAGTAAATATGCACTTGCTTTTTGCAATTCATCCATTGGGTTATTATGGAATCAAACTAATCAAGAGTTCTAGACTTTGACGAGTTCTTCTTATTTGCTTTCATGTTGCTTTTCACATGATTGCTGTATGAGATTTTTATAGACAACTATGCCTAGGGCCTTGAAGTTCTATCACATCACATGTAGCCACTTATATGTTTTCTTACTTGGCATATGTAACTCTTTAGGTATTTACAACGATTAAAGTGTGAAAATTAATTGAAAGAAAAAGTTTATATTAGTTCAAGTTTGCTCTGTGTGGATGTATTGTTCTGTTCCAGTGATGTTCTATGACTAAACCTTGAAGGGAAAAGATATCACCTATGGGGTCAAAGCCTGTTCCCCAATGGTATCTGCTGAAGCCTTTGCTGGAGGCATATATACCCCTCGGGTCCCAGCAAGTTTTCACCAAGGTGGTAGGACCCAGCGATCCATTGCACCACTTTGCAAACTTTGTTTATTCGTGTAGTCTGCCATCCAGATAGTAACCCTCTGATGGTCTTCGTTTAGCAGTCACACTGGGGGCCTTCCCGGTCATAAATGACCGGACACCTAAAAATGAAACTTCCTCCATCCCAGTAAAAACCAATGCAATTTATTTTTGTTCTATAATATTTATTCTTTTTAATTTAGAATTCTGAGACAATTTGATTGAACTTATTAATATTTATGCAATATTTATAGTCCATTTTTTGGCATTGAAAAAAATGTTGTTTTTTTTTTTTGTTTTTTTTTTTTTTTTTTTTAAATTCTATGCTTTATTTTCGGGTAAAATAGAGACTAGGCTTTCAGAAAAAAAATAAAATAAAAAAAAATTCATCAATTTACTAATCATAAAATTAAATAAATCATGTTATTGCATGGGTTTACCACTAGATGCCTGTATAGCTCTAAATGGAGATGTTTGTGAATTCTAGTTGTTTTTGGACCAAATTACTTACTTTTAAGATGTGGATTGAATGTATTTTTTTAGAAATTCTCAAATAATACTTTTTGCCAAGGTTTAAAACATTTTATTAATTATTATTTTAATAATTTTAATAATTATTATATTAATTATATATACATATATTAATTATAATTATTATGTTATGTTTTTCACTCTTGATCTTTTAGAGCTTCACCCCTTCATTGCTGAGCATTTTTTTTCTGCATCGTGGCTGATTTGTAGAGAATTTTTGTGTTTTTGTCAATTTCCCATTCATTTCCTACCGGGGTAATTTTGACCGAAGACCAAAATCATAACAAATTTTTTTACGACCACTTAGCATGCTCGGATCATGAACTCATTTTTTTTTTTGTGTGTTCACATACCTAATGCCAGAAAAGTCACCAGGTTTCGTAATATTCCGATGAAGCTGTGATTTTTAAATATTCAAAACAGATTTTTGTAATCTGAATTTATTGGTGTGTATGTGTATAAAAGTGTGTTTGTGTGTGTGTGTGTGTGGGTGGGTGTGAATTTTTTGCACTCTTGATGTTGTAGAGTGTCACCCCTTTACTGCGGTGTACTTTTTTTTAGAATCGTGGCTGATTTGTAGATTGTACAGACAAAACTTCAGAGAATTTTTTGTTTTTGTAAATTTCCCATTCATTTCCTATGGGTCTGTCATTTTTGACCGAAGACCACGAGTGTGACTATTTTTTTTACGACCACTTAGCATGCTCGGATCATGACCTCAATTTTTTTTTGTATTCACATACCTAATCCCAGAAAAGTCACCAAGTTTCATAGCCTTCCGATGAAGCTGTGATTTTTTAAATTTCAAAACAGAAAATTATTCGGTCAGAAATGACCGAGGACCATCAGAGGGGTAAATATGCACTTTCTTTTTGCAATTCATCCATTGGGTTATTATGGAATCAAACTAATCAAGAGTTCTAGACTTTGACGAGTTCTTCTTATTTGCTTTCATGTTGCTTTTCACATGATTGCTGTATGAGATTTTTATAGACAACTATGCCTAGGGCCTTGAAGTTCTATCACACCACATGTAGCCACTTATATGCTTTCTTACTTGGCATATGTAACTCTTTAGGTATTTACAACGATTAAAGTGTGAAAATTAATTGCAAGACAAAGTTTATATTAGTTCAAGTTTTCTCTGTGTGGATGTATTGTTCTGTTCCAGTGATGCTCTATGACTAAACCTTGAAGGGAAAAGATATCACCTATGGGGTCAAAGCCTGTTCCCCAATGGTATCTGCTGAAGCCTTTGCTGGAGGCATATATACCCCTCGGGTCCCAGCAAGTTTTCACCAAGGTGGTAGGACCCAGCGATCCATTGCACCACTTTGCATACCTTGTTTATTAGGGTAGCCTGCCATCCAGATAGTAAATATGCACTTGCTTTTTGCAATTCATCCATTGGGTTATTATGGAATCAAACTAATCAAGAGTTCTAGACTTTGACGGGTTCTTCTTATTTGTTTTCATGTTGCTGTTCTCATGATTGCTGTATGAGATTTTTATAGACAACTATGCCTAGGGCCTTGAAGTTCTATCACACCGCATGTAGCCACTTATATGTTTTCTTACTTGGCATATGTAACTCTTTAGGTATTTACAACGATTAAAGTGTGAAAATTAATTGTAAGAAAAAGTTTATATTAGTTCAAGTTTGCTCTGTGTGGATGTATTGTACTGTTCCAGTGATGTTCTATGACTAAACCTTGAAGGGAAAAGATATCACCTATGGGGTCAAAGCCTGTTCCCCAATGGTATCTGCTGAAGCCTTTGCTGGAGGCATATATACCCCTCGGGTCCCAGCAAGTTTTCACCAAGGTGGTAGGACCCAGCGATCCATTGCACCACTTTGCATACCTTGTTTATTAGGGTAGCCTGCCATCCAGATAGTAAATATGCACTTGCTTTTTGCAATTCATCCATTGGGTTATTATGGAATCAAACTAATCAAGAGTTCTAGACTTTGACGAGTTCTTCTTATTTGCTTTCATGTTGCTGTTCTCATGATTGCTGTTTGTGATTTTTATAGACAACTATGCGATCCATTGCACCACTTTGCAAACTTTGTTTATTCGTGTAGTCTGCCATCCAGATAGTAACCCTCTGATGGTCTTCGTTTAGCAGTCACACTGGGGGCCTTCCCGGTCATAAATGACCGGACACCTAAAAATGAAACTTCCTCCATCCCAGTAAAAACCAATGCAATTTATTTTTGTTCTATAATATTTATTCTTTTTAATTTAGAATTCTGAGACAATTTGATTGAACTTATTAATATTTATGCAATATTTATAGTCCATTTTTTGGCATTGAAAAAAATGTTGTTTTTTTTTTTTGTTTTTTTTTTTTTTTTTTTTAAATTCTATGCTTTATTTTCGGGTAAAATAGAGACTAGGCTTTCAGAAAAAAAATAAAATAAAAAAAAATTCATCAATTTACTAATCATAAAATTAAATAAATCATGTTATTGCATGGGTTTACCACTAGATGCCTGTATAGCTCTAAATGGAGATGTTTGTGAATTCTAGTTGTTTTTGGACCAAATTACTTACTTTTAAGATGTGGATTGAATGTATTTTTTTAGAAATTCTCAAATAATACTTTTTGCCAAGGTTTAAAACATTTTATTAATTATTATTTTAATAATTTTAATAATTATTATATTAATTATATATACATATATTAATTATAATTATTATGTTATGTTTTTCACTCTTGATCTTTTAGAGCTTCACCCCTTCATTGCTGAGCATTTTTTTTCTGCATCGTGGCTGATTTGTAGAGAATTTTTGTGTTTTTGTCAATTTCCCATTCATTTCCTACCGGGGTAATTTTGACCGAAGACCAAAATCATAACAAATTTTTTTACGACCACTTAGCATGCTCGGATCATGAACTCATTTTTTTTTTTGTGTGTTCACATACCTAATGCCAGAAAAGTCACCAGGTTTCGTAATATTCCGATGAAGCTGTGATTTTTAAATATTCAAAACAGATTTTTGTAATCTGAATTTATTGGTGTGTATGTGTATAAAAGTGTGTTTGTGTGTGTGTGTGTGTGGGTGGGTGTGAATTTTTTGCACTCTTGATGTTGTAGAGTGTCACCCCTTTACTGCGGTGTACTTTTTTTTAGAATCGTGGCTGATTTGTAGATTGTACAGACAAAACTTCAGAGAATTTTTTGTTTTTGTAAATTTCCCATTCATTTCCTATGGGTCTGTCATTTTTGACCGAAGACCACGAGTGTGACTATTTTTTTTACGACCACTTAGCATGCTCGGATCATGACCTCAATTTTTTTTTGTATTCACATACCTAATCCCAGAAAAGTCACCAAGTTTCATAGCCTTCCGATGAAGCTGTGATTTTTTAAATTTCAAAACAGAAAATTATTCGGTCAGAAATGACCGAGGACCATCAGAGGGGTAAATATGCACTTTCTTTTTGCAATTCATCCATTGGGTTATTATGGAATCAAACTAATCAAGAGTTCTAGACTTTGACGAGTTCTTCTTATTTGCTTTCATGTTGCTTTTCACATGATTGCTGTATGAGATTTTTATAGACAACTATGCCTAGGGCCTTGAAGTTCTATCACACCACATGTAGCCACTTATATGCTTTCTTACTTGGCATATGTAACTCTTTAGGTATTTACAACGATTAAAGTGTGAAAATTAATTGCAAGACAAAGTTTATATTAGTTCAAGTTTTCTCTGTGTGGATGTATTGTTCTGTTCCAGTGATGCTCTATGACTAAACCTTGAAGGGAAAAGATATCACCTATGGGGTCAAAGCCTGTTCCCCAATGGTATCTGCTGAAGCCTTTGCTGGAGGCATATATACCCCTCGGGTCCCAGCAAGTTTTCACCAAGGTGGTAGGACCCAGCGATCCATTGCACCACTTTGCATACCTTGTTTATTAGGGTAGCCTGCCATCCAGATAGTAAATATGCACTTGCTTTTTGCAATTCATCCATTGGGTTATTATGGAATCAAACTAATCAAGAGTTCTAGACTTTGACGGGTTCTTCTTATTTGTTTTCATGTTGCTGTTCTCATGATTGCTGTATGAGATTTTTATAGACAACTATGCCTAGGGCCTTGAAGTTCTATCACACCGCATGTAGCCACTTATATGTTTTCTTACTTGGCATATGTAACTCTTTAGGTATT
Source organism: Scardinius erythrophthalmus (assembly GCF_964197995.2). Classification (NCBI taxonomy): domain Eukaryota; kingdom Metazoa; phylum Chordata; class Actinopteri; order Cypriniformes; family Leuciscidae; genus Scardinius; species Scardinius erythrophthalmus. The sequence continues at coordinate 36,472,718 of NC_138229.1, forward strand.
TACAACGATTAAAGTGTGAAAATTAATTGTAAGAAAAAGTTTATATTAGTTCAAGTTTGCTCTGTGTGGATGTATTGTACTGTTCCAGTGATGTTCTATGACTAAACCTTGAAGGGAAAAGATATCACCTATGGGGTCAAAGCCTGTTCCCCAATGGTATCTGCTGAAGCCTTTGCTGGAGAATTATATATACCCCTCGGGTCCCAGCAAGTTTTCACGAAGGTGGTAGGACCCAGCGATCCATTTCGCCCCTTTGCATACCTTGTTTATTCGTTTAGCCTGCCATCCAGATAATAAATATGCACTTGCTTTGCAATTCATCCAATGGGTTATTATGGAATCAAACTAATCAAGAGTTCTAGACTTTGACGGGTTCTTCTTATTTGTTTTCATGTTGCTTTTCACACGATTGCTGTATGAGATTTTTATAGACAACTATAACTAGGGCCTTGAAGTTCTATCACACCACATGTAGTCACTTATATGTTTTCTTACTTGGCATATGTAACTCTTTAGGTATTTACAACACGACTGTTCACTATATGATTAAAGTGTGAAAATTAATTGTAAGAAAAAGTTTATATTAGTTCAAGTTTGCTCTGTGTGGATGTATTGTTCTGTTCCAGTGATGTTCTATGACTAAACCTTGAAGGGAAAAGATATTACCTATGGGGTCAAAGACTGTTCCCCAATTGTATCTGCTGAAGCCTTTGCTGGGGGCATATATACCCCTCGGGTCCCAGCAAGTTTTCACCAAGGTGGTAGGACCCAGCGATCCATTGCACCACTTTGCATACCTTGTTTATTAGGGTAGCCTGCCATCCAGATAGTAAATATGCACTTTCTTTTTGCAATTCATCCATTGGGTTATTATGGAATCAAACTAATCAAGAGTTCTAGACTTTGACGAGTTCTTCTTATTTGCTTTCATGTTGCTTTTCACATGATTGCTGTATGAGATTTTCATAGACAACTATGCCTAGGGCCTTGAAGTTCTATCACATCACATGTAGCCACTTATATGTTTTCTTATTGGCATATGTAACTCTTTATGTATTTACAACGATTAAAGTGTGAAAATTAATTGCAAGACAAAGTTTATATTAGTTCAAGTTTGCTCTGTGTGGATGTATTGTTCTGTTCCAATGATGTTCTATGACTAAACCTTGAAGGGAAAAGATATCACCTATGGGGTCAAAGCCTGTTCCCCAATGGTATCTGCTGAAGCCTTTGCTGGAGGCATATATACCCCTCGGGTCCCAGCAAGTTTTCACCAAGGTGGTAGGACCCAGCGATCCATTGCACCACTTTGCATACCTTGTTTATTAGTGTAGCCTGCCACCCAGATAGTAAATATGCACTTGCTTTTTGCAATTCATCCCATTGGGTTATTATGGAATCAAACTAATCAAGAGTTCTAGACTTTGACGGGTTCTTCTTATTTGTTTTCATGTTGCTGTTCTCATGATTGCTGTTTGTGATTTTTATAGACAACTATGCCTAGGGCCTTGAAGTTCTATCACACCACATATAGCCACTTATATGCTTTCTTACTTGGCATATGTAACTCTTTAGGTATTTACAACGATTAAAGTGTGAAAATTAATTGCAAGACAAAGTTTATATTAGTTCAAGTTTTCTCTGTGTGGATGTATTGTTCTGTTCCAGTGATGCTCTATGACTAAACCTTGAAGGGAAAAGATATCACCTATGGGGTCAAAGCCTGTTCCCCAATGGTATCTGCTGAAGCCTTTGCTGGAGGCATATATACCCCTCGGGTCCCAGCAAGTTTTCACCAAGGTGGTAGGACCCAGCGATCCATTGCACCACTTTGCATACCTTGTTTATTAGGGTAGCCTGCCATCCAGATAGTAAATATGCACTTGCTTTTTGCAATTCATCCATTGGGTTATTATGGAATCAAACTAATCAAGAGTTCTAGACTTTGACGGGTTCTTCTTATTTGTTTTCATGTTGCTGTTCTCATGATTGCTGTATGAGATTTTTATAGACAACTATGCCTAGGGCCTTGAAGTTCTATCACACCGCATGTAGCCACTTATATGTTTTCTTACTTGGCATATGTAACTCTTTAGGTATTTACAACGATTAAAGTGTGAAAATTAATTGTAAGAAAAAGTTTATATTAGTTCAAGTTTGCTCTGTGTGGATGTATTCTACTGTTCCAGTGATGTTCTATGACTAAACCTTGAAGGGAAAAGATATCACCTATGGGGTCAAAGCCTGTTCCCCAATGGTATCTGCTGAAGCCTTTGCTGGAGGCATATATACCCCTCGGGTCCCAGCAAGTTTTCACCAAGGTGGTAGGACCCTGCGATCCATTGCACCACTTTGCAAACTTTGTTTATTCGTTTAGTCTGCCATCCAGATAGTAAATATGCACTTTCTTTTTTGCAATTCATCCATTGGGTTATTATGGAATCAAACTAATCAAGAGTTCTAGACTTTGACGAGTTCTTCTTATTTGCTTTCATGTTGCTTTTCACATGATTGCTATACGAGATTTTTATAGACAACTATGCCTAGGGCCTTGAAGTTCTATCACACCACATGTAGCCACTTATATGTTTTCTTACTTGGCATATGTAACTCTTTAGGTATTTACAACACCACTGTTCACTATATGATTAAAGTGTGAAAATTAATTGCCAGAAAAAGTTTATATTAGTTCAAGTTTGCTCTGTGTGGATATATTGTACTGTTCCAGTGATGTTCTATGACTAAACTTTGAAGGGAAAAGATATCACCTATGGGGTCAAAACCTGTTCCCCAATGGTATCTGCTGATGCCTTTGCTGGAGGCATATATACCCCTCGGGTCCCAGCAAGTTTTCACCAAGGTGGTAGGACCCAGCGATCCATTGCACCACTTTGCATACCTTGTTTATTCGTGTAGCCTGCCATCCAGATAGTAAATATGCCCTTGCTTTTTGCAATTCATCCACTGGGTTATTATGGAATCAAACTAATCAAGAGTTCTAGACTTTGACGGGTTCTTCTTATTTGTTTTCATGTTGCTGTTCTCATGATTGCTGTTTGAGATTTTTATAGACAACTATGCCTAGGGCCTTGAAGTTCTATCACACCACATATAGCCACTTATGTGTTTTCTTACTTGGCATATGTAACTCTTTAGGTATTTACAACGATTAAAGTGTGAAAATTAATTGCAAGAAAAAGTTTATATTAGTTCACGTTTGCTCTGCGTTGATGTATTGTACTGTTGCAGTGATGCTCTATGACTAAACCTTGAAGGGAAAATATATCACCTATGGGGTCAATGCCTGTTCCCCAATGGTATCTGCTGAAGCCTTTGCTGGAGGCATATATACCCCTCGGGTCCCAGCAAGTTTTCACCAAGGTGGTAGGACCCAGCGATCCATTGCACCACTTTGCATACTTTGTTTATTCGTGTGGTCTGCCATCCAGAAAGTAAATATGCACTTTCTTTTTGCAATTCATCCATTGGGTTATTATGGAATCAAACTAATCAAGAGTTCTAGACTTTGACGGGTTCTTCTTATTTGCTTTCATGTTGCTTTTCACATGATTGCTGTATGAGATGTTTATAGACAACTATGCCTAGGGCCTTGAAGTTCTATCACACCACATGTAGCCACTTATATGTTTTCTTACTTGGCATATGTAACTCTTTAGGTATTTACAACACCACTGTTCACTATATGATTAAAGTGTGAAAATTAATTGCCAGAAAAAGTTTATATTAGTTCAAGTTTGCTCTGTGTGGATGTATTGTACTGTTCCAGTGATATTCTATGACTAAACCTTGAAGGGAAAATATATCACCTATGGGGTCAAAGCCTGTTCCCCAATGGTATCTGCTGAAGCCTTTGCTGGAGGCATATATACCCCTCGGGTCCCAGCAAGTTTTCACCAAGGTGGTAGGACCCAGCGATCCATTGCACCACTTTGCATACCTTGTTTATTCGTGTAGCCTGCCATCCAGATAGTAAATATGCACTTTCTTTTGCAATTCATCCATTGGGTTATTATGGAATCAAACTAATCAAGAGGTCTAGACTTTGACGGGTTCTTCTTATTTGTTTGCATGTTGCTGTTCTCATGATTGCTGTATGAGATTTTTATAGACAACTATGCCTAGGGCCTTGAAGTTCTATTACACCACATATAGCCACTTATATGTTTTCTTACTTGGCATATGTAACTCTTTAGGTATTTACAACGATTAAAGTGTGAAAATTAATTGCAAGAAAAAGTTTATATTAGTTCACGTTTGCTCTGCGTTGATGTATTGTACTGTTGCAGTGATGTTCTATGACTAAACCTTGAAGGGAAAAGATATCACCTATGGGGTCAAAGCCTGTTCCCCAATGGTATCTGTTGAAGCCTTTGCTGGAGGCATATATACCCCTCGGGTCCCAGCAAGTTTTCACCAAGGTGGTAGGACCCAGCGAGCCATTGCACCACTTTGCATACCTTGTTTATTAGTGTAGCCTGCCACCCAGATAGTAAATATGCACTTGCTTTTTGCAATTCATCCCATTGGGTTATTATGGAATCAAACTAATCAAGAGTTCTAGACTTTGACGGGTTCTTCTTATTTGTTTTCATGTTGCTGTTCTCATGATTGCTGTTTGTGATTTTTATAGACAACTATGCCTAGGGCCTTGAAGTTCTATCACACCACATGTAGC